>NW_024100081.1:4235000-4595000 GCF_016545835.1 Crotalus tigris
TTGCATTTTGTTTTATTGAAAGGATACCTATAGGACTGATTTGAAGGTTTTCTGAGATGAGAGAGCACTGCCATACCCGCACTGTTTTCATTTTCCTAATCCTTTCAAACCAGTTTAAAGTCAATTATCTTTACCTGAAGCACAAGTACATCACAAACAAACAGCGCTTCCTTCAGCTAGCCAAACTGGAATGAAAATAAAGTCATTTGATGAATTTCATGGTCACTGAGCCTAGGCACGATCTGGAATAGTACCTCATGCAAAAGTAAACTCAAAGTTATTTCCTAATGACTATCTTCCTTGTAGCTATAATGGGAAACCGCTAGACAAAGTCTTTTGTTTTAAAAAGAGAGTGGAATCTATACCACCATCTGTCTCTTGCATGTAAAAGCCAATTGGGAAATGGATCATGGATAAGCTTCACAGAGCCACAAAATGTCAACGATAATATTAGGTATGTTTCAAAGAAATTGCAACAGCTTCAGCTTTCAGTGTTCATAACCAATTCAGCTCTCAAAAGCAGCCAACTCTGGTTGATCAGAGAAGTCCAGAGATGGCAGTGAACTGAGGCAAAATTCTCATGAAGAAATGCTCCCAAGACAATGATGTTTTACACTTCAGCTCATGCCATTCATCTTATATAATTTTATTGGAACTCCAAAAGAATGCAAAATCAGGAAGAACCTTTTTGTACTCTATTTTCCACCCTCAGAGCATTTCTTCCATAAGCAAGAAAATCCTGCGAGACACCTAATATAAAAACAAAACAATAGAACTGCTTTCTCCATGGGCTGCCATGTAGTTGGGTAAGAATTATGGCAACTGAAGTTTAACATATCTAAACTAGAGAAATATTTAAGTCCTTTCACAGATTCCTTCACTGCATCTACTTTAGTCCTAATTTAAACAAATCAAGCAGATAGTAAGGGAAGAAAGAAAGTATTCTAACATTCTCTTGAGAATAGTGAATCAATGCTATTCAGGGGTGGTATGCCAGTTAGTCTGCTAGTATTCCACAACAAAATCAAAATCATCCTGAGAGGAAGAATGATATAATCTTCTGGGTAGCACTAGAAGATATATTCCCAATGTATCACCATGCCAAGGTTTTATTGCTACAAAATGGAACAGAAATGCAGCAAATCAAGTCTTCTTTTCCTGAACAGTTTTTAGTTCTCACAGAGGTGGATACAAAAAAGCTAATTTCTATTCCTCCACATATCACCAAAGGTGTCTTTCCATAATGGAACTGATACAGTCCTGTTTCAATTGGTTCCAATGTAAGCTTCCCTAAACATGATTTGCAGGACCAATTCTATATTAAGCTAGGAAATAAGGAAACTGTAATTCATAGCATCTGGAGGCCACTCAGTCAGAGAAGGTTAAGGAAAGCAGGAGATTGAAATTGCACATTTAATATCTGACTATAAACCAGCATATTTCATTTTTGGCTAGGAACTAAAAAACAGACTGGGAGCAGGTTTTTCTGTTAGAAAAAGTGCTTGTCATTTTTAAAATTCTAAATCTAAATCCTTATAGATCAATCTACAAATCTTTGAGAAATCCAAGCTCAGATATGAAGTCATGCTACTAGAAAAGTAATCCACATGGATCAATGTTTAGTTGCACAGCTTCCTTCTAAAGACTAAATCTTCCTATCTTAGCTGAATCACAACTGTGTGATGCAGACAACTGGGCCTGAATATTAATATTTTTAATATACTATATAACATAGATAAAATGCAACATCATCCCTCTAAGGTTAGCATATAACCTTATGTTAAGCATAGATTATATGGCTGTTATACTTTGGATCCCAATAGAATTAAGGAGGGTAACAAGGGCCTTGATTCTCTTTTGTAAAGCTCATTTGCTATAGATTAAGCTTAATAAAATCAAGATCCTGGTTTCTGCGAGAAAGTCAGAAAGGTAAGCTAGACCAAGCATCTTTAAATAGGTAGGGATGGTTTTCCGTCATGGGAAAGTGCAATGATTTGCTTGCTATCTATCTATCTATCCATCTGTCTGTCTGTCTGTCTGTCTGTCTGTCTGTCTGTCTGTCCATCCATCCATCCATCCATCCATCCATCCATCCATCCATCATGATCATCTATTAATCATCCATCCATCCATCCATCCATCCATCCATCCATCCATCCATCCATCCATCGACTTGTATGCAGCCACCTCAGAATAACAGAGTTAGAAGGGACCTTGGAAGTTTTCTAGTCTAACTCTCTGATCAAAGCAGAAGCTCCTACACCATTTCAGACAAATGGTTATCCAATCTCTTCTTAAAAATACTAGCAATAGAACATACTGGCAATTATATTTTTAATATAACTAGAGAAATCAAATATGTCCCTACTATAATTATGCTATTAGAAGCCAAGGTGCTCATATGAACATTTTCAAACTGATGAAAATCAAGCTGCACCATTGAAACACAAGAACTGCAGTCTTCATGCAAGCATACAGTATGAAGCACCTACAAAAGGGATGAAGCTTATGATAAAATGGAACTTCTGACGTTATCTTCTCCCTGCTATATCCCTCCGGCTGTATCACTTTTAGGATGATTATGCCGTCTTTCCTGGGTCAAAAGCAAACCTCAGCTACACAGTTAGTACATAGAAAGAACACTGTACCTAACTGCTTGCAGAACTCGGTTGAACCAGTTCTGTTCCGTATATCTTCCTTCAACTTGAAGAATTTCTTCTAATTTCTCTGCCTGAAAAACAACAGTACAAATCCAGTTGCTCAGGCAAACTGAAATAAATCAAATATTTGCAAGTATCAGCATCTCATAAATAGACTAAAATGTTTAGAAAAAATACCCAAGTAGCTAGGCTAAGTTATCTCACACCATTGAATCCATGTTTCCCTGACAGATATTCCTGAAAGTTTCCAAATGATTGCTCATGCTTTTATTTTCGCTCCCTGCAGTAGTCTTCTGCAATTTAATACCCCTCCCCAGATGTGTTGGGACTGCAACTCCCATCCTGGCTGGCAATCCTGAGACTTGCAATCCCTGCAATATCTAAAACGTGCCAGACTGAGAAGGTATTCTACAATTACAAGAAGCATAATTGTTGCTTCATTCCATCTGCTTTGGGGAGGCTCAGAGGATCTGTATTTCATTCAGGGAAGCTCCCTGGCTATGAAATGGTCTCTCTCTGAAGGAGCATTTAGTTCCAACTCCACCAATATTTAGAAAAATAGTAAAGACAGTCCATTTTACTAGGCTTTTAATTGTTGATTGGTTTTTAATTTTACTGAACTGAATGTTTGTGTCGCATGTTGCATCTTTGCTTGGAATAGGGCAAGCTTCTTTGGGTGCTTTCATAAAAATGGTGGGTGTCGGAACATTTTAAAATCCAGATGAAATGGAAAACCGATTACCACTGAGTGATTTTAATTAAGGAAATAAGTGAATCTTTTCCACAGAACAGGGTGATCTTACCTGCTGCTTCTAAGCTCAAGGTTAAACCTGTATCCAATTTGTTGCGTGGCTTCTTGCTGATAAACAAGTAACAGAGGACACACACCGTGATGAGAAAAGCCAGCAAGACCGTTGCTGCAACCGACAAGCCAATAAGCGCTCCAATACTGAGAAAAGAAAGCACAATGAGCTGATGAATTTAAGGACATTGTCAAACCCTTTAAAAGGCATTAGTGCTGCATTTATTTAATGGAGAAAGACAGATGTTTATAGATTTCCCTTGATAGTTCTCATGGAAGCTGAATTATGTTATAACAATTCACCAACAGCCTTTTCTGGCTGGATTAGACTTGTAGAGCAAACTCCATCTAAGGTGCTGCTTTTATTGTATTTCCTTGAATTACTGCATTTGATGTTGCTCTTGGCTAAACTTGTATAAATCAAGACACATTCTTTTCAAACTCATGGAATTAAATCCAGGTAAAATCAATTTAAGTGAAGTCCTTCTTAAATCTTTGCCTTCTGTGAAACAAATAATTGGATAAAGGGAGGAAATGTCTGCACGCTCTTGAAGCATCTCAAATAGGCAAAGGATTCCCTTTTGCGTGCACATCCTTAAACTTTGCAAAGAATCAGTAGTAAAATAAAGCAAGATAAATCAATGGAAAATAGAAAGTAGCATGGTTCAGTAAGCCTGGAGAGACTTTTAACTTTGATTTGGAGTACCACAAGTATAACAAAGTGCTGATTATCTTTTATGTGTTTTCTTTATAAATTAAATAATGTAGTTGGTAGCATTCTGAGCAGAAATGAAGCTAAGAATAATTTACATCACTTCATCCAATGGATTCAAAATTAAATGAAAAGCTGAATGCAGACTCTTATCATTTCTATTGCATCCATAGGGCAAACTAATAAAGGTAGGGGAATTGTATATATCTTAAGTCCTTATTTATTCGGTTTGTATATAAATCAAGATCCCTCACTTCTTAACAGGACAAATAAATCATATAACACATACGACTACCTCACAAATCTAGTTTGTATCTGAGCACGTCACATATCATTCCACTGGGTAGTTTCCATTCACCAAAATTAAAAACCACAGATCCTAAGAGCATAGTATTAATAACTTTGCATATAACAGGCAAATTGAATTCAGAACTTAAATTCTTCACATTATGAATGAAAACCCAAATCGAGATCTTTGATCTATTGCAGTGATCTTCTATTTTTTTTTTTTAAAAAATGTTTTTATTATTGAAGGCACTTGAAAATGGCATTAGGAATCCCAACTACTGTCTACAAGGTCTACTCCAATGTCTCAGCATTCTATATACTTTTTATTCCATCTCTGATATTTTCAGCAAGTGATGTAAACGAGAAACAAAACTGATGGCACTTTACTGCAGAAATCCAAACACTATTTTACCGAAATCTGCCCACTATTTTACATAGATATTAAATCATAATGGGGAAAATAGAGCAGGGTTTTTCAACCTTTTCACAGATTGTACCACTTTTAGGACATGACAAGATTCGAGTACCACCAGTGCTTAACAAGGTGTCCAAAACTTGATGACTAAAAAAAAAGAGGGGGGGAATTTTGAGTTTTGATTAGATTCATTTGTTGTTATGGAAATGTCTAGTTTATACTATTATGGAAAAGTAAAAAGTTGAGATTCTACTACAACAGAGGAAGTTGGAAGTCAATGCCTTTTCTTTTGTTTTTCTCTTCTCCCCCTCACTTTTCTTTCCCTTTTTCCTCCCCACTGTGTCCTACTATTTGCTTTTATATTTTTGTATTTTATTCTATAATCTAATAAAATAAAACCGTAAAAAAAGGAAAAAAGTATCCGTTTTACTCCTCCTTTTATATCCTCTCTTCTCTTCCCCTTCCTCCTTTTATATCCTCTCTGCTCTCTCCACCTCCTCCTCCTTTTCTCTTCTGGTTGTGCTGGAAGCGCCGATCAGCTGGACGTGCACGCACCAATCCTGGGCTCTCAGCAGAGCCCCGGAAACACCGCTGCTCCAGTTGAATCTTTGCCTGAAGACTGCATGTGGCTGCCGGTCACCCCCCCCCCCAGGCTGCCGGAAGCGCTGATCAGGTGTAGCTGTGCACACTGATCCTGGGCTCTCAGCAGAGCCTAGCAACACCGCAGCTCCAGCTGATTCTCCCCCAGGCCTCTCTGACACTTTCACCGCTTCATCTCATCCACTTTTACACTTTTTTTTTTACACTTTTTTTTACAGTGCTTTTCAACCCATCGTACACATACCACCTGCCAGGTGCCGAAGTACCACCAGTGGAATTGATATGTGACCCGCCCCCAAATCAAATAACAATAAATATTATTTGTTTATACATAATATAAATGGCCAGAATCCCAGGAGATTGCCATGCCTCTTAAGACTGTACTGTTCCCATTAGAAATCCTGTTTAATTTAGGCAAGAATGTCAAACCTTCATGAGATACAGTAACTTCACAAACTTTTTACCATTAAATATATACCTAAGAATCTAGTGTCTAAACAAAGGACTATTTGCATTCTCTTCATTAATCGCCATCCATCTTCAAATCACCGATTGGGAATTACTGCTCTAAGGTACCAATGGGTCAAACAATAGAAAAGCAAGGCCAGATGATTTACTACCTGCATTGCAGGACAATATGCAGGTGAACAAAATTACTTGGGTAAGATTTATAGGTCAGATAATGGTAGATGGAAAGGCTGCAAATTCTTAGACCAGAGAAATCAGCTGATCCACTAAAAAACTGCCTCGGTTTGAACCACCCCACTGAGCAACTTACTAAAGACAAGACATATAGACTTCTTGTACTCTCCCTGACAAAGCCTGACCTTCTGCTTGATCAGGATAGTCCACCAGCCCCTGAACCTTTTAATCTTTGCCTTGGAATCAGTTTCCTGGGATCAGCCTACCCAATTTCCTCTTTAGACTTTTGCATCATTTTGTTTTAGCGCTAGACTAAAGCATTTGCCAGTGACCCCGCAAGATTGTACACTGTTTTTATGCTGATCATAAAATGCCAAGGGCTAAATCTCTCAGGCATACTTTTGGGTTGTTAATAAAGTGTTTACATTCAAAGGAAGAAAATCTGAAGTCATGGAATTCTTGGTTAGAATTCTGCATAAACTTTTGCCTTTTTTTATTAAATATGTAGTTGTTCCAGTTTTCCTTCTTCTCGTGAGATTTTCAGCATGACAAATTCAAACCATACAAAAATGTCACACAGTCGAATTAACCTTGATGTCTCAGTCTCTATTCTCTCACTGAATTAATAACAAAGAAAGGTCCAGGGTGACTTGCATTCATAGATATTTGTAATCACGCTTTGCAAATTTGCCAGCAATTAGTATACAAATAGCTTTTTATTACATGTCAGGTTTCTCCAAGCTATGCCATGTGATGGACTGATTCTAATAATTCATTATGTAGGTCTACTAAGATTATTGTCAATGACCAGGAAATAGTGTGGGGAGACAGCATTCTGATCTGCAGCTCAACTGTCTCACAGGGGATCCACTAAAGAGATATTTTTCCTGGAATGTTTTTCTTCATAGCCCCCAGCTAGATTCAACCATTTTCAAACTCAGTCATGTTTCATTTTGATTTTATCCTGCTCATAAATAGTATCCTTTTACCAGATTTTTTTTCCAATCTTATCCTAGGGAGAAAAGAAAGGGATCCTTAATTGCACCAGGTCCTTTGTGGGTATAGTTACCAGAATCTTGGGAGGGGTGTCATAAAGAACAAACTGTCCCAATCCATTGCTTTGAAGACTGCCATTGCCTTTCTTACAATATAATTCCTGCTTGAGGGCAACATAACCCCAGCTCTTCAATTCCCAAATCATTTTCACATCTGCTCTTGAGAAATAAAAAGAAAAAAATCACTGCCTCATCTTGCTAGCAATGCAAAGAAAAAAATGCCCTCATACATGCCATACAAAAAAAGAAAAGAAAACAGAAGGAATCTAAACAGCAAGATTGGAACACTGCTATCATGTCACTGCTAGTCATTCTTTTCATTAAACTAAACATACTCAGTTCCAGCAACTGTTCTTTATATGTTTTAGCCTCCAGTCCCCTAATTATCTTTCTTGCTCTTCTCTGTACTCTTTCTAGAGTCTCAACATCTTTTTTATATTGTGGCAACCAAAACTGCTTACATGAAGCAACAGAGAAGCTATTGTTATTCAAAACAATTTGAGCCACAGTTATTCAAGAATCTTGCTTTATGAGTCTATATTCTGTGCTGTTGACTGATACACCCTCAAGACAAGCAAAAGGCTGGGTTCAGAATTATCCAATAAGGATAAATCTTTCAACAATATTTGGGCAAACCAGTTTGAAATAAGGAATGGGCTGATGTTAGAAAGAAAGGCCCCTTGGGAAAATTAATATGCATCATTTAAAGCCAGTAAAAATGTAGTGGATTATAAACTTTTGGGAGAAAAAAGAGTTATGGCTCTCTATAATTACACACTGCATAGAGTATGAATTCTTTTTATTAAGAGTATTTCTAATGCAAAATTTTTAACTGCTGTAGATAAAACCGATAACATTCAATAAATTGATCTGTAGAAATTGTGGACAACTGAGTTACAGCAAAGAACTGGACTATTTTTTCCCCATTTTTGCCTTTGATTCTATCATTTTAATATACATACATACTCATGAAGGCTTCTAAGTTAATAGTTTACCATCAGAAAATTGTCC
This sequence comes from Crotalus tigris, assembly GCF_016545835.1. NCBI lineage: Eukaryota > Metazoa > Chordata > Lepidosauria > Squamata > Viperidae > Crotalus > Crotalus tigris. Next base: position 4,243,186 of record NW_024100081.1, read on the forward strand.
AACGAAAAGTAGGGACTCTCCTCTCCTTAAGTGAAATGATCACAGTTTCCCAAATAACAGGCTAGGGCAGTGATGGCGAACCTTTTAGAAACTGAGGGCCCAAACTGGAACCCAAAACCCACTTATGCATCGTCGAGTGCCGGGTGGGTGTGGCCCATTGGCTGGGCGTGGCCAACTGGGTGGGCATGGCTGCAGTGGTAACGGCAGACTGGGTGGGACTAAAAAGTTCCATCAATCAATTCCAACTTTGCAAGATCTTTTTTTTTTCCCCAAGAAGTTAAAATTGACTGATTCGATTGAACCTTTTTTTTTTTTTTTGCACATGGTGGCGGAGGCCTAAAGCGAAAAGGTTTTATAAAACCCAGCTGAAGGCCTAGGACTGGGGCGATGGCATGCGTGCCCACAGAGAGGGCTCTGAGTGCCGCCTCTGACACCTGTGCCATAGGTTTGCCACCACTGGGCTAGGGCAAAACAGAGTTGTTGTTTTTTTTATAGTGTAACTGAAACACTAAAATGAAACTTCTGATCAATCACGTTGGCTGCTGAATTGCTGTGCTGCACTTCTTGACTTGACTTTAGTCATGCCATTTGCAAGGCTGCTAGATGATTGTGCTGGTTAGTTCAAACCAGTCACAAACAATATGCACAGCTGCCAGCAAACTCCCACACTGACAGTATGTTTGACAGCATCACCTTGTACTCATATCAATTTTATGAACTGGATTAACTTACAAAAACTAAGCAAATTTAATTTCTAGAGAATATCTATAAGGCCACCTGAAGAGACTAGAAGCATTTGAAATGTGGATTTACAGGCGGCTGTTATGTATAAGCTGGGTTGACAAGATCAGAAATGAGGAGGTGATAAGCCGCCTGGGAAAGCCAAGGGAAACCATCAAAACAATTAAAAAATGAAAATTAGAATATTTTCTATTTTATATTAGAAAAATACGGCATACTCCATTTAATCCTCCAGGGAAAGATTGAAGGCAAACGAGGTCCAGGCAGAAGAAGAACATCATGGCTTCAAAATCTAAGAGAGTGGTACGGACAAAACTCAGCAGCACTTTTTCGTGCGGCTGCTGATAAAAACAGGATCTCCAACATGATCGCCAACATCCGATAACGGATATGACACAAGAAGAAGAAAAAGAGAATATCCATGAGTTGGTTGACTTTTCAATATGCTTAATGAAATATGTCTGACAAATCCCTACAAGAGTGTCTATCAAGTTTGCAGGAAAATACTAACAAACAAAAAGGCAAATTTGTATTTCTTGTGTTCTCTGAAAAGAGAGAGGGTGCTTCGGTTTTCTGAATCTCATTCTGATCAGCTTTCTGAGTGACACCAGATTTACTCTCAGATTGAGTCAAATCTTGTTTCTGGAGTACTGGAACAAGTCCTGAAATTAGGCAGTTTTCCACATACTATAATTAGCACAGTCTTCTAAATAACTATTTGTGGCATTGCCTGGAGTAATTATGAATCAACTTTAGGTGTTCAAGCACAGAAGAACCAAACAAAGACTATAGTATTTTCAACAGAAGAGAATATATATAGCTCAGGGATGACATCTGGAGTCCTGTGTGCTCTCTGAGCTTGATTGTTTGCTTATAAACATTTCATTACCGTGCCGGGTAACAATATCAGTGCTAGCATTGATGATATTGCCTAGTCAAGTAATGAAATGTCTGCAAGCAAACAACTAAGCTTGAGAGCACCAAGCACTCCACTACAATATCTGTCTAACTAATGCTCCAAATGGAATGGTTTCACATCAGAACTATCTCTTCTATGATTTGCGATTATTACCTTTTTTTTTTAGCTATCTTACTAACATTCAGGTTTCATTGGCTTTTTAAAGCTTACATTCGAACTCTACAGGAAAAAAATAATTATTCTACATTAAAGTATCTCCTACAGGTGTCGTTATTTTATGCTGTTGCAAATACCTCTCACTTCACCATACGCTTTCTGAAAACTGTTTGCATCCTGAAACTGTAAAGGAAAATTTACCTATTTCAAGTAACTTCCAAACAACCATGGCAATTAGGTCAGAAAGCCTAATCCCTCTCCAGGCACCACAACTGCAGATGACTGATATCTTCATCTGCAACTAGAATTTTCATTAGTGAGTGGGAATGGCAAGCCAAATTGACCTCAGGAATAAGGAAGAATGGACTACCAGGTTCCATATTACAATTGTCACATCCCCTTTATTTGTTGCTTTACAGTAACATTCGATCTGTCACACTCTGTTTCTTCTGCAACCCAGATCAGCAACTCCCACGTTTGCACTGGGGCTAGAAGGCAGCCTCTGTTGTTCACCCTAGAGGACAGCAAGATAATATCTCCCTCCTGAGCATGTGCAGAGTGCATAACAATATCATCTTATTCTCCGATGGTTCGGATCCTGCTCTTAAAGCAGCAGCAACCAGCCCCTTATCCCAACTTATGTACCTTCTGGGTTAGGATAAGCCGGAAAACGCCCTTCCTGTTCTCACCTGAGCCACCACATATAGTTGTGCTCGTAAGGAAAAAAGCTGTTAGGGTCGTCGCAACAATACTTGATATCCTGAAAGCCGCAGCAATAGATCGCATCAGCCTCGCCGTCTTCCCGCGGACAGCTGAAGGAGCCCACCAGCACTTTATCGGCGTTCAGGTAGCTGCTGCAATCGGCGCTCATGGTGCGCTGCCCGCCCGGGGATGGCCGAGTCTCGTGCGGAGCTCTTCCTCGTTTTGGCCACTTTCGGGGACGAGAAACGGCTGGAAGCGAACCCAGAGCCGAGGCAGCGGAGAAATCGCCTCGACGCCCGGGGCTTTGACGGCTCTGCTTTCACCTCCGCCAGCGATTCTCCCGAAGAGGCTCCTTGCAGCCTTTCGCGACGCCCCGCCCTGTGGCCCAGGGCCCCGCCCCTCCGATTCAATCTTGCGACTTCTGCCTATAATATATTATAAACTCAAAAAGAGCCGGGGTGACGTCCGAAAGCGCTTTTTCTGTTTTTCGTGCTTAAAAAAAAAAAAAAATCACTCTGAGAAAGATGCGGTTGCCAATTCCTGTTTGGGGCATAGGAGCAACCTAACAACTTACCTAAGATCTGTAGCTTCAAAATCTGGAGGTTCTTTAATTAGAAATCCGATCTTTGGTGGGTTTTAACCATGCAACAGTTCCCCCCTTTTAAAAGCAAGTCTTCCATAAATCATAAATAAGCCCATTTTTCATCATATTTTATTTGAAAAAAAAAAAAGAAAACATCAAAGCAGCAGTGGTAAAACCAATTTTCCAGGCTCCAGGATGACCTCTTCTCAGGTACCATCCTCAAATGAAGCAGGAAGATTACCCCATGCTGTCATGGCCCAGCAAAAATAAAAATGCAACGATAAAAATGGTTGGCAGAATGATAGAAAGGAACATTAGGACACACTGAGAAGTAGCAGAGTTCATGTGTGAGAAGTCCAGATACAGCTAGGATCAACTGTGCTTAAAAGAAGCACTGGCTGTTACTATTTCTGAAATGGTCTGGCCAAGCAAGAGCCCTTTCAATGCTGCTGTGAGAGGCCAGTGTCAATTCCTCTCATGATATTCACCGGACTGTGTCCTAAAATCTAGACCTGGTCTATATCTGGCTTTCCAGTCTCTGCTTGTCCTACTTGTCCTTCGAAGAAAGCCTTCATTACATAGATAGATTTATGTTCTAGAAGATAAGCCCGACATTTCAATTACGATAAACACTTCTTTGTGAGGCCTCAGAATGTCTCAGCGTCTGTTATCTTTAAAAAGTATTCACAGACTGAGGGTTACCACTGACAAGGCACTCCTTTCTGTCAACATCTTCTGTGCCTTGGTTTGTCTGTTTGTTTATATCCCGCCTTTATTGTTTTTACAAATTACTCAAGGCAGCCAACATATCCAAGCACACCTTCCTCTTCTTATTTTCCTCCCCAACAACAACCCTGCGAGGTAGCTTGGGCTAGGACAGAGTTAGTGGCCCAAAGTTAACCAGCTGGCTGAGGTGGGACTTGAACTCACCGTCTCTTGCTTTCTAGCCTGGCGCCTTAACCACTAAACTAAACTGGCACTGGTTGATGGGCTTCAGCAATTATAAGAGCTTCAGTGACTATACAAGCAAGCTAAAGGTTCTGAAGGGCAGTCCCAGCCTTGATAAATACATTACAAAATGGACAGGAATCAATGTAGTTATTTAAGCACTGAAAAATATGTCCTTAATAAAGATAATCTTCAAGATACAGCACGTCACTTAACAACTGTTCAAAGTTATGACAGACCTCCCAAAAGCTACATACAGCCCTGTTTCAAATTTATGGCGGCTGTAGCGCCCCTTCAGTCATTCTCCCTTATCATCCATCACATGGACACTGCAGTGCCTCTCCACTTTGTCTCCCTCTACCCCACCCCAAAAGAGCCTCACAGCACTTGGTCCTCCTGCCTCCTGGAAGCAGTCGCCATTTTCAGTGCTCTGACAATTCCTTGCAGAAATGATAGTTGCTTTCGGAGCTTTTTGCCCCAGTCAGCTGGCCCATGGAATAGAATTTCCTATTCTCTCCTTTACTCCAGAAAATAGAAGAAAAAATCTCTCTCCCATTGGAATTTACCCTTATATACTACTTTCAGGTTGTGGCTCTGGTTCTAATTGGTACTTAGTTAAAAATGGACCAGTACCATGAGCTAGGTCAGGGGTAGGCAACCTTGGCTCTTTTATGACTTGTGGACTTCCCAGAATTCCTGAGCCAGCTATGCTGAGAGGAAAGGGAGAGGTTTCCATGCTGAGCCATGCTGGCTCAGGAATTCTGGGGTTGAAGTCCATGAGTCATAAAAGAGCCAAGGTTGCCTATCCCTGAGATAGGTGAATAACTTTGTTTCATTCATTTTTCTATTTATTTATACAACTTTCAGTTTATATGGGGAACATTTTGCTTTGTCTCAAAGGCAAATTACTGATTCTGATTCCTCAGAATTCTCAGGTAGAATGTTGAATACTCTCTACTGTCTGGTGGATAATGTTAAAAACCAGAGGTAAAGGTTCCAAAAAACATCAGTTAACTCAATAAAAGAAAATTTCATAGAAAACCTGAGAAAATATCAACTCACTTTGCAAAATGTTAACATTTGGTTAAAAAGAAAAAGATTTTGCTCCAGTAGTTTAGACTAGATTTCCAGTTCATCAAAGGATCATTACCCAAAAAATGAAGAAAGCTTTGTCCTAGCAAACTCAAAGATAACAAGGATCCTAGAAATGAAGAAAATCCACTTTCTCTTTTAATAAATGAGGTTAGAAAAGCCCAGGGACATCTGCAAGAGTGAGGCTGTAGTCAAAATCTGCAAGATAGTAAGTATAATGTTCTAATCAATGCCCCACCCTGTTTGTATATGGATGCATATACAGTACAAAATGAATGGGCATTCAGTCATGATTCCATGCTGCTGGTATTTTGTTTTGAACTGAACTTGACTCTTAAAGAGTTTGACACATAGGTAATTTGTCCTATAGCTCTCAAGGAGCACATGAGAAAGAGTATATCCCAGTTCACCCTTCAGCTAACACAATGCTTCAGAACTATGGTTAAAAATACAGTAACAACAATTCTACAAGAGAGTCATTGACCGAGATGGGTGGCCATAGAAATTGAACAAATAAATGATACAAAGGCAATACATTTTTCCATATAATTTTTACCATCTAGACTTTCACTATAGAGATAACTGACTGCATTTCATGATCCCGGCCCTGGAGAATACACAGAAATGGTTGCATAAAGCTAAATAAGTTGGTCATTTCTCATGAGACAATAGAATGTTTAATCTGTGTGCTACTAAGAATGACAGGCATTGATAATACTTTGAAAAAAACCAAAGGTTCTAAGCAGTTCTAACTGTTACCAAGATACCAACAACATCAACCTGGTAAAGAAAAAAAAAAGAGAACAAAGAGTTGGACCAAAAATGGTAAGTTAACAATGTGGGGGGAGGGGGGGTGAATGGAGGAGCAGGGAGAAGTGGAATATATAAACAGTTTAATAATCAAATCTAAAAAAAATGTAAATTATTTTAGAAAAGTAATTGCTACTATTAAAAAGTGAGAAGGAGAAAATTCTTACAGAAACAAAATAAAAGTCTCCAGCTCCATTGAAGCACAGGGATTTACATTATTGAATAAGGATTTAGCTGCTTCAGCTTGCAGCTCTTACTTGCAATTCTGTGAGCAAATAGTGCTATAAATTAGACCCATCTTTAATAAAAAGAACAATGCAGACACTTTCCCCATCACTGTTTCTCATCGATAGGATTGGAACTGCTGTAATACCAATCATAGAGGTAACGCAAAACACAGTCTCCATATTTTGCTAAGGACCTCACCTCTTCCCATTAATGAGGAATAACATGGCTTCATGACAAATAGGCAAACTCCAGAGTGGCCAAGAATGTCTGCCTAGGAGAGGAGTTTTTATTTGTAGGAAAAATTATTTATCATTAAAAAATATCTTTAAAATTCATTTAAAAAAAAAACTACCTAATGGCTAACTTTTATTTCAGAAGCTTTTATTTTATAAGACCAATCTGAGTTGATCACTGATCAAAAGAAGGGAGCATGATTGCAAATGGTATAAAATAATGGTAATAGATAAACACCTCATATACTTTAAGTAATTCCTAAAAATTGTTATTCTTTTTAAGCTTTTGTGGATTATTTTATTTCGTGTTCTTATTCTAAGTATTGGCTTTATAAATTAAATGCTTTATTTATCATTTAAAACAAAGCCTGTACCAAGCAAATCTGAGCAGTAAGCTCCGCTCCCAGAAACTTTCTGAAGCTTCATACTTTGGCCTGACCTTTTGCCCCAGGATACTGATTTGGTACTTCCCACTAATATTATTTAACTTCCGGGGTGGTGGGGGCTTATATAGTGCCCTCACCCAGTGAGTATAAGAGAGAGAAGTCCTGTAGCGTTCTTGCTAATAAAAAGATAACAGTGAAATATTTGTTAGGGTGCCAATTTCTGGCATTATATTATCAAAGAGTGTGACTAAAGGGTTGAGTTTTCCCCACCACACTATTTGGAATTATACCAATCTCACAAGAGATAAAGAAAAATGAAATATTTAAAAGAAAAAATAGAAATATATAAAGTAAACTTGTAACTATGTAGTGTTGCAGCAACAAGATTGTACAACTACCTAGAGTTATATAGCTATAACAATATAGAGCAGCTGGCAAATTGGTTAGCCTAAAAAGTCCAAAGACCAAAAGATGACACCAATTTGTTACAATTATCCTAAGCTCTGAGTTTTACAGAGCTCAAATAATTTCTCAGAGACAAATTATCATTTTAAGAGATTTGGAAGAAAGGAAGCATCCCCATGCAGAATCTGATATATGCATAAAACACTGAAGTAGGTGCAGTCCCTCAGTTTATACCCTGTAGGCCTAACTATGTAGACCAAATCAAGAAATCTACTTTATTCAAAGGCTAACATTACTTTTATTAATATTGGCTATAATCTGACTGTGTTTTATTCACCACTTACCCTCCTTATAATCATGTAAATTAGGGAGTGTGTGCCTGAATATTTTGTGCATGCTTTCTCTTGTTTTGGACTTAAGTCATTTTTTCCCCATTGTCTCTTTGGTAATGGATTTGGCCTATCTCTCTCAAGGTGATCTTTCTTACTCTCTATAGAGAGAGGTATAAAGAATACAAGATTTAAGAACACACACACGCACACACAATAAATTAAGCTATAAAGCAGCTTCTGCCTAACCATTAACGAATTTCTTAGATGTAATATAAATCCAGAAGCAAAGTTCCCTACTTCTTTTCTCCTAGACATCTGGGGTTAATTTCAGCCATTTATCACAACCGTTTGGGAGAGAGTATAAGCCAGCTCATGGCCAGCAACATTTTTTCTCCATTTCTCTGGAGTTTTGTCTCTCATTTTAAAAGAACAGAACTTTTCTCTATGAGAGGGAGGGCTGAGGCATCTCCCTTTGCTTTTATATGATAAAGGTATTGTCTTCCCCAATGCTGAATGTTACACAGTGTCCTGCTTTAGCAGGGATTTGAACTAGATTTCCAAGGTCCTTTCCAACTCTATTTTTTGTGTCCTGATTCTGAGTCAAGGAAATAATAATAATAATAATAATAATAATAAAGTTGGAAGGGAGCTTGGAGGTCATCAAGTCCAACCCCCTGCTCAGGCAGGTAACCCTATACCAGTGATGGCAGACCTTTTAGAGACCGAGTGCCCAAATTGCAACCCAAAACCCACTTATGCATCATCGGGTGCCAGATGGGTGTGGCCCATTGGGTGGATGTGGCCCATTGGGTGGGCGTGGCTGCAGTGGTAACGGCAGACTGGGTGGGACTAAAAAGTTCAATCAATCAATTCCAACTTTGCAAGATCTTTTTTTCCCTGTGAGAAGTTGAAATTGACTGATTGATTGAACCTTTTTTTTTGTACACGGCGGTGGAGGCCTAAAGTGAAAAGGTTTTATAAAACCCAGCTGAAGGCCTATGACTGGGGCGACGGCATGCATGCCCATAGAGAGGGCTCTGAGTGCTGCTTCTGGCATCCGTGCCATAGGTTCGCCACCACTGCCCTATACCATTTCGGACAAATGGCTGTCCAGTTTCTTCGTAAAAACTTCCAGTGTTGGAGCATTCACCGCTTCTGGAGGCAGGTTGTTCCACTGGTTAATTGTTCTGTCAGGAAGTTTCTCCTTAGTTCTAGGTTGCTTCTCTCTTTGGTTAGTTTCCATCCGTTGCTTCTTGTCTTGCCTTCAGGTGCTTTGGAAAATAGCTTGGCTCCCTCTTTTTTGTGGCAGCCCCTGAGATATTGGAACACTGCTATCATGTCCACCCTCGTCCTTCTCTTCATTAAACTAGACATACCCAATTCCAGCAACCCTTCCTTATATGTTTTAGCCTCCAGTCCCCTAATCATTTTTGTTGCTCTTCTCTGTGTACTCCAGTTGGAGGAACAGGCTGGCATCCTTGTGAATGCAGGCTGGCATCACAATAGAACCTTAAATAAAGTATTAATTTAATGAGAAGTCTAGCCATCACGTTTTATTTGCAGTAACAAATTATCCAAGGAATTAAAGCTTTAGCATTTTCCAGAAAAGCAAACAACTTGTCCTGACAGCGGGAAGAGACTGTGAGAATAAATGTAAATACTCAGGGCCTGTCATCAGCCTCTGTTGAAATAAGATTCAATTTATATTCAATATGTAGAATTTTTAGTGAAAGGCATCTTGTGCTTTATGGCAAATAGCAAAATATCTTAGATTGGCCCTACTATATTATATTATTTTTTCTTTGTTGTTTCATAAATTTAGTGGATTTCTGCTTTCAATTACACAGATGTTACTGCCATAAACATGTTTTTCCCACTGGATAGAAATTCTGAGTGATTAGTGGAAGGCATTTAATCCATTTTCTGGGAACTAGAGTATCTGAAAATTAATGGATGATATTTTTAAATGGTTCTTATAAAAATATAATTATCATGAATTACCAATAAATCAGCAGACCCCAAATATCAACTGTTTATTAATCTAAGGTCATCCTGAAATTGCAATTGTGGACTTTTAAAATTATTTCCTTGCATTTCTATTTCATTGATCAACCATGTATAATTTGTCTGACTTCATATGCTCTTTATATCACATTCTTTTTTCTTTTTTTACAATTCTGGGAGAAAAAAAATTGCAGATATAGTTTTTAAGGATAAGTACTTTGAAGTGGAAGTATATTTAAACTGCATTGTGTCATATAAATGAATGAATTATCATAATTCTTTATTATAGCCAATGGCTAGCAATTAAAAAAATTTTTTTTACAAGAACTAAAAAAATATAGACAGGACAACAGCATTGAAATCCCTAGTAAATAATACAATGCATACATATTAAAATAGGCAAATAAGAGGAATTCAGTATGAGATTATAAACTAAAACTGGAGCCGAATTACCGTTTTGATGGTGTTGTCTTGTTATCTGTTGCTGTACTCCACATGTCATATCATAAAATTAGTTATATTATAAGTAGTAGCAAACTACCTGTCAGAAAAAAATGTCAAAAACCAAGCAATCATTCACAACCAAGAATCTTAGATTCTTACAGTGTTTCACTAGTTAGATTTATCAAAAGGAAAAGTAGTTGAGTTACAGAATCATGGAAAGTGAATATGTGTGTTTTAGCAGCCCATTCATCAGTATATACATGTACATTAATTATCTTTTTGCACAGGGGACACCCATTGCCAGATAAGGAAGGAGTACAGAGGTATCTCATCTCTGCAATATTTTATTCTGTAAACCCTTATAGAATTCACATTGCAGCAAGACAAGAATAGGCTATCCTCTTAGGGAGTCCTAGTTAATATGTCTTTTGGCAGCATTGAGTATGATGAGCAATTATTAGGCAGTTCAGACCAATAAAATATTTAGCTGGTTGCAGATTCGGATTCTACTTCTAGGAGGCAACATTAGAAACTAGGGTTGTTTCATGTTGTTATTCCCTACTTCGTATTTGCTGTTTGAGAAGCATCTTAGTTCGACTGAAGGCCATGAACAGTCAAAGCCCTGAAAAGCCCTAAGTTAATGCAGTTAGTATATCCACTAAAATTCTCTTCTAGGCCAGGTTAATTTATAATAATTTTTAAAGGAACAGATCCACAGGCCTGTATCATGTACCCTGCTGGGGGAATTAAGATGAAGGGGGAATAGAAAATAAGAAAAGCCGTTCAAAGTGAAACAGTGTGCGGTTGTATAGTAATGTGTGTCTTGGATTGGGACTGAAAAGATTCAGGTTTGAGTCCATCCTTGGTCAGGGAAGCTCGCAGAATAGCTGTGGCCAGTGGCTTTCTTTCAGCAGTTTGTTATTCCTGGAATAACAAACTTGAACTCCACATGGAAACATGGGAGATAGATCTCACAAACAAATCAACATTACAAAAATGACTTTTTCCAATATGTTTGTGTTAATTTTGTATTTCTTATGCTGGAGATAACTGTAAAAAAATAGGAAAATGTCTTACTACTTATGGCAGAAAATAAAAAATCTTGCTCTGATAATACAAAATCAAGTAAGATCAAGTAGTAGCTTGATTCAAGTCCTACATGATGCATGTAAAAAAGGGGGCATGGCTTTGATTCCTTAGTTGTGGCTGTCTCTGAATGCATCTCCTTGTTTTCTTATGTTGAGTAGGAAATTCAAATGTAATCTTTTGACAGGAGGTTCACTAATAAACTGGGAAGCAGATAAAATAATATCATGAGAATATGGCAGATGTTCCAATGTTTGTGCCATGATGAGTCAAAGTGGAGAAAGACTCAAAGTCAATTAACCCAATTTTTGTAATATCACATAACAGCTATCAAGAGACATGTTTAGCAATACTTAAAACTATCCTTACATTGCATCGTTCTCACAGTGGTTTCTTGCCAGGACTGCCTCTCCCTCTCAAATTATTCCTCAAATTATTCTTAAATTAACTAAAAATGATAATTAGTCCTGAGGAAAAGAGCAGAATAGTTTTGGCGTTTTTTTTTCTTTCTCACGTAACCAGCATACTTTGAACCTGAAGGGACCCATTTGTGAATTTTCTGCAGATTAAGAGAAAAAAAAATCACTTTGCATTAAATAAATATTATTTTAAGAAAAAGCATGAGAGATAGGAGCGTTCCAGTGTGACAGTCCAGCTTTTTATTTTTAATTTGTGTCTGATACTTCACAAATGATTTTCTTTCCTTATTGAATGTTTTCTAATTCTTAGAACAGATATTACATAGTAACAATGAGGCTAATTGATAGGAATCAGCTTCATTCTGTTTGAACATGAGCCGTTGAGTTTCAGAAGTATTGTGAGCCAGGAAACAATAGCATAAAAGAGACACAAAATAAAATGTTCTTCCAATTTAATAGATTTGTTCTTAAAATGTCAGGATCAATATAATGAAATGGAGCCAGATACAAATACTAGCAGTGAGAGAGTGCCACTAAGGGTGACATATAACATCAACAGAAAGGTGTACAATGAAGAAGAATTTGAACAAGAGCATGACCAAAAGATGTATTCCCAGCTCAACAAAGAATCTGAAAGCCCTAAACCTGGACGAAAGATCCAATGCAGGTAAGATTAGTCAGGAAGTTTGTTCCTCGCAACACTTGATCACTTTGTTATGTCTCTAGATCAAACTATAAACCCCATTTTTCTGCATCATATTAGAAACTGTTATCATTGTTTACAGACTTTACCATGCACAGTTTCTTCTCTTTTATGTAAAGCTAAATTAGCTCCAGTGGTCCAATAAATCAGGTGTAATAAAAATGCAGTAATGAAGAGAAGAGTGGCAATAGTGGAAAATATGTGGAAAAATCTAGTTTCAGTTTAAAATGGGCTAGATAATGATTACAGTTTCACATCAGGGTACCATTGCTGACATATTACAATGTCAGAGAGTTCTACCCTTTCATAGGCAACATTGGGTAAGGCAGAATTTGCAGCTGCTGGCCGCATTGCTTACTGCGAAATCTGATCTTAATCCCTAAACCAATTCTGTATTGGACAATTGCTGACATGCTTCCCAGATGTACCTGGGTATGATGCTTGGGAACATGTGGTTTTCCAGCTCCAATTGTTCTGATTAATGTGGATTATTAGATTCAGAAATTGGTTTCCACTATGTTTAATGGGTCTTACTTTGAGGGAAAGGTACATAGAATTCTAATCTGAATTATACATTTGACTATTATTTAACAAAAACATACAGAGCTGATGATTGGCAGAGTATCTTGTTGGTTTATAGATTACCTCACGATGTATCATAAAAACAACTGAACCTTTTTTTTAATCAAGATAAACGATTGGCTTGCTGTACAATCTAATTTATTTCAGATTCTCATGTGCACGGTTCAAGAAATTCATACTCAAGATGTTTCCTATTTTAAACTGGCTTTATACTTATCGCATTACTGAATGGATTCTAGGAGACATACATGCTGGCCTAAATGTAGGGATGGTGCAGGTTTTCCAAGGTAAATAAATCCATTCTGTTTAAAATCTTTCAAGGTGGATAATTTTCCAGGCTTTTCCACATATGGAAGTAAAACCTAGAGCAGGAATTCTAGGTGTTGAAGTCCACGAGTCATAAAAGAGCCAAGGTTGCCTACTCCTGACCTAGACTGAAGCTCTCTTTATTGCTCTATAGTAAATAAATGCCTATGGGGTTTGGACTGAGATAACAAAAACAGCCTCTGATAGAGATAGTCCTTGCCGTATGACCACAATTGAGCCCAAAATTTCTGTTGTTAAGTAAGACAGTTGTTAAGTGAATTTTGCCCTGTTTTACGACCTTTCTTGCCACAGTTGTTAAGAGAATCACCACAGTTATTAAGTTGTGAAGTGAATCTGATTTCCCCCTTTGACTTTGTCAAAAAGATAATCTCATGACCCTGGGACACTGCAGCCGTCATAAAACTAAGTCAGTTGCCAAGCATCTGAATTTTGATCACACAGGGATGCCGCAGTGGTCATAAGTGAAAAACAGTGTGTGAAAAAGGTCATAAGTCACTGTTTTCAGTGCCGTTGTAACTTTTAACAGTCACTAAATGAACTGTTGTAAGTCAAGGACTACCTAAAAACTAGGAATCTGTAAAGGAAAAGGCACCTTCAGCGAAGTTCAATTCAATAGATGTAGTGATTACATCTATACTAAACTATAAAACAAAGGATTTTTTTTGTACCTGAAATAATGAAACAAGAGTTAATATAATGGATTTCTTTTTTTTTTTAATGTATATTAAAATGAAGTAGCGATATAAACAAAAACATTTCTGGTTCAAAAATTAATATTCTTTAGTATCAACTGTCCATAAAAATGAAATCCTTTTACGTGCTTCAAGATTTGCTCATACATTATTAAAGAACGTCTGAATGTAGCCTATGATGCACTAGAATCAGTATCACAGAAAAAAGAGGTTTTCTTTGTGTGCTTACTCCAGATATAGCAACAGGAAGTATATAGTTTGGGACCTGCTAATTGTACTTTTCATCTTACAATCATCAATGTTTCTGGCAAGCTCACCAGACACAGTATATGATTGGTTCTTAGTTCTGGTTCTAATGGAAATAAAAATTGCTGCCTTCCAATTAACTTGAGTCAGCAATGGGCACAGAGCCACTATTCCCTTGTCCCTCTTCTCTCCAACAACTGTGTACGTATAAAATGTTATTTCAGGACCATACTTCATATATTTGACTCTGATCCATGAAACCTGCTAATGAAATGGCAGCATAGGGGTCCAAAGGCTTTTTGAAGTTAAAATGCCATGGCTGTTCTAGTGGAAATGCTTGTTTTGTGTGTTTGCAGCAACTGAGATTGTTCAAGTTTTGAAGCATGTCTAGCAGTAGTGGTGGTGATAGTACTAACATACATTTTATTACATTTAACATGTTTACAATCTACCCTTTTTCCAGGCAAGGGTTTGCCTATTTTGTTCTCACTAGACATTGATGTATCCAAGACCACTAATGGATAGTCATGATTAAGTGAATAACTGAGGTTAAATCTTATCTGTGTCCAAAGTGCTCCTTCAGATCATTCTGAAGCTATTCCAGTCATTCTGAAGCTATTCCAGTCATTCTGAAGCTATACCAGGCTTGCAAATAATCAAGAGAAGGTTGGTTAAAAACTCACTCGAATCCAGCTCCACCTCTGGTATTCATTTGCCACATTTTGCCCCTTGCCCACTGCTGGAAGAACATAAGAAAATACAATAATTGGGCTTCTTAGATTCCCCTTTATGTGTCATTAACTAGATAGTTGGAGGGAAAGATATAAGCAACATCCAGAGAGATTTAGAAGAGGAAAAAAGCAGACTTTTTACTTAGATACATCTTGCCAATGGTGGATGCTCTTCCCAGAAAACAGTGCCATATGAAGATTGATTGGCTCATCATGAGCCATCAAGTTGGAGTGGACTCTTAATGACCATAATTTGTCCTCAGCCTGACCTTTCGGGTCTTCCAGTAATACAGTCATTCTCACTGGTTGTCCTCTTCTCTTTCCTCCCATCTTTCCCAGAGTTATAGATTTCTAGAGTGAGATCTAAGTCATATGGATAACAGATTATTTATTAGAATAAGAAATTATAATAAAATAGGGCAGGTTGGATTATCCTTCTCTACAAATGGGCAGTGAGCTTTTTGCTTTGTATCAGTTTTGAGAGTATATTTTAAAATATGCATTCCTTATAGGATTATCAGGAATAGCGTTGACCGGATTACCAATTCCAGTTATAAATAATTTTTATTCTGCATTTTGCTGCTCTTTAATATATGTTATATTTGGAACTTCACAACATATGTCTATTGGTAAGTACTATGCTATCTGTTCATTCCATTTAAAGGTATATGGGGTTATTTGTCATTAGAAGTGATGTACTGATTCATTAAAAAAACTTGTTTTTGTTAATTTATACTTTCAAACATATTGACTTTTATTTCACATTTATCTCTTAAGTCTTCTGTTAATACCATATTTTTATTACCTGTCATCAAATAATTCACAAAGCTAAAGAAAACTGTATAAATATTTTAAAAAACGACTATATCAAGTTTGATTTATCTATTCAATCAATTAGTTTTATTAAAAAATCATGATTCTTGTAAGTTCTCCATGATTCTTCTCTTAGCAATATTTTACACTTGTTTCAATGTAAATAGGTGAGTTTATTTGTAAAAATTTGGAAGTTAAATAGATGATTTCTCTCTTTGTAATTTCTCTTCGTAATCACTCTGTAAAGGGCTGTTCTCTGAAATCCAGACATAATTGCTGGTAAAAGTAGGTTTCTTACCATTTTCAGGCTCCAAAAAGACCTCTATTTCAGAGAGCCAAGTGCAACAGCAAATCACAGCTCTCCAAATGCTTAACTCTTTACTCCTCACTTGATTTGTCGATTTGTCAAAAGATTCTCAGACATGACTTGGCTAGATGAGCATCTGTTTTCCAAAACAAAAATGAAGCTTTAAACTCATTGCTGTACAATGAAGTCAGAACCTTTGTATATAATTTTGCTGCAAATTCTAGGCTTTTCCCTATGTTCTTTCTAAGTTAATGAATACTTGATTTATTGGCCTTGGGTAACTGAGAAATGTTTATATAATGATTCTCTAGCCTAGGAAATGACTGACTCTTGCTTTGCCAACTTCAGTGATTATATTTTGGAAGAGAAAAGAAAGCTACATACACATTTCTACTCTCATTTCCACTCTGCTGCACCTTAGTTAATAGGCCTGTCTTTTTGGCAGCTGTCTGAGAATCAAAAGTGATTGTTCATCAAGTACATTTCTGATAGTTTTTTAAACAAGATTTATTCAGATGAATGAGATGAGCTTACAATATTTCTAGCAAATGAACTATTTTTAGTTTAGACCCAATTCAGCTCCATATATATGCCCTCTACAATCCACAAGATGAGATATAAAATAATGAATGTAAGTTATAGAAGGCTTCCTATGTCCTTTCCTATTCTGGGATTCTATAATTCCACATTTCCTGAGCTCTTGATAGCTAAATACTGCCAATTTATTAGATATTGGTGACTGTTAATAATGAATAAATGTGCAAATGATTAGTTCTTTCTGATAGTTCAGTGGCATTTTATGGGCCAGTAAATGAATATTGAAAAAGATAGGGAGCATCCTATTAAACAAAAGTACCCTCTATACACCTTTTCCTTCAAGAGAATGGAAATTCAGTTTTTTCAGCAAATAAAATTATTATAATTCCTTTTGTGTGTATCTTCCCAATCTCTTCATGTTAAAAAAACTTTTGAAGTTATACTGAATTTTGTAATCTCAAATTAACCCCAGATTAAATATGAGCATTTGAATTATTTTATGTACCTTTTGTCGTATAATAACAACTTGTAGTTTGAGGGCATCATTTGACAAGTTACATGTCCTAAGGTGACGTGCATCTCCAGCCAATGAAATCCTATTTTTAAATATTCATCAGTTTATTTCCTATTTATGGTTTCCATATGGGCGTGGCTGTGGTGGTCATGGCAGATTGGGTGGGTGTGGCCAAGGTAGGCGTGGTCACCTCGATGTTGCTCGTGAGGAGGGATGCCTGTAGGGGCCAGGCAGGGGGTCTCTGGCAGGTGGGGCAGTGGGCAGGAGGCTTGTCTTGCAGGATGAGGTGAGGCAGGGTGGGGATGCCATTGTTGCAAGGCAAGGTGAGGCAAGGGCCAGGGCGGCTGCTGCCTGACATCATCGGTCCCCTCACACAGAGGCCAG
This sequence comes from Crotalus tigris, assembly GCF_016545835.1. NCBI lineage: Eukaryota > Metazoa > Chordata > Lepidosauria > Squamata > Viperidae > Crotalus > Crotalus tigris. The sequence goes on from NW_024100081.1 coordinate 4,260,510, forward strand.
CGAGCGCATGGGGGCTGATAGTGTCCGTCAGCAGCCACACCCTGCCAGCCCCTCAACCGGCGCACTCTGGGACTCCGCAGCCAGTCGCCAGCAGTTCAGAGAAGCTGCCTCTGAGTTGGATGGCCAGCCGACAGCTGAGGAGGCGATGTAGTGGGTCGTGCCCAGGAAAAGGAGAACATGCAAGGCCAGGAGGGATGGGATGGGGGAGAGAAACCAGCTGTGCTGGGATGCATCCAGCCACGTGGTACTTCAGCGAGTTAGCGGATGGCTGGTTGAAGAGGGACGGTTGCCATCTCCGGGGCATGGCATGCATGCCCACAGAGAGGGCTCTGAATGCCGCCTCTGGCACGCGTGCCATAGGTTCGCCACCACTGGCTTATATGCATAGCTTATATAGATGCATAGTCAATGACATTTTTTAAGATCTGTTCCCTATTATCAAGTTTTCTGAATTTCAATGCTTATATCGCTCTTTGTATTATCATTTCTATATTTCTATGAACCAGTTTTATGTCATTTTTGCAAACAAATAACAATAACCCGGGATGGTAAGGGACAGCAAAAGTACTCTGAAAAATTGTGAAAACGAAAGCACATTAAACAACAATTATTTTGACACTTTATAGAAACTAGACAGGTTGGGGTTGAGAAGATATCACAGTCTCATACTCCTTATTGCCAAAAGTGTTTCCAGAGATGTCAAATTGGTCAGTCTGCTGAAACCAATATCATGCCATCACGACACAAGCATTCATTTATAGGTGCATTGTGACATGTCCATTGAAAGGTTGCACAGCTTGTAGCATTAGAGCATAAAATCACTTTGTTGTTTTGATGAAAGCAATCCAAACTGGAGATGCCCGGGATTGTCTCTTGATCCTAGATAGTAAAAAGCAAAGTATTTAATCGAATGCCACTAGTCTGTAAACTCCATAAATCTCTTGATTTAAATCTCTTGATTGAAATAAAAGTTATATGATACCAGTTTAGAGGAGCTATATAGCTTCGGGGGTTGACTAATGGTGAACATGAGTTGGCGCTGGGTATGCTTAGGTTAGGATAAGGCTCTAGCCAGCTGACAAAGGTTAACACAGAGTTCCTATAAATCTGGTGAATCTCTCTGGTGATGATTTATGGACAACGGTTTGGGCATCACTGTTCCTGAATGCCCAGTGATGTAACTTCTGACATCAGAATACCAGAAGAAATAATAGGCAGAGAAGCAGTTTATCTGTTGGTTTGTTGATTTGTTTATAACCTGCCTTTATTATTTTTTTTATAAATAATTTAAGGCAGTGAATATAACCAATACTATTTCCTCCTTCTATTTTGCCCCAACAACCCTGTGAGGTGAGGTGAACTGAGAGAGAGTGACTGCCCCAAACCCAGCCAGGTTTCATGCCTAATGTGGCCCTGGAAATCACATACCAGGGGTAGGCCACCTTGGCTCTTTTATGACTCGTGGACTTCAACTCCCAGAAGTTGAAGTCCTGCTGGCTCAGGAATTCTGGGAGTTGAAGTCCACGAGTCATAAAAGAGCCAAGGTGGCCTACCCCTGCACTAGACCAAACTGGTATTCTGAAAGCATTTTATACTTCAGGGTCTTTAGAGAAATGATGAGAATTACCTTGTGACCATTAATATGTAGCTGAATTTATATTGGCTTTGGCTTTTATCTTGAATTTCTGCTTTTTGGCAACAGGTTCTTTCAGCATTCTTAATGCAATGGCAGCAAATTTTCAGAGTAGTCTTAATTTCAGAATAAAGTTACCAATTAATGGCAGTTTGGTCAACATTTCTGATGAAACTTTTATGCAAAATTATATGGAAGCAGTAACTCACACTGCATCTACTACATTTTTAGTTGGGATTATTCAGGTAGGAAACCCACTTGAATTATCTTTTTTTTTCTTGCCACATTTTTATTTATTTATTCTAAATACTTTAATGCCATGTCAGTTAAGTTAATAATACTGTGTGTGTGTAGGTGTATGTTTATGTTTATGTGTATGTGTGTCAATGGGGAATAATAGTGACAAGGACACTAATCTTATTTTTGGAAATAACTGATTCTATAGGAGTGGGAGCTCTGGCAGAAAATGCTGACTTTTAAGTTCCCTCCATCTCACCTCATGTAGAGTGGAAACTCTTGATATTTTCAAAGACAGAATGAAAATGCAGTATCACGTAATAGATACCTATTTGAACACAAAAGTTGAATGAAAGTTAAATCAGCTGATATTTTGCCTGAAGACATTGAAATCATTCAAGAGTTCACCAGAATTATGCAAGGTTTCAGTTATTTCACATGAAAACTCCTAAGATTTCATCCAAGATAATTATTATTTGGTGAAATTTCACCAATTTTTTTATATGTTTTTTTGGTATTGCTGGCCAGGAAGAACTACTGGCCCTTGACTTCAACTTATCTCAGAACATTGACTAATTTGGAGGCATAAAACAGATGATTTTTTTCTGCACTTGCAAAATATTCACTTAGAGAAATAGTATAGCTTCTTTAAATTTCAGGTGTATAATAGCAAAGTCCTGCAGAAATAGGGCAGCTATATGTTTTCTTTAAAAGCCCCTTTTCCCCCTATTTTAACCATCTCTTTTGTTCCTTTCCAGGTACTTTTGGGCATCATTGGCTTGGGATTTGTTACAACATATGTCTCAGAGAGTCTCATGAATGCTTACCTTACAGCAGCAGCATTTCATGTGATTATATCTCAGTTCTCTTTCATCTTTGGAATTGTAATTGATTTTCATGCAGGCCCATTGTCATTTTTTTATGTGAGTAAAACCGCTATTTTTAACTTTCCTCTTTCTTGACAGGAATGGGGAGAAATAGAAGTCAGTATTAACGTATTTTCCATGAAGAGTGAAAGATACTAGTTATCAAATTCCTTCATTTGAAATGATATACTAATAAGTCGTCACAATACACATGAGAAATCCTAATTCTCACCAGGGACTTAACTTCCCCATTTTTAGGCATTATTATTTTCTTTATGACATGCCACTGACTTTCTTAAAACAGTGAAGACAAATCAACCCCCTTTAAGCATGATGGTACTTAATTTCTGAATAATAGCAAAGAAGTATAGCATAAGGGTCTTCATTACCAGGGTCGGGTTATTTATTTGCCCCATTGGGCTCAGCAGAAGAAACTAATTGTGGGTAGTGTGTATCCACAGAGTAGTGTTGTTATGTCCCGAGCCTTGCAAACGGCTCGGGCGTTTGCAGGCAGTCCCGGGCAGGTGCAAAGCTGCCCGGGACCAGACAGGCTGTCGCCAGCGCCGTGCGCATGCGCGGGTGCTGGCGCGGGAAAAGTAACCCATTTACCCGGGAGTTGCCTATATAAGAGGCTGCGAGGCGTTTGGGCGAGCTGAAGCCATCTTCCTGTAAGCTGAACGCTGAATAAATGAAACTGAGAACTCCAGCTGCTTCTCGTGTCTGTTTTCCCGCCACGGACTCAACACTGGCGACGAAGGTGGGATGCCTTGCACTACCTGGAAAGGAAGAAGTGTAAGCTTACCCAAGGAGTCCTGAGCGGCGAAAGAGGAACGGCGTCGACTCGGCAGCTGCCCGCCAATCCGGTGCGCATTCGGGGGTAGGCTGGCTGATAGACCCGTCTCCTGAAGATCCGAAGATGGCGAAAATCGGAAGGCTTTCGGAATTCGACGTCTCACATCCAGAGCGGTAGGAGTCCTACGTATCCAGAATGGAGAACTACTTCAAGGCAAACCAAGTGAGGGAAGATAGCTTGAAGGCGGCCACCCTGCTTTGCGTTTGCGGCCAAGACGCCTTCGAAATCGCAGAAAACCTTGCAGCACCTGTCCCAGTAGAGTCTGTAAGCTACACAGACCTGAAGAAGCTGCTGAAGGAGCACTTCCACCCCAAGGTGTCCGTTATCTCATGGCGCCACACCTTCGAACAAAGGGATCAACGGTCCGGTGAGTCAGCCAAGGAATACATCGCCGCGTTACGGAAGGCCGCCAAGCCCTGCGAGTTCAAGGAACCTCGAGGAACGACTGAGGGACCGATTCGTGTGCGGGTTAAGGCATCGCGAGCTACAACAGAGACTTTTCGCAAAGGAAGAATTATCCTTCCAAGACGCCTTAAGGGAAGTCACCGCAGAAGAAGCAGCAGGCGGCGCCGTCAAAAACATGCGGCCGATCAGAAAACAGTGCAGAGGGTTGCGTCCGTGCACCAGGAAGACGTCCGACGAAACTCCGAGGAGGATCCGGACGAGGAAGTCGACCGTCTACACCCCGCGAAGGAAGAGAACCAGAAGGGAAGCTCTTCGGCTCCGCTCAAGTGCATCGGCTGTGGAGGTCGCCACAGGAGAACGACTGCAAGTTCCGCTCCGCTACCTGCCGGGCATGCGGCAAACAAGGGCATATTGCAGCTGTGTGTCTGGGCCGACGAAAGGCACAACCCCAAGAAGAACGCCTGAAGGTACCAGATTCCCCAGCCAGAATAGGGTAGGGTTTTGCGCTTCGCGAAGAAGCATCTGTAGAACAGGCACACACAAGCCCATGAAGAAAAAGCTGTCACTCAACGTGAAGCTACAAGGGGTTCCATTATCTATGGAACTAGACACAGGGTCTGCCCTGTCCATCATTTCATTGCATACATTTAGGAAGATTTGTTCCAGAAGTGGGTCTAAGGCCAAGTTAAGGCCTTCTGATATTGTATTAACAGATTTTCAGAACTCAAGAGTGTGTGTTAAGGGGGAGGCCACCCTTAACGTGCAATACAAGAGTTTTGAAGGTCCACTAGACTTATTAGTAGTAGGGGGTGAACGAACGAGTCTCATAGGACTCGATTGGTTTGAGGCCCTGGGGATACACGTCACAGGACTCAACAGCTTACAAACACTCGACCTACAGGAAGTCTGCAAAGAATTTGCAGATGTTTTCAGCCCCCAGCTGGGCACATTCAAAGGACCACCTGTGTCCTTAAAGCTAGACCCCACTGTCACTCCCATTAGGATTAAAGCAAGAAGGGTCCCTTTTGCTTTAAAAAGTAAGATTGACACTGAATTAGACAAACTAATCCAACAGGGAATCCTAGAACCTGTTGATTCCAGCCCGTGGGAGACCCCCATTGTCACGCCTCTAAAGGCAAATGGGGACATTCGCATTTGTGCTGATTACAAATGCACACTCAATAAGGCATTGCAGCAACATGCCTATCCTGTTCCTGTGGTCAGTCACATCCTGGCCTCTCTCAAGGGGGGGCGTGTTTTTGCAAAGCTTGACCTAGCTCAAGCATATCAACAGCTGCCTGTTGATGATGATGCTGCCATAGCTCAGACCATTGTGACCCACAGGGGAGCCTTTAAGGTAAAAAGGCTACAGTTTGGAGTGAATGTCGCTCCTGGGATTTTCCAAAGCGTTATGGAAAACACACTACGAGGTATACCAGGGGTCTGCCCCTACTTTGACGATGTCTTGATTGCAGGAGACTCCACACACATTCTAGCTGAAAGGCTTAGGGCTGTCCTGTTAAGATTCAGGAAATCAGGCCTCAAGCTCAGAAAAGACAAATGCCAGATTGGGGTGCCTTCTACTGAATTTCTGGGATTCAAAATTGATGCTGCTGGGATTCATCCTGCTGAATCCAAACTAACTGCTATTTTAGATGCACCCAGGCCAAAGTCTAAGGCCGAACTTCAGGCCTTCCTAGGCCTCCTGAATTTCTACAATTCTTTTCTTCCACATAAAGCTAGTGTAGCTGAGCCTCTTCACAGGCTACTAGACAAACAGGCTGTGTGGCTGTGGTCACAAGCGCATGAGGCTTGCTTTAAAGAAGTCAAGGCCTTGCTCACTTCTAACAGTGTTCTTGCACATTTCAACGAGTCTCTCCCTGTGTGCATCGCTTGTGATGCGTCCCCCTACGGGGTTGGAGCTGTCCTGAGTCACCTCAGGTCTGATGGAACTCAGGTTCCTATTGCATACTACTCCAGAACACTGTCTTCTGCCGAGCGCAACTACGCTCAGATAGACAGGGAGGCTCTGGCTGTTGTTGCTGGAATTAAAAAATTCCACGATTTTCTATATGGCAGGCATTTCACGGTCTTCACTGACCATAAGCCTCTGCTGGGACTGTTTACCACACGTAAGCAGACTCCCCACATCATTTCCCCTAGAATGCTTAGGTGGTCTATTTTCTTGTCTGCATATGATTTTTCATTACTCCACAAGCCTGGGAAAGAAATGGGCCATGCTGATGGCCTCAGTAGATTGCCTCTGCCAGTAGTAGAAGCTGACCCCGCGCCAGCTGTCAACATTCTATCAATCCAAGCCTTGCCTGAGCTCCCTCTTAGTGCCAGGGATGTTACCGCTGAAACAGGTACAGATCACACACTTTCACGTGTCCGCTCCTGGGTCCTGTCCGGGTGGCCTGAGCACTGCCCTAGTCCTGAGTTTCAGAGTTTCTGGTCCAAAAGAAACGAACTGTCCCTTTCTCAGGGTTGTCTGCTTTGGGGAAACAGAGTTGTCATTCCCACCTCAATGAGGACTAGGGTCTTAGAATCCCTCCACGAGGGTCATCCTGGCATTGTTCGTATGAAGGCTCTTGCACGCAGCCACTTGTGGTGGCCTGCTTTAGATAAAGATATTGAGGCTAAGGTACACGCATGCCACCTGTGCCAACGATCTCGCCCAGAGATGCCCCAAGCTCCTGTGCATAGATGGGAGGAAACACAGTCCCCATGGTCTAGGGTGCACATTGACTACGCTGGGCCCTTTCAGGGCCAGTTCTTCTTGGTCCTTGTTGACAGCCATTCAAAATGGCTTGAGGTTGTGCCTGTCTCATCCACCACCACTGCAAAGACTATTCAGGTACTGAGGGGGATTTTTGCTGCACACGGGCTGCCAGATGTCATTGTGTCCGACAACGGCCCTCAATTCACCTCCTCCGAATTCCAAGCTTTCTTACAGGCAAACCTGATTCGTCATGCCACGTCTGCGCCTTTTCACCCGTCCACCAACGGTATGGCTGAACGCATGGTGCGCATCGCAAAGGACGCCTTGAAGAGACTCACCTACGGGGACTGGCATCACAGGTTGGCTGACTTTCTCCTTTCTTATCGCACCACACCGTCCACTTCTACAGGGAGAAGTCCAGCTGAACTTCGTTGGGGGCGCCAACTTACTACTAGACTTGACCGGTTGCATCCGGACAGACTGCCTTCATCTACCTCACCTATCCTAGGGCACCTAGACAACTACTTGTGGGTGCCCCGGTTTGGGCTCGCAATTACGGGCCTGGTCATACATGGGTCCCCGCTTCTGTGTCCAGGATCACAGGTCCTCTCTCCTACGAGGTTGCCCTGGACAACGGTCGTGTCCTGCGTCGGCACATCGACCAACTCGCTCTAGGCGAGACTTTTCTGATGAGACTCCTGGGTCTTTTCCAGGGGGGGAGGGGGACCCTTTGGAGCAAAGGGAAGGGCAAGAGCTACTGCCCATCTCCACTGAGGGAGCCACAAACGGCTCATCCCAAGGTTCTGCAATTGCTCCGAAAAGAAAGTCATGGAGCTTACCCACACAACAGGCACTCACGCCTACTCCAGCCAGGGAGTCACCCCGGGGGCATACTCACTTTCCACACACATCACACAGCACTCCAGCAACGGAGGATACCCGGGGGCATCCCAACAAATCATTCCCCGCAAGAGAGCTGGCACACAATTCCCAAGGTTGGCCTGACCTTACCCCAAATCCTACAGGGGGTCAAACATACACAGAGCTAGTCGAGGAACCAAGTCCCGACTACAACACCCTAGCACAAATCAGGGAACACCTGAGTTTTGGGAAAGTACAGAAACCCACACGAGCCCGAACACAGAATGGGGTTCAGGGAATGGACAGCCTCCTGACAGGTCTTGGACTGACCTAGGAGGTTCTACAGAGACGCCCAGCAGCGGCTATCACTTCAAGGGGCCTGAGGGTCTACAGCTAGGTAGGTCAACCAGGTCACAAAGTAACAGAAGCCCTGGCCTGACGAGCCCGGTGGGCAAGCAAGCAGGCCAGGCATCGGGGCACAGTCCTTGGAAGACACCAGGGCACAATAGAGAGAACAGGCTCACGCCTCCCTCCAGTCAGGGGACTTATGCCAGTAACCCAGAGCTAAGAAGGTCACAGAGAGCAAAGAAATCTCCTAAGTATCTAGAAGATTACATAACATTGCTGGCAAGGCAAAAGCCAGTAATCAGTGGGAGCACTGGGGAGCAAAATGTCATATAAAATAAATGTTGTATGTTGGTAGTAGTTTTAGCCCGGGGGAAAGGGGTGTTATGTCCCGAGCCTTGCAAACGGCTCGGGCGTTTGCAGGCAGTCCCGGGCAGGTGCAAAGCTGCCCGGGACCAGACAGGCTGTCGCCAGCGCCGTGCGCATGCGCGGGTGCTGGCGCGGGAAAAGTAACCCATTTACCCGGGAGTTGCCTATATAAGAGGCTGCGAGGCGTTTGGGCGAGGCTGAAGCCATCTTCCTGTAAGCTGAACGCTGAATAAATGAAACTGAGAACTCCAGCTGCTTCTCGTGTCTGTTTTCCCGCCACGGACTCAACAAGTGTCATTTGGTAACACCCAGGACGAGGGCCTTCTCTGCTGCCCTATGGAAAATAATTACCTCTAAGATAGGCTGGCCTCTGGAAGAACCTTCTAGAAGGGTTTGAAGACCTGGTTTTACTATCTGGCCCAAGGATTAAAGAGTGGCGTGGAACCCATGAAATGGTTTTTAGTTCTTAATTGTTTTTAATGTCTGTCTTGTTTATATGGCTCTTTTTATTATTATTTATGTTTTGTACTGTTTATTATTTAATTGTAAGCTCCCCAGAGTCATCTGCATGAGACAGGCAGCTATATTTATTTCTGAAGCAAAAAACTATGTCATTGAAAAGACTATGTTGATGTTTACCTTGATATTATTAGCAGCAAATTAACATTCAAGAATTAATTCTGAACATTTTGTTGACATTTTCTTTTTTTCAGAATTTGGTATACTACTGCATGGGTCTCCCTAAAGCAAATTCCACCAGTATCCTGCTGTTTTTGCTTTCTTTACTATTGCTGAGAGTCAGCAAATGCATTAAAATAACTTATAAACATTATCCGATTGAGTTTCCAATGGAACTTGTTTTGGTAAATATCTGACATTTTTCAACAAAATTACATTTATGCCCCCAAAGTGACAGTTTTGTAAATGACTTGAAGTCATAGAGGGATCCATGAAATAGTTTCCTTCAAACATTGTGTTTATTTAGTACAGAACTGCATTTTAAAAATTTTGCTATTCCTTTATTTTGGATATATTATATTGGCCTTAAGTTCTCCACAAAGAAGGATAAGGAAATGCTGCATCTAAAAAAAAGCATTGTCTCTTATTATAATTTATTTCAGGTCCTCTGATAAAATAGAGGAATTTGTTTTATCACATTCCTCAAATTCAGGGGACACCACATCATCCCTTCTTTGCCTTCATTGCAGTGACAGCAAGAACATTTTGCTCATGATTCTGATAAACTCAATTTTATCTAATAGTGTTATGGTCTATTATTGTCCTTAGAAATGCATTCTTGGGAAATGGAGATTTAAACATTAAACATTCGGCCTTAAGCTTCAGTATCAGAGAAACTTGCTGTGGGGGAAAATGCTTTTCTGACCATGAAACTGTTTTTTCCCTCCCAATACTAATCTTTGCACAGGTGATTGTGTCCTACTGGTTGTAGTAACTAATCAAAAGTCTGTCTTGTTTGGCATTATACCACTGAATATTATTAGTGTCTATTTCAATGTCTGGCCAAAACAGGACAATTATTCGTCCATAATGCCAAGATAGATATTGACATTGTAATTGCCATTAATCAAGGCTGAATTTGAGGGTATACAAATGTAATAAAGAATAAATTTAAATAAAGAATATTCATCTCAAATAATATAGAATGCATTTTTTTTTTCTTTTACAGATCATTGTATTTACAATGCTTTCTACCCAAACTCATCTACATGCTGAATCCAGTCAGGGAGTTTTTTCAGTGACTCCCCACAAGTGTGTAATCTAAATCTGATATTATGTATCTTTCATACATGTATAAATATGTACTTATCATACTATTCCCTTTCAGGTTAAGATATGCAGGGTGGGGTAAAAGAAGAAAAAATAATAAACCTCCAAAATTAAAATAATAAAATAAGAAAGAGGAAAGGAAATAATGTTGAAATTGAAGAACTGGGTATAGAAGTATTCTTGGTAATAATACACCAGCTTGAAATTCCTGTGAAACATTTACCAAGGCATGAACCTGAAATCTTATTCTTATAAATATTTCAATTTTGTCACTCAAATCTACATTGCTGTCTCTATTTGTGGTCATGTGCATACCAACAGCATTTAGTCAAGCCAACAGTGTTGAAATATTCTATATAATTTCTCTTTGAGAGGTACTCAATGAGGACAGGAGTTAACATTTACTGAACAGTGTAAAGATTCTTTGTTCTAGCCATCAGTGTCATGTGTGGACTATCAGTATTCATAAAGAGCCGTAATTACTGCATGCTTCTTAAAATGAGCTAAGAATAATAATGTATTATTTTATTTTACTTATCAAATTTATTTGCTGTTCATCCCACGGTTCAGGCAACTCTAAATTGACTCTTTAGTACTATGTAAAATGTCAAAATTGATCTCTGAAAGTTGCTTTGGAAGACATGGGGATGTCTGTGTAACACCTTAAAACACCTCTCTCCTTTCCAGGATTACATGGCAGCTGGGAAGGGTAGTTGTGTGACCTCTGGAAAAGAGACAACTGCTTTAATGAGTGCAGGGTGGTGTTGTGTTCACTATCCAAAGCACTCTTTGGAGATGAAATTTAAAGTGTTGCCCAAACCTTCTATGTTCTACTAGAGAAAAAATATTGTCCATTACTCAATTTAAACTTTTAAATTATTTAAAGTTTATTTGTCTTAGCTTTCAGAAAAGGTTTCTAAGATAGCTAACAATAAGTACATAAAAGTCAGTGTTTGAAACCCAAGCATGCACATATTTATTATTTATTATTAGCACTACTTGCTTGGTGCACAAAATTGTAGGTTGAAAGAGATGGTAATAAATCAGTAAAAAAATAGAGCTACAGCTTATATATCCTAATCAGAGTGTTCAAGTATGTTCTCTACATAGGACTGAAGCATCTCTTTTGTTTCAGGTTTCTGAAGCCTACACTACCTGTCTTCTCAAAACTGGGCAAACTTATATTACATGCTTCATCTCTGGCAATAGTAAGCTACTTCCTTCTCATTTTTGTGGGAAAGAAGTATGCAAGTATTCACAACTATCATATCAGACACACTCAGGTAATAGTTATATTTCGGAAGGCAGAAACTTCAAGAAATTGATGGAGCTCTGTGAGAATAAAGCAATTATAATTAAATATACTTTTCCATAGATTTGCAGGTCTATGGAAGGAATGCAACTCTGTAGTTGCTATTTGTCTCCAAGGACATTAGAGATACATTGGGACACATTGAGATAAATATGAAAAACAAAGCAATTCTTCACTAATTTAACTGATTAATCAAAAGCCTTTGCATAGCTTCCTCTGGTGTACCAGTTGCACACTTTTCTGGAGCAGGAGGCCCTCCAGACAGTCATTCCTGCCCTAGCCACCTCACAACTTGACTGTTGCAATGCACTTTGTGTGGAGCAAATCCTCAGAAGCTTCAATTGGTCTAAAATGCAGCAGCATGGGCAGTGACTAGTATGCATCATCCGCTATGTTTTTGGTTGCGATTTAAGGTGCTGGCTTTGACCTATAAAGCACCACGTGGCAGAGGAATTGTAATTTGAAGGAATGTCTATCTCCTGTGATGTCTGTCAGCCAATACAAACTAATAAGATTGGCACACTTTGGTCCCTTCAACTAAACAGTGTCATCTTTCAGGAGCCCGAAGGTGTGCCTCTCTGTTGTGAGGCCTGCCCCCAGAATGAGTTTCTCCCGATATCCACGATATCCACGTGGCTCTCAGTAATAAGTGTTCCAGAGCGCTTTGAAGACCTGGCTCTTCCCACATCATGGCCAGATTTGCCATCTTGTATTTTATCTGCTTTCCTATCTATTTTTTGTTGGTTTGGTTTAAAATTGTATTGCATGTTAATCTATTTACTATATTACAAGCCGCCTAAAGTTGTTTGGAGTCAGGCAGACCTAAATTAAGTAAATTAAATTAAATAAGTCCCTAGTCATGATTAAAAGTGTGACAGCATCAGTAATGCAATTAAACTATTCTGAAAGACTTTAAGCCTATTACAACATATACAATCATATCAAAGTTACAAGTACAAAAAGGAACAACAACAACAAAAGTAATTGCCCGTTAAAACTATGGCTTTAAGTATTAGAACAGAGATATTAATGGAAATCTAATTCTTGGTCATGCTGGCTGGGGAATTCTGGGAGTTGAAGTCCACACGTCTTAAACTTGCCACACTGGACTATACTGTACACATTTTGAACATGATTAGGCAGAAATCCTTCCATACCCACAGTGGTGTGTCAACAACAATTGCAGATAGAACTTGGCAAACCAAGCCCACCTCCTTCTGAACATGCATTGCACATATTACATACATGTAAAAAGGAATGGGACGTTGGTTGCTGAAGTCACGCCCACCATTGTGATGCTGTTGATTCTCCCTGTGGACTTCTCTGAGTGCTCCAGGCATTGTTCAAATATAAGCATATTCAAGAAAGCAATAGGAGCCATTTTTCCAAAAAGAAAAAAAATGATTTAAGAGATACATTAACTGTAATGACTGAATGTCTCCCTAAAACAGCAACACCTTTTGGTTACAAATGATAAGAATATATTGATATTTTGAAGTTTGTCATCCTGATTTTTTCTAGTGGAAACTATTTGTAATACATACTGTATGTTTCACAGTACAGTAATCTGAATATCAGTCAGTTTATCTTTATTTATCATGTACAGGATTTAATAGCAATTGGTCTATGCAATGTCTTCAGTTCATTTTTTAAGACTTTTTCTGTCAGCTGTGCAATTTCTACAACTGTTATTCAGGAGAAGACTGGTGGAAAAACACAGGTGAGTTAGATCCAGTGCTTGTTTCAGATACTGATTTAGGTGTATTTGTTAGAACATGGTTTTCTCTGTTGTTTGAACCATGCAAAGGGGGTGCTTTACAGAGTTTGATAGCATGAGCAAATGATTAAATAACTACAGCATTTGAAAATTTGCATTGTCACGTCAAAGGCTGCCCTAGGTGCATTATTATCAGTCCCAGTGGAGATGTTGTCTGCATCAGCAGTCTTGGGCAGAAATATTTTTAACTCCATTAGGCTTCTTTAGTTACATGTTTGCAAATTAACCCACCATAAATTTTGATTAGCATTATTATAAAATATAATTGTATTTAAGCCAGAAGAATAGGTGAACTCTCCTTCAGATCAAGCTCAAGTCCTGGTAACTTCATTGACATGTTTTCTTGGCAATGTTTTACACTTGTTCTCTGTCAAGATGTCTTTTTGACTTCTCAGCATAACTCATTAGTGTGATGTTCCTTAGTCTCTCATCCAAAAAATAAACAAGGCTGGTAACATTTGCATCCTTGAAATCAAGAAACATTGACCAAGTACACTATTGCCATCTAGGCAAATGTTAAAAACATAACAAGAATTACATGTTACAGTTTTTAAAAACATTTAAATAATAGATGAAGAAATAGATGAAGAAACAGAAATAGCAATGGTTCTCAACCTGGGGGGGGGGGGCATGAGTGTCCGTGAAGGCTTGAAGAAATGTTATGATTTAAATCTTGAGTTAAGTCTTGGGTGTCTGTGGCCATGGTCCATGGCCACAAAAGGTATTTAAAGGGAGTCCATGGTGAAGAAAAGATTGAGAACTAGTGGCCTAGAGACGTTTTAAGAATTTGCAATTCAGTATGTAAGGGATGAGGCAATTGATCCAATATTGAACAAAGAAATACACTATCTAGTTTGTAAACTCTGGAAAATCATTAGATAGTAGTGAAAAAAGCTATAGAAAATATCAACCAAATCTAACACTATCAAACTGGCTGAACCGATGTGGCAAGATTGGTGCACTCCAGGTTCCTTTGGTTTCACAACAGCATCTATTGGAAAACAGGCCTTCTTTGTAGCAGCACCTTCCTTCTGAAATGAGCCCCTCCCCCCCCGATTCAAATGGCCTTTACTCTTATTTGTGTTTCAAACACCCCTGAACACCTGGCCCTTTGTCCAGGCCATTTTTCTTTTTTCTTTGTTTTCCTCCGATTTTGCCATTTCTGCCACCTTTATTTTTATTTTGCATTTATTTATTTATGACTTTTTTTAACATAACTGAAACCGGTATTTTTATAGGTTTTATTAATTATTAATTTAGTATTCACATTTATTAATGTGAACCCAGACAACATGTTGTTTACTAAGCTTTAATGATTGTAATTTTTAGAGATTATTTATGAAATTTGTATTCCTCCTATAAGGTGACTCTGGGCCTTCTTTGTTAATTCCTTGTTTTTAAGTGAATTTGTAACCCACCCAGTCACTTGGAGTCAAGCAGCATACACATTTAATAAATTATTATTATTACTATGGTTGGCTGCATAGTCAGCCACATATTTAGACTGGATTTGGCATTTCTGTCCACCTATCAAGTCCTTCTCAAGGACTTGGATCTGCAGATGTTGTTGTTTAATAATATTAAAAGTATTGTCAAATATGTAAGCTGTTCCAAGTGAAGTTGCATTTTGCAATTGACTGATAGTGATTTTGTCAGTGCCGATGGAGTACAAGTGGTGCTCCAAATGTTTTGGAATTGCACCCCATCTTTGCTTTCTTTTGTCAAGTCATTCTAATGTTTTCTCCTGGTCTTTATATATTATTACTGGTATTGTGTTTTGTTGCCTAATAATCCCGTTGTTTAGATTGGATGTAACATTTTTATCCACTTATTGAGTCCTTCCTAAAGAGCTGAGATAGGCAGATGTCATTGTTTCATGGTGTTAAATGTATCGTTCCGTATTATCTGCCATCTTGTTGTCTCCTGGATTTTGCATCTGGATATGGTTTTCTGGTTCAATCAAATTCTCAAAATTTGAGGTATTCTCCCTTCTAAAATGGTAAATGAAATTGTGTGACACTCTTCTCCAATGAATAAACCTAAAAAATAAACACACAATGTACATGGTAACAATTACATTTTGATCTATATATCACTACCGCCTATTAGCTTGGGCAGACAAAATAAGAAATAAATGGCAGGATACAGATAAATCATGAGTGCTGCCAAAACTTTGCTTGGGGAAAACAGGGAGCAAAGTTTAAAATGGGTTTTGCCTGAATATGCCTCATTAGATTTTTAAAAATCTGTTAATCGCCCCACTCCCCTCCAAGTTAGTTGTAGGATATCCTACCTCCAAATCTGAGAATCCCTGGCATAGTGAAAGAGCTTGAGTCCAAGTCAAGATCATCTAACTTCAAAACAGTAAACACTATTGAAGGCAAGTCATGAATAGATTTAGGAATCCAAGGTCAAAATAAGGAATTGGCAGGCATTTTAGTAGATCTTTTAATTAAATTAATAGAATCTTTTTGATGTGGTGCTAGTTGAAATTTCATCATATTACTCAACATTGTACATATCATTCTGTATATGTTCTGAAGAAAATAGACTGAGTTGGGTGGACTGTTTTGACTTAGGAAATATGGGAAAGAATTATCAACATCAGATTAACATTCTAATGCCATTTTTTTAAAACAAAAATTTAGCTTGCAGCTCTGATTGGAATTTCCTTAATGCTGGTGACAGGATTAAAATTGGGGTATTACTTCCAGTCCCTTCCAAATGTAAGTTAAAGTGAAAATATGAATAACTTGGATATATAAATGTTGTGCTGGAAAGGAATATTGTTCTCTTTAGAAACCTAAGTCATCAGAATATACATTCATTCTATATCACTGGGGGATTTTTTTTTATGAGCTGCAAAATTCTTAAGATGTCAGATCCACTAGGTGGAACAGACCAGGAAATGTCCTAACTTTTAACTCCACAGTAAAATTAAAATTACTTTTATTGAATTTAACTATAATAACAAAATCTTGTTTGTATGATTGTACTGTATTTCCTCCTCTTTCGTATTGTTCAGTGAATTAAGGAGACATATGTCTGAGCTATTTCCAAATAGCTCATTGTTTTGGATTTAAAAAATGATTCATCCCTTTTAAATCTACTATAACTATCAATGGACCTTCTTGCTTCTCTCCCCTTGGCAGTCTTGGAAAACAGATTCGGTAAAGGTCCCATTGTCTGTAGAAATTATGCCTCTGTGGCTCAGATCACACTGAATCTAGGGAACTTGGTTTTCTATGTTTTTTACTGTTTTGTTATAAATTTATTCCAAAGCGAGAGAAAGGTTTCTTTGGCTGATGCTAAAAAATATACCTAGTCAAACAAATACAATTTATATTAATTGTATTAACTATATTAATTGTATCTGAGATTCCCATATTATCTACATAGCTGCTATCTAAAGTATCTGTTTTAGAGATACTGATAGATATTGGGAGTATACTAAGAGTATAAATGTTTATCTGTCTGAAACTTTCACTGAATTTGGTCTATGACCTTTATAAAGTTTTGTTTATGTGGTGGAAATTCCTATGCCTATTTACTAAATTTTAAAGTAAGATTTAATGGTTAATTACATAAATTTGTTGTGCATTTTTATTTTTATCCAAAGAACTCCCTTTTTATTACAGAAAAGATCGTTTATTTGTTCCACTGGTTAATTTTTCTCACTGTTAGGAAGTTTCTCCTTAA
This sequence comes from Crotalus tigris, assembly GCF_016545835.1. NCBI lineage: Eukaryota > Metazoa > Chordata > Lepidosauria > Squamata > Viperidae > Crotalus > Crotalus tigris. The sequence continues at coordinate 4,277,377 of NW_024100081.1, forward strand.
TTCCAGGTTGCTCCTCTCCTTCATTAGCTTCCATCCTTTGGTTCTTGTCTTGCCTTCTGGTGCAATCAATTGCAAAAGGCAATGGAACAGCTTACATCCTACAACGATACCTTTAATATTATTAAATAACAGTATCTGCCTCTCCCTGATTCTTGAAAAGGACTCAGTAAGTGGATAAAAGATAAAATCCAGTCTAAAAATCTGGCTGACTATGCAATGAACTATTATAATAATATATGATTATGGTCCATCATACTCAGCCAGATGTTTAGATTGGATTTGGCATTTTTATCCACCTAGCATGTCCTTCCCAAGGATGTGGGATAGGAAGATATTGATGTCTGATGTATCATCACAGGATGTAAGTTGTTCCAAGTAAAACTGCTCTTTGCAATTATTACCAATGGTGACTGGAATCCTTGGAATGCTACCTAAAGGACTTCTTCAATATCTGAAAATATTGAATGTATAAAACCTGAACACCCTAATTTTACAAAAAAAAAATCCTGCCTAGAACTGTTTATATTCTTAGATGCCACCTGAATAAGTCTTAGGTTCTTGGTTAAGGCTTGAATTATTAAGTTTTCACAAGTCTTAACTGTGAATCTAATTGTAAATTACTCATTCATAATAATAATAATAATAATAATAATAATAATAATAATAATAATAATAATAATAATAATAATAGATGAAGGACTTCTTCAAGAACTTGGCACTTGGAGGTCACCTAATTCTGGAAAATTAGAATATGTAACTATAATGATAAGATCTAAATTTTTGCAAACATATATAACACCATGATTCTGCTAGCTAATCAAGCTGTTAACTTCTATGGAAATATTTTAATTGCTATTATACCATTTAGAATGTTATATATATTTGTATAATATCTAGAATTGGCAACAGTATCATTTTTTTATTTACCTAGGCTGTTCTGGCTGCCATTGTACTTGTCAACATGTTCCCATTTCTTGAAAAATTTATGGATGTCCCTTACCTGTGGAAACAAGATAAATATGACTTTGTAAGTTTTGCATGATCTATGCAACAATGCTAGGCAGTCAGATTAAACCAAATAGCAGATTAATTAGCATACCATTGGACAGAGCCAGTATGCTAAATACCCTGTAACTTGGAGTCAAGAGAATGGATTTGTGACAAAATTAGGTAAGATAATAGTGGTTAAATATACAGTTTTATAAAGACAGAAGTAGGAAGAAGAAAAGAAAAGAAAAACCTTTCAGGTGCCCCAGATTAGATCAAAATTGTGGCACCAAAGGTGAGCAGGTTAATTGGTTTTTCACTGTGTACTTTCTTCAATGATAAATATTTTAAGTATGTTTGTAGAGGATATTACAATATGTGTATTAATACTTAAAATTTATGTCTGAAATCTATCTGAAGATTCCAGCTTACTGAGACAGCTCTAGGCTCAATAGCTATTGGAAGATATATCCTTGATTTTTAAGTTAGTTGTTGACATTTTTGTATTTCAGTTAAGACCCATTGCATATTGCGACTGCAACACACAGTAGTTTAGACCAGTGGTTCTTAACCTGGGCGATATCGCCCCCCAGGGGGCGATTTCATTTTTCAGGGGGGCTATGGAACAAAAAGGGGCGACGTGGGGGCGAAGGAATGAAGAGGGGGCGATATAGGAGCGATGGAGCGAGAAGTTTTGGGGATACTTTTGAGACTTTTTCATACAGTGAATCGCTGTATATCTGTCATACAAAAACATCAGATCGCTCGCTAAATGTTCCTCCAGCTAGCTTCAGTACAGAACACCATACATATGTGAATACGCATTGCTTATCTTCATGCGTGTTGTGCAGCAGCCTCTACCCTTTTTATATTTCTTTTTGCGTCTTAAATTTCACTTGTAATTCAATCATTAAATATTACTGTTTTTCTTTTCGGGCATTTCCCTTTCTTGCAATTGAATTTTGTTTTCAGTGGTCATTACATTTAAGTGTCTTGAATAAATAAGATAATAATGAAATACATGTATCACGAAGTTTGGGAATAAAGTGATGGGTGGCACCAAAATTTTTCACACAGTTCAGATATGGGAAAAAGACTGGAAATAAATTATTTGCATTGATATGTCCTGATGACAATTTTAAAGAAAACAAAGCAAGTGTTTGCATAAACATTTCCTATGTTGTGATTGAGAGGTTATGTTGGGGGAGGGGGCGATGACAACTTTCTCATTGGCTCAAGGGGGGCGATTCGTTCAAAAAGGTTAGGAACCACTGGTTTAGACCACCGCAATATCATTGCAGCATTAATTTGAGCAGAATTTCTTCAACTTTTTGAATCTCCAGCCTTAGTTGTTAGCCTTGCTTAACAAGATAGCATCCCCATTGAGGAAGTTGATGGATCTCACAACTTCATGAGATCTACTTTATAGTTCTATTCATCATTGCCTTGACCAAAATACTCCAGTGATAGCAAAGAGCTATCTTAACAAAAACTGTCTCCATATCAGTCTCTTAGAAAGTGATACCTCCAAATAAATGAATTAGAACATTAGCTATGAGCAAAATGCTTTTTGCTTTTTACCACTAAGCTTTAACTTCACAAGTGACCATTGCTTATGCTGAAGCCACGGGAAATAAAATCCCAGAACCTCTTATATCCAACCTCTTATAAATACTCTCACAGAAATTGTGAGAGTATTTATTGTACAGAAAACACTATTCATCTAGCAGGAGAAACCAAGTTCTGGCTAATCAAAAGGACCCTGTGCCTCCATGTGAATGCTCTAGTCCCTGAGGCATGCTTTAGTGGAGCAGAACTGCAGTGGGAACTACTCCTTAAGAATATGTTCCCAATGGTGTCCATGAGACATCTTTCTTGAGAGTCACAAGGCTCCCTGCCCTATCTTAATTTTTTGATATTGCTTTAACTTTTAAAAATCAGACAATGGACATTTAGCATGGTATATTCTCATTAATATCTCTACATCTCACATAGAGTCCATAAAACATCTGGGCACAGTAGTACAATGCTCTGTTTAGAAATATGTTCACCTTCTGAGAGAAAAAAAAGATACAAACTTAAGTTCCAAAGCTATGATGCTTCCCGGGAGTGCTAGAGAGGTCAGGGTGAATAAGGAGAGTATTTTCCTTGGGCTATGTTTTGTAGATTTCCTTGCCTCTTTTTAAAATATGTATATAATTTGGCTTTTCTTAATGTGATACATACTGTATTTTGTTTGGAGCTGTCTATGTGTATTGTGGTACAAGTTATAATCCTTCTTAGAATAACTGTTACAGTTAAACTGCAAGGTCTTTATCATACCAACAAAGTATTTTGCTTTAGAGTTATGGGTATTTAAATTATGATTGCTAAATTATTAATAATAATGTTCCTGTTTTCATCTTTTAAAGGGAATTTGGATTGTGACCTTTCTAGTTGTCCTCTGCCTTGGTCTGGATATTGGCTTAGGAATTTCTTTGGGATTTGCCTTTTTTATAATAAGTGTCAGAGCGCACAGGTATTTCTCCTACCATATTGTTGTCCTACTCCACATGACAAGTTCTAATGTTAATGCTTTCTGATCCTTCTACTGTAAGCTGACTTGAACTTTAAGAAAAAATATTTGATGATAACAATAACTTAGTAACAAAACCAAATACTTAATGAAGTTTCCCCTCCATCATCAAGCAAATAATAATCTGCCATTTGTTGGAAATGTTTTAATTCTGGATCTCTTTTATCAGATGGAGTAATATTAGTTGCTCAGTGCCATTCCTGTCCCATTTTTTATCCAAATGATTTTAAGAGAGACCTCTTATATTGGTTTATATACTAACACATACTTCCTTGAAAATCTTGCATGTTTGAAAACGTATTTGAAAAACTGACATTAATAATTCAATATAATGACTTGATAGTAACTTATGTTAACATCTGATTTTGCTCTATAACACTAGGAAGTTGAGAAGATAGTATCCTTGGTTTTTTTCCCCCTGAATCCTTTCTTACATTTCATGCCCTTCTTCTAACACCTGTTCTTTCTTTCTCTCTCTCTGCTCTGTGGCTATATGAAAAATAGATGGAATTTATACCAAACATTACCCCAGAAATAATTAACATATTTGCTCTAAGCTATTTTATTTTATGTTAAAAGACCTTGCCTTCCCAAAAAATGTGTCCTGTATAATCCCATTTATATAAAACTAGAGCTGTAAAAGCTACACTGTGCTTGTATCTTTCTACCAAAGTTGTTAGGTGGGTTGCTTTAACTGCTGGATCCTTTCTGACTTGCTCACTATCGTCAGGACATTTGAGATGGAGCATTTTGCTTGATTAGATATTGTAAGAAACATCTGCCCCAAAATGCTGGCTTTCCCTTATCGTTTGCATTCTATGAAATTGAGAAATTAGAGAACAAATAAAAAGGAAACAGCATCTAAATAGGATGCTCAGACTCTCTTTCTTCAGCTGCCCTCTCTATAATGAACTCTGAACATATAATAAAACCTAAAACCTTATTCCAGGTGGTAATAAGAGACTCCTTTAACTGATGATTGCTGCCTTCCAGTGCTTTCCCTATATTTTCTTTTTCCAATATGTTCCTTTTTCATACCTAGAATTCTGGGTCTGTTGGGTAAATAAGTACATTTCTCATTAAAACATAACCCATATGTAAGTCTGTGTATTTCAGAACAGATACAGGTAGTCCTTGACTTACAATCATATCCAGAAAGCTGGTGGTAAGTCGTTACAGTCGTAAATTGAGGCACCCACATAACCAAAAGTAATTTTCCAGTCTTTTTTTGTGGTGGTTGTTAAGCAAACATAGTGGTTATTAAGCAAACCCATTCATATGAATGGGCATTTTTTTGCTGGAAACATTGCAGAAAGCATTGTGAATAGCCGTCACATCACTGCAGAACATTGCATGTCCAGAGGTTGTAATGTTGACCCTCCTGACATGTGATCACATGATTGGGAGGGGCAGCACAACCATTTATGAGGGCTGGAGATTGTTTACCGGCTATAATGCACCCATTCCATGGCTGTCAGAACTTTAAACAGTGATAAATGGCCAGTCGTAAATCCAGGACTATTTACACCAGTTTTGTTAAGTTTTGTTTTTCTGGTGTTTGGGCAGGAAGTTCCAATGTACTTTTAGTCCTGTTTTTCTAGAAGAAACTCTTGATCGAAAGAACAAAAAGTTCCTGTTTGGAAAGCTAGAAGGTGTTGGGGCTGATTGATGGCAGCCTATAACAAGAACCATTTACTGGGGGAACTTTGGAACAAAGTCTCATCTGTTAATGAGACTTTAAATTCCTCCCACTACCAGAATTCTATATTGTATTAAAAATATATGCTGCATTTTTATTATATATGCATCACTTGACAGACTTGAACACTGGGCCCTAGCCAATAAAATGCAATAGAGTGGTGAGAAAAATAAGGGTCTACACATAGGGGAGAAAAACCAAATGCACAGATATAAGAATAGGCAGTATCTGGCTTAACAGTAGCAACTGTAATCTAAGTGTTCTAGTAGACCACCATTTAAGTATGAGTCAGTAGTATCCTGCAGCTGCCAAAAAAAGTTAATGCAATCCTAGCTTACATCAACAGAGGGATAGTTTCAAGATCAAGTGAAGTAATATTGCACCGCTGACTCCACAGAACTTGCCAGGGCAGTCATACATGTATCTAATCCAGTTCCCAATTTCTACTCCATTCTCATTTGTTAGAATAATTAGCTGCAGGATTATTATACTTTGTGACAAATTACTGTACTTGGAACAAGTATCAAAACAGCATGTAGCAACAGGGGTACTAAGCAGTCCCATACATCATTGTTTGTCAAGTTTCTTGTACGATATGCAGATCTTTAAAAGAAATAATCAACACCAGTGAATGCTAATAACCTAATGCAGAATCTTTCAGTGTCAAACCAACAACAATATATTTTCTTTTCTGCAGTAGCAAGGCTTCTTTATATTTCATAAAATGAGCTTTTTTCATTAATATAGATATAAAAGTGAGAAATATAATACAAAGGAGTCTACACTTCATCTAGATGAGGATAACATTATATATATATACACACAATTTGTGTTTATCATTGTTTCTCCTTATTCTCTAAGAAAAATATTTTGGACATATTTCCAGGGCGAAATAGGTTGGCAAATTTTGATCCATTGGTTTTATTATATTTCTAAAGAGAAAATAGATCCAATTTATACCTTGTTTCAGAATGAAGATAATGACATTGGGTCAGATTCCAAACACAAATATTTATCGCAGATTCTCTGACTACAGTGAGGTAAGAGGAAGATAAAATATGTGCTTTTTTTTTTTGCTATTTTCCATCACCAGCATAGCAAGAGCTGACAGGTCCAGATAAATTAATTTCAGAAATGATTGTGTCAGGCTCACCCTGAGATAGTGATGAACATGATTAGAAACTATTTTAACTGCATTTCATCAAATGATACCCATAATACTTGACAGTCTCTGAGTGAGCAGGAAAAGTAGCTTAGAATTTACTGTATACCCAAGTGCATTGTAAATCTTTTGCACGATTTCAAGACAAGACATGGATTTCCTCTTATCTCCACAGTTCACAATGTTCACTTATGACAGATGTTTGTGTATATTCTCTGCATTCCAGCTCTGCCATTCAGATAAGTCCATCAAGCTAAGCTGGAGTTTTTTAGCCACTAACTGAGCCTTGACTCCTATTTTGTTAGGGCATTATATATAATTATCAGGATTATGAATGGTAAAGAAATGACAACTTTCATAAAGCAAAATTATTGGCATCCATACTGAAAAAACAGACTATAATTAACAGACTATAATTAATGGTTGTAATGTGCACAACTTCCCATCAACTTCTTAACCTAATATCAGCCATGAAAATATATTTTATGAATGCTAATTGTATTTGATTTATGCATTATCTAAGTGCTGTTTTATGTGCCTAAATGTACCTGGTATTAGATTATGTTAAAAGTGCAAATTGATTTTCTATACAAACTTCCATTTCAAGACTCAAGGTTGACTCAGCCTTCCACCCTTCCGATATAATGAGGACCCAGATTGTTGGGGATAATATGCTGATTCTGTAAACCACTTAGAGAGGGCTGTAAAGTACTGTGAAGTGGTATATAAGAAAAGTGCTATTGCTTTTGCTATTTCATTAGCAAATAATTTCAATAAAACTGTTAAAATAGTTACTTACTTAAATCTTAAAATACCTGTTAAGATACTTGTTAAAATATTATCTTTCTCTTTCTGTAATAAAATTCTATTAGAGAATTTCTAGAGTCAGCGGTTCATAATTTCATTGTTGTTTTTTCCCTAGCAGGGACAAGAGTGTTTCTGTGTGTTTGTGTATGGGTCTCTCTGTGTGTGTTTCCAAGCACATATCCTTAGTCAAATTGCCCTCTTGTACCTTCAAGAAGGAGATAATAAGATAATATCCATTATGTTCAATAATCAAATAAAAAAGCTTGAGAATACACACTATTGGTTGAAATTCCAAAAAACATCCACACCATTTGGTAATATTTTGAAAAGGCTCTGCATCTAAAGAGGTTTATTTTGTTTGTTTTTTAGGCCATAGAGATTCAGGGTGTGAAAATATTCCAGTGCTGTGCTTCTATCTCATTTGCAAACATGAAACATTTCAAAAAGTACATTTTGAGAAAGGTAAATTATCCACTTCCAATGAAGTAGCTCGGAAGCTCTGCACACCCAAAAACAGCAGTCTAACCATCTCTCTGTTTCAGATGGATATGAAGGCAGTGCCTCTGGATGAAAATGAGATACGAGCCTTGACCTCAATCAGTATGTCCAGTATGACAGGACAGAACAAAGACTTAAACTGCGCCTGTATTTGTGATCCACCTGAGCCGATACCCAGGGTCAGAGGCATTTCTTTGTGTGCATGTACATGTTTATTCAAAACCTTTATTGATTCTTAGATAAACAGCATTAACAAAAATGCTTTCAACTTTCTTACATTTTCTTACACATACAGCCTTCAGCCATAGGCTGTAAAATAGTTTTTTTTAATTTATTTACTTATCAAATTTGTATAGCTGCCCATGTCACAAAAAGTGACCGTGGGTGGTGTACAAGTCAAATAAAGCAGCAAATATAAAACAATAGGTATAAATTCTAACAATCCACATTAAAAAGATAAATAGTATAAAAACAAATATACAAACTTTAAAAAAGGAGCGAGAATAAAATGGTCACCCCAGCGATGGAGCCATCTAACCATATCTCCAGTTCCCTAGGAATCCCAAACCTGATAACATGACCAGGTCTTTAGGGACTTATAGAATGTCAAAAGGGATGGAGCTAATCTAATACAATCTTGGGAAGAACAACCATAAGTCGAGTGCAACAGTAGGGAAGGCGCATCTCCTGGGATCCACTAAAGGTAGGTCCCTAGCTGATGATACCCGCAGCAGTTCTTCTCTGCCAGATCTAGTGGGGTAGGTTGATATAACTGGGGAGATGTGGTTCCTCAGATAAGCTGGTCCCATGCCACGAAGAGCTTTAAAATTTAAAATCAGCCCCTTGATTTGGATCTGGAAGCAAACCGGCAACCAATGCAGCTCATGAGACAGAGGCATAAGATGTGCTATTCTAGGAGTGCAATAATTGTCCCTGGTGCTACATTCTCTACTAGCTGAAGCTTTTGGATACTCTTCAAAGGCAGCCCCATATAAAGTACACTGCAGTAGCCCAATCTGGAGGTGACTAGGTCATGAATAATGTAAGTAGTAGAATGAGCTGGAGAAGTCTGAAGTCTGTAAGCAGGGCCTGCCAATCCAGGAACAGGTACAACTGGTGCACAAGATGATGCAATATATGCCAGGTTGACTCTTTTATCAACAATCAAACCATGGATGAGGAAGGCCTTAATACAGACCAACGTGGTATTCAGTACCAGTAGCCAGAGGCCAGGCCGCTGACAGTCCACTGATAGGGCATTAGGATTGAGATCAAAGACCTGAGTTGCAGAAGGCAGCTGTCCCTGAGGGCAGCTCCACCATATCTCCTCCTGACCAATACCACCATAATGTTATGGCTTAACACCTCCCCAATCCCCAATAATAGCCCCATCCTCTAAAACAAGGCCCTGAAGACCTGGGACTGGGAACCCCCCAGTATCCTCACCACACACCCCTGGAAAGAGAAGTTGGGACTCTAGCATTTTAGTACCAACTGCTCTAAGCACCAATAGGGCACCCAATCCTTCTCTTCCCCTCTCCCCCCATACATGTTAAAACAATTCAAACAGAGCACATTCAAACCCCCAACTAATTCTGACCCTCTTTTCCTCCTTCCCTCCATCTATGTAGGGAATACGAAAAATGAATTTAGCCTACTTTTTCCTCCATATAATAACTCATACGTTGCCTAAAGTGTGATTTTGCTAATGATCTCCAAAGCAAACCTACCACTTTTCCATGGTATGTGGAATGTGAAAGGAAGATCATAACTTTAGTAGTCTGGCAGGGATGGACCAGCAAGCAAAAGACCTTCCCTGCCCACTTCTAAAAATTATTTCTCAGTAGAATGGAATTAGTATGAATCACTCAATGGCTCCTGTAAATTCTTTCTCCAATCAGGAACATAATAGTAGTAGTAGTAGTAGTAGTAGTAGTAGTAGTAGTAGTAGTAGTAGTAGTAATGATGATGATGATGATGGAAGGGACCTTGGAGGTCATCTAATCCAACCCCCTTCTCAGGCAGGAAACCCTATATCATTTCGGACAAATGGCTGTCCAGTCTCTTCGTAAAAACTTCCAGTGTTGGAGCATTCACTGCTTCTGGAGGCAGGTTGTTCCACTGGTTAATTGTTCTAACTGTCAGGAAGTTTCTCCTTAGTTCTAGGTTGCTTTTCTCCTTGATTAGTTTCCATCCGTTGCTTCTTGTCCTGCCTTCAGGTGCTTTGGAAAATAGCTTGACTCCCTCTTCTTTGTGGCAGCCCCTGAGATATTGGAATACTGCCATCATGCTCCCCCTCGTCCTTCTCTTCATTAAACCAGACATACCCAATTCCAGCAACCGTTCCTTATATGTTTTAGCCTCCAGTCTCCTAATCATCTTTGTTGCTCTTCTCTATACTCTTTCTAGAGTCTCAACATCTTTTTTACATCGTGGTGATCCAAACTGGATGCAGTATTCCAAGTGTGGCCTTACCAAGGAATTGTAAAGTGGTATTAACACTTCACATGATCTTGGCATGACAGAGGACTGGAAAGACTTCAATTAATCCTTCCCATCTTACCCCTTACTATTTCACTTTTTTTCCCTTAACCTTCCTGTCACCAAAATTTCTTTTTGGTGATAAGGAAGCCTCCCCAAAATTAAGACCCTTTCTCCAATATCTAAGGGAGAACTCTGAGAATTCTTGTAAGTGAAATGATAAATATGACATTAAATTGAGAGTGGCCCAAAGTTTAAGCATATGAAAATGATGAGTCTGTAAAGAGCAATAGGAAATATAAAATAGCTTTCAGTGTCACCCTATTCGCTTCTAGAATTTCTATCTCTCTTGAATTCTAGGTACCCTATAGAGAGAAACTTCTAAAGCGAGTTCATATTGCTAATGAATCATTCTCTGCTTCTTCTTTGGCCTTGGTACGCTGGACAAGAGACCCTTCTGATATACAATACTTCCAATCTCCAGCAAGAGAAAGGGCATATAGCTTTGCAAAGAGGGAGCCAGATCTGAATAAAATGTGGTTTTCATCAGACCCTCGTTTAACAAGGTCTACAACTCAGTTGTATACACTGGACTCAGAGGATGTAATGCATAGGATTCACACTATTGTTTTAGACTTTAGCATGGTGCACTTTGTTGATTTACAAGCTTCTTGTTTATTACGGGAGGTAAGTCTGTTGTATTGTTTTATAATTTCATTAATCTAAAACTTTGATTTTCATTAATTGCTTACTACTATTATAAAGGTAAAAAACTATTATAGCTTAAGCAAAAAGCATTCATCTGAGATTAAAAGAAAAAGGAAATTAATATAGATATATACATATAACAGGAAAACATAAATCAGAGTGTTTCTTTCTTCTTGTTGTGGTTATTTTTATAAACCTGGTTTTCAACATTAGCCAACCTTCTGACATGAATTTCAATTGGTTTATTTTCTCTACAAAATAGAAGCCTCACAGTGGAATGAATTTTCCTGTTTAGATATCACAGAGTATAAAATTCTGGCCGTAATACTCATGTCAGCATAAAGCAAAAGTTGTGATACATTTCATGCAGGAAGCACACAGTACAGTTTATCCAAATATGAGTACAGATGTGTACCTAATATATAATTTGAGTAGCTAATCCAGGACAGATCTACATTGATTCCTTTTTGATTAGAAAAATATATGACCTTGATTGAGTGTTATTTACCTCATCAATAACCCAATACACCATAGGAAATCAACCACAGGAACATCCAATTCCTTCTACTAGCTAGACTGGTTATGAAGCCAGTCACCTTCACCACATAGATCTGCCTCAAGTTTTCATGAAAAATATATTTGCTTTTTAAAGACATACTGTTAAGCAAACATTTTCACCATTTTACCCACACTACTTCTATTTGAACTGTCAGTAGAGTTACATGGATATTTAGTAATCAACTGCTGTATTTTACTATCAATAAATATTAATAATTTAATATGAGGGGTTGGGCTGTTATTATGAGATAAGCTGTCCTGAGATATATTTGCCAAGTGAACTAGGTTATAGCAAAAACATATTTGCCTTAGAAATGTAAGATAGATGCATTATTTCTGGACATCCCATACATGACATTGTTTACCAAAGAGAGATAAGAATTTATATAACTCCCCCAATTATAAAGGGCACAACGTAACCAGATTTTTGAGCTGATAATCTGCAAAAGAAAAATCCCAGCCATAGGGCTATGCTAATTGGGAACTCTAACAGACTTGGTCCCTATTATCAGCTTGGAAAAGCTCTGTTATCAAACTGTTTCAGTCTGAAAGTCAAATGATTAATAATTATCATATAATGGCTTCCTTTTATAGCTCTGTCATATCTTTCAGAACATTGGAATCTCAATCCTGATAGCTGCCTGCCATTGTGAGTATAGGCATATTAATTCCCTATATGCAGCATTTGTGGCTATAGCGTGAACTGTAAAATAAATAAATAAATCCCTCTTTTTTAAAAAAAATCATACAACTGCATGTAATATTTCTGCCTTTTTATCTCACAGCCACTGTAATAAAAACTTTTGAAAATCGTGATTTCTTTGACCAATGTGTTACTAAAGCCCGGTTCTTTCCTACTCTTCATGATGCCATACTCTTTGCTGTGGAGCCCACTCTTTTGGAAGAGATTGTTCCGGTGGAAACCCAAAATGCAGCTCCTGAGGACATGATGGCAGAAGTACATTTAGATGATGAAAAGGTATAATGAAGGTTCATGATAAATGTACCATATGATTAATACTGAAAAGCCTTTGTTTATGAGCTATTGCTGTATTATACTTACAAGGGGCATCTTGGAGTAGTCACAGCACAGATGATTTGCAATTATTTTTAGTTCATCCCTAGGATTCTGCTGAGCACTTATGATTCATGACTCAGATTTCTTCCTGTCATTTACATAATCTTTTTCAAGGTTCTCTCTACCCCTAGATTAAATATGTCAATGATGATGATTATAGTTCTTATCTTCCTGCTGCCAGTCCAGTACGACACTCGTGTTTCTAGAAAAAACACAATGCACCTAGGAAAAGCCAATAAAAATTCTCCAACGAGAATCTTCCATGGACTTCCATACAGCTGAGATGGTCCCTTTTAAGCTAAATGTACAGAGCAGGATTGCTTGTGCTAATTTTGCCAATCGGCTGATTTTGCTAGCCTCCCTCTGAGGGTTGCACATTCCATGAAACACTTATACAGTAAAGGGATACCCATATACAGTATACAACCCTGATTATTTAATACTTCTAAAGCAGAGGTCCCTAACCAGAAACCAGGCCATGCAGCTGGAGGTGAGCGGTGGGCGAACAAACAAAATTGAAACCATCCCTCCCCCCAGTTCATGGACAAATTGTCTTCCATGAAACAGGTTCCTGGTGCCAAAAAGGTTGGAGACCGCTGTTCTGTAGCATCTACATCAGTGGTTCTCAACCTGTGGGTCAGGACCCCATTTGGGGTCGAACGACCATTTCCCGGGGGTCGCCAAACAAGGCTGTCCGCCATTTTTTCCCCTTTTCTTTGGCCACGCCCCTGGCACCCAGTGATGTATACATGGTTGGGGGTCACCACAACATGGGGAACTATATTATGGGGTCGCGGGATTAGAAAGGTTGAGAACCACTGATCTACATGAATGCAGCTACATAGATCCTGGTAACATTCAATTTAGTGGATAAGAAACATGGATATGTGAGAGTGTGTATCGGTGCATCTGTGTGAATTTCTGTATATGTAGGCATTATATATTTGTGGATCTTTCAGGATATAAGAAGTTACCACTCTGGGAGAAGTAAGCAATCAGAGAGAAGGAGTCAGCAGTCCAATGGGATCAGAGATGCCCCCACACCCAAAACTGTTCCAAGTGAAACGTACATTGAAGAGCCCATATCTGATCTTTTCCGCACATTTTCTCTCCAGAGTGACTTAGAGGGTACATCTCATCACCCTGTTGAAACATCTCCCCTTGAGGACAATGAAGATGATCAAGAATGGGAAGGAAAGTGGAATTATTCCAGAGATGTGTAAATTATGAGATCTATTCAAATTAGCTAAATAAACAATAGCAAAAATATAATGTAGTTAATCTGGACTATGTCTTCTTCCTCCCAGTCCCCTGGGAGCAATATCCTAGGTTAAATGGTTAGCCCCTTTTTTTGTTGACATTATTGCAAAGTGATGTGACATTTATATAACCAATAAATTGAGAGAAAGAATATATATTTTTTAAAAAAGTACATTTTGATTAGAATGACATTTACTATAAAGCTATAAATATGAAAATCATTTATTAATGTATTCTCAGAGGTTGTTTTTTTTTTTACTATGTATGCTTTCTATCTTCCCAAAAGAAATTTCTTACTTAACTGCATATGGTTTACAGTTTTAATACTTTAAATAATAGATTTTGGATGTATAAATGCTGCCATATTTTAGACTCCAAGTTTAGATACCTGGTGTCTGATACCTGGTGAGAGAGGGCAGTGTAACTTTGCTACTCCATTCCAACTCTACAGCTATCCACAAAAAATCCTTCAAGGTGCTGCTAGCTGCAAAAATAAAAATAGATTTGCTGTTGGCACTGCCATTACCTTGCAGTGCTAGACAAGGCTCACATGTTATCAGTCATTCCCTCCTGCTTCACTCCAGTGTTTTGTTGGATATGGTTTAGTGCTCTTCCAGAAGAATGCTATATGTATTCAGAAATAATGGAATCAACACTAGCATGAATAACCTCCAGGTCTGAAATGTGATGGTAAGACAACTTGACTGATCACTGAATACATTCCATGCACCAACATACAATCACCCAGTTCTGACTTACATATTTTAGGCAGATTGATTGTTGCTTTCTACTAGTAGGTGACACTCAGAGGGAGAGAAAGCAAAGCCAATACAAGCCACCAATTGATTTCCTTTGGTTTCACATTAAAATGGTCAGGACAGCATCAATTGCTGGCCTTGTGAGTGTGTTAGGACAAGGTATGGCAACTGGTACCGAATTTAATCCTGACACGCTCTTCTCCTGGCTTATGGTTTGGGAGATGGCATTGCAATGTGAGCCTGGAGATTTGTGGAAACCAATTACATAAAATATGACTTTTTATTTGTGTGTGATTCTAGACAATTGCTTATTTAGTAATCCATGGTTAAGTAAGTTATGGCTTAGGGCAGGGGTCCTCAACCTTGGCAACTTTAAGACTTGTGGACTTCAAGTCCACAATATAATGCTTAAGGCAGTGATGGCGAACCTTTTAGAGACCGAGTGCCAAAAAACTGGCCCCGCCCCCATTCTACTCCTTGCCTCGCCCCTGCTCCATCCCTCACCCCCTGCCCCGCCTGCCTGTAGGACCACTCACCGCCTCCAAGGCCTGCCGCAGATCGCCCAGGCAGCCCAGCAGTGCCATGGCCACACCCTCTGCCTGCCCACCGCAGGATCAACTGTGCGCGATGGGGCGTGAGAACAGAGTCTTGACTACGCTGCCTGGCTGCCATGTCCTTGGCTGTGCTGCTTCGCATGGGCCACGCTTGGAGGCGACTCTCCTCCAGGGGGGTTACTGGTGAGGGGGTCGTGGGGGAGGCAAGGCTGGGGCAACGGGATGTGTGCCCACAGAGAGGACTCCGAGTGCCACCTCTGGCTTAGGGCATTATATGAACTAGGTTCTGCTGGATTTAAAGGTGACAGTTTTTTTATTGTACATATCACATCCCATTTTCTGCACATCGGTTAAAATGAAACAATATATGAAACAATATAAAAACTACCAGTATTTAAGAAACAATTACAGTAGGACATCCTCTGCCACTTAGTATTATATTTTTGGAGAGCCATACAAGAATTATTGGGCTTCTAGTAATTCCTTGCTGAGAGTTTATTGAACATCACAGCTGTATTTCAAAGCTTCTTTAAAGCACACTGAACAAAATACAATAAATGCTTTCTCTGTCTCATGTGCACAATCCATTTGATTTCTTATGTTGTGATTGTTGTATGCATTACTTGACAATTGTGCCTGTAGGGTTATTCCAGGAGTATGCTCATTCTTTCAGTTTAATATGAGAAACAGTACCGAGATTTTTAAACACATTTCTTCAAAGGGTTATTTAATGGACCATTGTCACTTATTTACTTTTTAGTGGTAGATTTTTTTTTTCTTTCTGTGGAACATAAAGGAAGCTCACAAACACAGGTCTCAATTTTATAAGAACCCCTTTTTATTATTGTTCAATCATTGAAAATTTCCCAGTCTTTTCACAGTGTTAGAAACAGAGTTGGCCCCTTTCAAAATAAAGTTACTTAATTTTAGTAATATTGTTATGGAAGAAAAGTGTGGATGATATATAACAAAGTTATAGTTATATAAATCAGTGCTTCTCTAAGGACTTTTTCAGTGCTGTTTAGGAGTAAAAACGACTATTAAAAGAGTCTCCATTCATAAAAAAAAGAACTTTGATTCAGATAAGGGGACAGATGACTTTTATCAATTCATCCTTATTAGCAACTTCCCTCCACATATCACATATGGTACGATGGATACCTCACAATCTCCTACAGCAAATCAGAATTACAAAATGGAAAGGAACTGGAAAACTACAGTATTAATATGCTTCAGGAGGAACCCCATACACAGATTCTTGAGAAGTTCTTATTTTCAGGAATACATGGGTGAGTGAAAACTTTCAATAAGCTTATGTGGAAATGTACAGGTAACCCTTGACTTATTTGAGCCTAAAATTTCTGTTGTTAAGTGAGACAGCTGTTAAATGAGTTTTGCCCCATTTTATGAACTTTCTTGCCACAGTTGTTAAGTGAATCATTGCAGTTGTTAAGTTAGTAACACAGTTGTTAAATGAATCTGGTTTCTCCATTGACTTTGTCAGAAGGTCGCAAAAGGGATCACATGATTGTGAGACACTGCAAATGTCATAAATATGAGTCAGTTGCCAAACATCTGAATATTGATCACGTGACCATGGGGATGAAGCAATGGTCATCAGGCTGAAAACTGATCATGGGTCACTTTTTTCAGTAGCACTGTAACTTTGAACAGTCAGTAAATGAACTGTGGTAAGTCAAGGACTAATTATACTGTATTTTCCTAGCATAATCATTGCTTTTTATGCCTGTGCTAGGCTAAGATCACATTTTTCTGTTCTGGTTTCTGTTTTATAAATAATTCTCAGGATAATGTTTATGATATTGAACATTATAGTTATCATTATGAACATTATCATTGTTCATGATCATGATATGTTCATGATAAATCTTACTATCAGTAAGGTTTACAGGTACTACTTGACTCACAACCATTCATATAGTGACTGTTCAAAGTTACAACAACGCTGAAAAAAATGGCTTACGATCAAGTTTTCACAATTATGACTGTTTCAGCATCCCCATGGTCACATGAGCAAAATTCAGATGCATGACTGCTGGCATCTATTTATGACTGTTGCACTGTCTGGGTATCATGTGATCACCATTTGTAACTTTCCCAGTTGGCTTCCAACAAGCAAGTCAATGATGGAAACTAGATTCACCTAAAAACCACATGATTCACTTAACAATTACAATGATTCATTTAACAACTGTGCCAAAAAGGGTCATAAAATGGAGTGTAACTCACAACAACTATCTGCTTAGCAACAGAAAGTTTGGGTTCCATTGCAGTTGTAAGTCGAGGACTACCTGTATTTAGGGAATTCTGTCTGAACTGAATTTTGCTGCCTGGAAATCCTACATGACGCTTCATCTTGCTAAACTCAATAAGTGATTTGTCAGCAAAATAAATAAAAACTGGCCTTTCATTAATTTTACTTTTCCTCTTAGTTATCAGTTTTGATATCTATGATTTACTTAGAAAAGGTACTGGACATTCTGTATGAGAAACAAATACTTATATTTACGGTATGGAAGCTAGCTCAGTAATCCAAATGTATTTATCTGTTGGAAATATGAAGACCTATATCAATGATCCAAAAACAGAAATACAAAAATGTGTGCTTTTAAAAAATAATCAGAGTTCCTGTTTTTTCTTCAGAATGAGTTGCCTCACAAGTTCGATCACATAAGGTTTTATTTCTTCAACAGTGACAGCAGAGTCCCAAGCATTTACCACTTTCCCATCTGAGTCTACCAGATATTTCCAGAAGTTCCAAGTTGGCTCTTCTCCAGTGGATTCTACATAAAAATATATATATATATCAGAGATGTGATATCATAATACCCTAATTTTGTATATTTCCAATCTTAAAAGACATGTAAGATTAAAGAAGAAATTTGATTATCCAAAGCAAAATCAAATAATATAAAAACAAAGATTAACCCAGATCTTAGAATTTGGTATGGAAGAAAAAAGTGCTCAACTAAATAAGCATCTAATGCAGTGGTTTTCAACCTTTCTAATGTCGTGACCCCATAATACAGTTCCCCATGTTGTGGTGACCCCCAATCAGTTATACATCACTGGGTGCCAGGGGCACGGCCAAAGAAAAGGGGGGAAAATGGCGGACAGCCTTGTTTGGCGACCCCCGTGAAATGGTCGTTCGACCCCAAATGGGGTCCCAACCCACAGGTTGAGAACCACTGATCTAATGGAACATTTCAGCAAAAAGAACCTTACAATTGCATTGATCATTCATTTATGTATTTTATTAATTAAAATCATTTTGTTTCCAATTGGTGACTGTTAGATGTATTGGATTACAATTTCCATCACCACTAGCCAACATGACCAATAATAAGCAAGTTTTTCTTTCATCCCTTATTCCTTTTCCTTTTCTCTGTCTCCTCTGCACCTCAATTTTTAGTTCTCTTTGTTCCCTTCTCTCCCTCTCCCTCCCTCTCTCTCTCTCTCTCTTTCTCTCTCTCTTTCTCTTATATTGAAGCAATAGCAAATACTTTTAAAAAGATTTGTGCCTGCTATATTTTTTTTCAAGGTACATTATGTTGAGTTACTTGCAATTCAGGAATAGGGTAGTATGAGATAAAGTATAAGACAACTAAATTTTGCTGAAATGCTATTAACTCTATTGATTTCCTGAGATGTAGGAGAAAAATTGAACATAGTAACCAAAAAAAAAATGAAATCAATTTATTTTACTATATAAACTTAAAAGAAGCAAAGAAATTATTGTTGAATTCATAGTAATCTTCCTTGAATCTCTCAAAAGAAGGCTATCACTGATAGCTATCATAAAATGTCTACAGTTTTTAGGGAATAACAATAAAATTAGTATTTGCAGCTGATTCAATCTATTTTAATACTCACCAATTAAATATTTAAAGGCTGGATTTGCCCCAATGCCCTTTACTGCTATCTTGCTGAACATAGGAAAGGTAACGCTGTATGTTTGTCTGACAAAACTCTCAATTTCATTATTACTATTGGGTTCTTGCTGTCCAAACTGATTGCAGGGAAATGCTAGCACATTAAAATGATAGGGACCAAGCTCTCTCTGCAGCTGTTGTAAGGCTTTGTAGTGACTGTCGGTATACCCACATTCACTTGCAACATTGACAACTAGTGATACCTAATGGAAGAAATAAAAAAAATACAAGTTATAACACATTCTGTTTTCTATTTTCAAAAGTATAGCATGCTTTACTTCCTATACATCCCATTTTCAGAAATAGAGCATCTTGAGGAAAATAATATTTTGCTTTTAGACTTCAGTTATGCATGAATAGACAGTAAATGCAATGGTCAAGGCATCAGCTAGAAACCAGGAAACCGTGACTTTTAGTCCCATCTTAGGCACAAAGCCAGCTGGGTGACCTTGGGCCAGTCACTTTCTCTCAAGGAGACAATGGCAAACCACTTCTGAAAAACCTTGCCAGGAAAACTGCAGGAACTTGTCCAGGAAGTCTCAGATACAATTGAACACAAGAAAAAATAATAACACAGACATGCTGGTTAACTAAATCCTTTTGAGACGCGTGACAATTTGAAATTAGGTATGTTTGCAGTTATTCTTCCCCCTCTCTTCACTAATGGAACACATTAGCCATTGTTCTGTGGACGAATGTCTTATAAAATGTGCACTTATCTGGTAAACCTTACACTGTACAATCCAGCTTTATTCTTGAAGTTAAGCTGAGGATACCTGTATGGAAATCAGAGGCATTGGTGGAGGAGAGATAAAAAATTACTGCCTTGCCTCCTTGAATGGGTGTGTGATATAGATACATATATGCATATGAGGAGCAGGTTTTTTACATGCTTGTGATTGTCATCATGCCATTTTTATTTTTTTTTATCCTTCAGGATGCCCATGATTTGTATTTGCTTGTAATCACATTTTGGTGAGTTGGTGAATCTTTAAATAAATATTTTTTAATAAGACAACAATTAAAAATAGTTGCAAATTGTTCAAAATTCCATAGATAATAGGTAGGTAATAAAGAATCATATCTGAGTAGATATTAACAGAATAACAGAGTTGGAAGGGACTTTGGAAGTCTTCTAGTCCAATCTTCCTTGCTCAAGCAGGAAACACTATATCATTTCAGACAAATGGTTGTCCAATCTGTTCTTAAAAATCTCCAGTGTTGCAACATCCCCAACTTCTGGAAGCAACTCATTCTACTAGTTAATTGTTGAAATCTCTCCTTATTCTAGGTTGGTTCTCTCCTTGATTAATTTCCATTCATTGCTTCTTGTCGTGCCTTCAGGTACTTTGGAGAATAGATTGACCCCTCTCTTCCTTATGGCAGCCCCTCAGATATTGGAACACTGCTATTATGTCACCCCTATAATTTGTATGCCACTGCAATCCATAAAATGAAACATGGATTTTCCATGTACAAAGAGAATTATTTTAAAAAGCCATTCAGCTACATAATCCACTAGGACTGTGACCTTTAAAAAAATCTCTCTCTCTCTCTCTCTCTCTCTCTCTCTCTCTCTCTCTCTCTCTCTCTCTCTCTCTCTCTCTTTTCACATTATATATACTGTATACCCATCAGGAACTCAAGGCACTATCCTTTGCCCCCACAAAACAACCCTGCCTAGTATTCTGAGACATGAGAAAAATTGAAAGAAGATCTCAGAGGTTTGAAAGGAAGAATAGGGAAAACATTCAAAAGAATAGAAAGATTGATTCCAGGAAAATTTCTTTTGTACCAAAGGAAGAGTAACAAGTACTGTCAGCCATAACTGCCATATTTACTGGTTTTTTTTTTAAGTCTGTATAAACAACTGCGCTTAAATTCTAATTATGTAATCAAATTTGCAGGTAGGTGAATATTTAACTTTGTATAATGTAAAGGTTGTATCAATTTCTGTTCACTTTAAGGTTTTATTGAAACATAATTTCATCAGGGGATGACTACATTTTTGCATATAACTGCATTGTGCAATTAATTACCTGTGATTAATTTCATATGCCATTTTGGAGTAAATTATATGAGGTAACAGAAGTGGTCATAGAAGTTGTGGGTGGGGACAGAATATTTTCTATGCTAAAATCATAAGTTTTTCACTGCACTTTTCTAAATGGCCATTGAAGCTCTTAACTTCTAATCTAACTAGAGATAATACCAAAACTAACAACAGTAATAACAACTTTATTTACAGTCAGACACAAAATAAGTAAATAAGGATTCTATTTTGCCATTAATCGTCTATATGTGAATGGCCTTAATATATCAAATAACAATCTTCTCCAGCCATCTGTTCTTCAGATATATTGTTGTAGTCATTTCTCAGATGGCCAGAGGAAAACCACCTGATGTCAGTTTTGGCCATTAGCAAAGACAAAAATCAGGCATTTTGCTCAAAAAAGATGGCTGTCCAGTAAGTAGCAGCTTTTGGGTCAGAGAAAGGTTGAATTCACTGAGTCATTGAATTTTATGTAATTGTTTTAGATAAAATAGTTGGAATTCTTCTCTACAAGAAAGCTTCCCTACAAGAAAGATTCCTTAGCATAAGTTCCTGAATTCCTATGTGCCATTGAATTGTTCCCAATTCAGCATGCCAGGGATAACTCTGCCATTTACAGGTAGTCCTCAATTTACAATAGTTCACTTGGTGATCATTCAAAGTTAAAAAGGCACTGAAAAAAGTGACTTATGACCTTTTTTCACAGAATCCCCGTAGTCACATGATCAAAATTCAGATGCTTGACAACTGACTCATACTTATGACGGTTGCAGTGTCCCGGAGTCATGTGATCCCATTTTGCAATGTTCTGACAAGCAAAGTCAAAGGGGGAAGCCAGATTCACTTAACAGGGTTACTAATTTAACAACTGCAGTGATTCACTTAACAGTTGTGGCAAGAAAAGTCATAAAATGGAACAAAATTCACTTAACAAATGTTTCACTTAGCAACAGGAATGTTGGGTTCAATTGTGGTCATTAAATCAAGGACTATCTGGATTAGGACTACAATTCCCAGGATTTTTAGTCAGCTGCTGTATTGAGTTGGATTTTCTGGGGACAGAGTGGCTGCTTATTTGGAAAGCAACATTATAGGAAGGTTGCTGTATGGCTAACCAGAACTTGTAAAGGACCAGCGATAGTACTGGATGATAAAATATGGAAAATCTATGCTTTGATAAGCCATCAAATAAATTGTGAATGTAGAATTGCCTCCATATTTTAATTCCTTTTTTCAATCTGAGAAAGCCAACAACTGCACTGAGTAGAAATAATGGGATTTGTCATCCCATTATTCCTTGAGAATACTAGATTGTAGAGGGCTTAGCCCTTAAATGTAAGATAACAGTTGAGAATGAAACTATTGTCAATACATTATGTGTAACCCCTGAAAACTGAAAGTGAATCACGTTTGCCATCTAGTGGACACTGTAACTCCTCCTGCATTTTACTTCCAACATCTTGGAAGTATGCATTAAATGTGTGCATCAAAAAAAGTTGAAAATGAAACAAAATACTGTAAGAATAGCTTCTGGAGAGATGGGGAGCATGTAAGATAGATGATAGATAGACAAGATAGATAGATAAATATTTAAGTATTATATATGCGTAGCAATGAATTCCCTACATTTAATGTGTGATCAGAATTTATCTATTTATTTGCTTGTCAACTCTAGTTGGCAAAGATATTCTCCTCCTATTTTCCCACAACCACCCTGTGAGATGAGTTGGGCTGAGAGAGACTGACTAGGTCAAGGGTAGGCAACCTTGGCTCTTTTATGACTCATGGACTTCAACTCCCAGAATTTCTGGCTCAGGAATTCTGAGAGTTGAAGTCCACAAATCATAAAAGAGCCAAGATTGCCTACCCCTGGACTAGACCAAGGTCACCAAGCTTCCTTTCATGGCCAAGGCGAGGTTTGAATTCACAGTCTCTTGCTTTTTAGCTTGATGCCTTAACCACTAGACCATTGACCATATTACGAAGCATTCAGATCACTTGAAGTATTTCTGTAGATCTATGATAAAACTGGAAGAAATTATCAGGGCATATAATATTGGAAAATATATTAGCTGCTATCATAAAAAGGACAAGATATGGAATGCTATCTGGGAAGTAGCTGTGCAATTATACACACACAAGACACACACATTTTAAGCATACTTTAAAATATTTATTTTTATTTTTCACATTGTTTTTTGAATTGCTGAGCTCCTTCAGAGAAGGACTCTGGGTATTGCTACTTTCATTATGCAATTTCTGATTTTACAAGTGACTTTATGAGAAGCTGACAATTTTAAGCATAATTTTTGTATTTCTTCTTTCTTTCTACAAAATCTATTACGGAAGAAAAGATGGAATAACTATAGCAATGCTAAGAAGCCTCTTTCTGGGATTAGTCAAGTATTTAGCAATTCAGTGGGTAACTTATAATTCTTGTGAGGCTAAAAGTAAGGATTGACTGTGTTAATGCTACTTTGCACTCTTTAAAGCAGAGTTCCCTAACGTTTCCAGCTTTGCGGATTGATGGGGGGGTAGGGGAAGAGGGGATGGTTCCATGCAAGTGGCCGGCAAGCATCCCCGTGCGCGAACAGCTCCATTTGTGCAAGTGGCGTGCCTGCGTGCCTGCCCACGCCAATGGACCCCCTGGCTTGCCTGCTGCTCATGCAAGTGAGAATGTACATGTCCGCGTGCCCATGCTGGCCATTTCCGCAGCCTGGTTGCAATCCCCTCATGGCCCATAGGTTGGAGAACCTTGCTTTAGAGGAAATATATGATATAACAAATTCATTAAAAGTGTTTATAAATGTTATCCTCTTGGACAATGAGAAATGTAAAGAGTATATTGGTATAAACTAAGTATTCTAAAGAAGTCTATTAAAGTACATGTAACCTTCTTTGTTAATAATGAAAATACTGAAGTGGTAGATAGCTTCTGTCTTTTAGGATCAACTATCAACAGTAAACAAACCAGCAGTCAAGAACTATACTACAGACTAGTGCCAAGTAGAGGAGCAGTGAAGACTTTGGAAAAGATATTCAGATGTCAAAGATTAGAATGGTGCAGTCAATGGTTTTCCTTTTGGCAGTATGGAAGAACAAGTTGGACAACTAGTTTTATATCAGAGCATCAAAGTTTTATATCTGTTTGCATCTAAGTCTGGATAAAGGGTTTTTATTTGTAGATTGCCAAGATATAGTACATTAATATTCTTTCTGTGAATTCTTCAATTAGTACCCAAAAGTATCTCATTGTCTCTATTTTTTTCTCCATAGGAACTTAATGTGTGTGCATGTGTGTGTGTATGTGTAAGAGAGAGGAAGGAAGGAAGGAAGGAAGGAAGGAAGGAAGGAAGGAAGGAAGGAAGGAAGGAAGGAAGGACAGAGAACATCCTGATTTGATTTATATATATATATATTTGGGTATGCATTAATATCAGAGGAAAATAAAGGCAGGAAGTAAAGATGGTAACAACTACTTTTATCCTCAATCCATTCAAAAATCCATTTTAATAAGTTACACTAGGGTTTCTATGCACTGTTGTAATTAATTAAATTCTTAATTAGGTCTCAATTTAAAATTAAAATTAAGACCTTGAAATATCTATTTACCTATCTGGTTTCAGATTTTAAATAAAGATATTATCATCATCACCAATATATATCAGTAATTAAAGCCTCAGCAAGCAGTAATAAATTTTAATGTAGATCAGTATACATTATGGTAAATAATCTATATAGGATTATTTTACTTATCTCCCTGCATCTGGAACTATGCTTCTCTGTGCAATTCATTACAAGTGATGCCACTTCAAAGGAAGTATTTGTATTTTCCATGTTACTCCTAAATCTCTAACTAGAAGTTCAGTATGGTTTTATATGGAATATAGAAGGAAAAATAGTTTTCAGGCAGGAGGTTTTATCTCAGATGCTTTTTAATAATTATATGTATCAAACACGTTTCTTACCTGCTATATGATAAAAAAAACCTCTGAACCTTTAGCTAAATTCACATCTCTAGAAAGAGAGCATTAAGTTCAATTTCTGAGTTCTAAAACATTCATTCTAAATTATTTACTTTACCTGGATTTCCTTCAGATTAACTTTCTACATGACAGAAACATGCAGTGTTAAAACTCAAGTGAATTTTAGTATTTTATTATCTTTTTTTTTTTTAAAGGAATCCGATTCCGATGTTGGAGCTGTCTTTATAAGATGATACCTACTCTGTCTCCCTCCATCCCGGTTAATCAATTGTTTGTTTTGTATTAAAGAGAGCGAATGGTTTGCAGGGTCGTTCGGTAAATCATTTAAAAAAACAAAAAACTCCACGCCTTTATCTCGCCTATATAGAAACATGCTCAAATGTAAGCGGGGAGTTCAGCCCGCCTGCCACGTAGATGCGGAATCGCCTGTTCACGAAAAGTAGAGGGAGACAAACTCCACGAACACGGACAGAAGAAGAAAAGGGGAAAGGTCCGACTGTAAACTTTTTAATAGAGTTTTACAGAACCGTAGACGCAAAGGCGCAGACAACCGGGAGCCCCATCGGGACACCCACCCCGCAAACCCTCCCAGCCAGATCGGTGCGCCTTCTCCTTTTCCCCGCCCGTCATGCAGGCATGCCGAGATGACTTGCTGGTTAGTTGGTGCAGCAGAGGTGGCTCTCCTTCGCAGACTTACCGAGCCTCGGTATTTGTCCAGGGAGACTAGTTTACCCCTGATGTTGACCACTTTAAACGAGTAAAAATTGTCCTCGTTTTGTTCGGTGGCCGAAAAGGCCAAGAACAGCAGGGCTCCTATGACCATCAGCATGGCTAGAAGAATAAGAAAAAATTTAGGAAAGGAAGAACCAATTTTAGGTTCCGCACTGTCCTCGGGATCTAACATACTGCACAGCTTTCTACTGACGTCCTCGTTACCGCAAAGCATTGCGGGAAGGAAGCTACGGCTGGAATGAAGGAACGAATAAAGGTAACGGATTCATCTTCTTGAACGAGAAGTTCGTCTTTCAAGTTCGTTCTTGTTGTAAAGGAAAAATCCAAAATTCATAGCAAAGCATTTCTTTCACAACACCATTTGATAATGTGTGAAGTGCAAGCAGTTGAGTTTTCAGAACTCTTTACTGAACAAGAGTGTTGAACAAAGATGGGGAGGTTCCTTAGAAACTTTGCTTTATGATTTTCAGCTAAATTGATACAAACCATGATCTGCGAAACCATGATTTATCATCCTGCGACAGTAGTCTTATACTTTCAAATACTAGGTGCCTGTCTTGAGGTTAACTGTTAAACATATGCAGTTAATTTTAACCATTAAGGATTAATATTAATAAGAAATAAAAGAAATGGAATATCTCTGCTACTTGATCAGTTCATAAATTCACATCAGTCTGCAGGTTCAGAATAGGCTTAACAAAAGCAAAACGTTTAGCTATATTTAGAAAAGATCCATTGCAATGTATTGGATATTAATTAATACATGCCTATTTA
The DNA here is from genome assembly GCF_016545835.1 of Crotalus tigris. Lineage (NCBI taxonomy): Eukaryota > Metazoa > Chordata > Lepidosauria > Squamata > Viperidae > Crotalus > Crotalus tigris. Next base: position 4,304,000 of record NW_024100081.1, read on the forward strand.
TTGCAGTGTATGTCTAACTTTAAATCCAGCCTAGCAAAACTACAGTATTGCAAAATGCAATATTACTATTTTTGTTATGCTTTGTTTCTTCCTGCATTTCAGTGGAAATTTATGTCTCTGGTTTTTGTTCTGCTTTTGCTATGTACTTTTATCAAAAGGATTAGAGAAATGCCACCAGACTTTCTGTCACTAATTTAAATGAAATATAAAGTTCCTAAAGTCATACTATATTATGAAATATATTCCTTTCATCAATATAAAGAATTAATTCTAATTTAAGTGAGATTGTCAGCTCAGAGATTATCTAAATCAATTCTCAGCCAACATGATGAATTGCATATTTACATGATATTCAGAGTCAACTATTTCCTTAATGGTCACCAGCAATTCTTAGATTCTGCCTGAGATTTACATAACAGATGCTTATATTTTTTTCAGCAGAAAATAATCCATAAGATATATACTAAATATATATAACATAATATTTTAGACACAAAACCATTTTCCAAATGTGTCAGAAGCTTAGTTCTTTGGCCAAGTAATAAAAATAATGAACTCAATAGTTTCACACTTGGAATAAAAGCTAAAATTTATGGAACAGAGCCTTATACAGGTAGTCTTCGATTTACAACTACAATGCAACCCAAAATTTTTATTGCTAAGTGAGACATTTGTTAAGTGAATTTTGCCCCATTTTATGACCTTTCTTGCCACAGTTGTTAAGTGAATCACTGCAGTTAAGTTAGTAACATGGTTAAGTTAATCTGTCTTCCTCATTGGCTTTGCTTGTCAGAGTCGCAAAAGGTGATCACGTGACCCTGGGACACTGCAACCATCATAAATATGAGTCAGTTGCCAAGTGTCCAAATTCTGATCACATGACCAAGAGGATGCTGCTATTGTGTGAAAAACGGTCATAAGTCACTTTTCAATTCTGTTGTAACTTAGAATGGTCACTAAGTGAACTATTGTACGTTGTAAAACTGTAATGTTTATATGCAAATTTCTGTTTTCCAAAGGAAATGTTGCTCTTCATCTCTTGCAATAAAGAGAATTCATCAGTTTTTCAGCAGTGGGAATATGAAGAAGTCCTTAAAGTATACTCCTCAAATGTAGGCCCATGTACAACATGTGACACTAATCAATCAAGATCAGGTGTCAAACTGCCGGGCCCGATGCATCATAGCAAAACTGCGCCCACCCCATTGTCGGCAATGGCAAAAAAGTTGTGATATGTCATGACACGTCACATGACATTGCAAGTTTGATATCCCTGATCTAGATAGAGCTAAGACTGTGTAATGATAATGAGGCAGAAATCTACATTAAATGTCTTTTGGATCTGTCATTGATTGTATCATCATCATCATCATATACGCTCAATATGAAATTATCGCAGTAATGTAAAATAAATCTCTCTGAAGACAAACTATCATTTATATTTAGGATAAATGTCTAATAGTAGCCGATGGATGAAGTTGTAAAGTTTTTCAGATTCAGTTACTGCAACAATCTTCCTTAAAGGAAATAACTGGATGGGCAAATATTTATCTGGTTTCCCTTCCCTTTTTCTCCTGCATATTTTCTTCCTGTTTTTATGTTTCTTTCACATCATGGTTGTATTTTAAACAAAAAAATGTCCTTAAAATGGAGCAACCTACTCTAAAGATCAGTAGTATTATGTTAAATGATTTCCAATTTATTTAATATGGTTTTATCTATATTTCTTTCATGAAATACATGGAAGTATAAATACTCCCCTTTCCATCTTTTTTTATATGACAATACTGCAGAGTAGATGCAGCTGGAAGACTAATTGACTACAATACCCAGTGATGATTTCAATATCAATTTTTAATTATTTAATTTATGTAGCTGCCCAATTAAAGTGCAACTCAGGACCCTCTACAGACAGGATTAAAAATAACAAACAATGATAAAAAGACTTTAAAAATATAATAAAACAGATTGCACCAAGAGGCAACATCAAACAACTAAAACAAAATCAAAAGCCTGGCACTCACATGGAGATAAATGATATCTACATACCATCAAAAGAGGCAATAAAAAAGCCAGAAAGGAAACAGACCACAATACCTCCTCATCAGCAAACAACACCTGGATGAGCAGAGATTAACACTAAAATTAACACTCGACCAACAATCAAGAATAATACACACACACACACACCCATAAAGGAACTACCAACTCAGACAAACAAGTCAACAGTAAACAGTCAACAAAGAATCACCAAGAACATGCCAATCAATACTGGCAGGGCAACCCAGTAATGTATAAAAACAGCAAACCCCATTTTCTTCTAAGACTGATGATATTACCTAATTTGCAGATGCAATAAAACAAGCTCAAGGAACACCCAAGGACTCTACAATAAAAATTGCCCTAAAACCTCCTGATTCCATGCTTGGGGGGGGGGGTCAGATCTTCAGAGCATTCCAAAAGGTAGGGGTTGAAGCCATCCAAATCTTGGGAAAAATACTGCTCCATGAGGACAACTGTTGCAAAAGTAAAAAAAAATAAAAATGGCTGCAGGGTTCCAACATATCACACTGCTTAAGTGATAGGACAGAGAGCAAACACACCCTGTCAGTTCATATCAGTTTATCAGAAATAGTCAGATAAGAAATCCCAAATGTAATCAGGCCCTGTACCAGGAAAGCGACAAGGTGACACCTAGCATCTAGAATTGCACTTGGAAGCTTATTGGGAGGAATACAGCTCATGAAGCTGCAGAATACACGGGCACCCATAACTATTCACATTGCTGCCCTCTGGAGCTTTCTAACGGTCTTTAAGGGCAGCCCCATATAAAACACATTGCAGTACAGTAATCCAGACAAGATGTATGTCTTCTTTAAAATATTCTTTCTGTTCCTTTCCACATTTGGTATCTCCCAAGTTAAAATGTGGCATTTAAAGGGAGGTGACCGTGATTGTGCAATTAGCTAAAATGAAAGCTACCTGCTGGTAAACTACCTCCCTTACTTCAGAGGAAAATGGGATTATGATTGAAAATGGCAAATCCAGGGAATCTGGCAAATAACACAAACACTGTTCCTCTTCCATAAAGAGCCATAGTGGCGTAGTGGTTAGAATGCAGTATTTAGGCTAACTCTGCCACAGAAAGGCGTTCGATCCTGACCAGCTCAAGGTTCACTCATCCTTCTGAGATTGGTAAAATAAAAACCCAGATTGTTGGGGGGCAATATGCTGACATTTGTAAATAAGTCTAAGTGTTATTGCTAGTGCTATAAATGAAAAGAGAACGACTGCTGTCTACCTTGTTGGAAACCGAAAAAGTTGGTAAAGAGGATATTATGAAAAGAACGGTGGAAATAAAGTACTAAGGATGGTGGCAAGTGCTAGTGACCAGAGGGACCAGGCTTGCTCCTTGCTTCTTGACAATCCCAAGGCACATTTCTGATCACACCCATTGCTGGTCACCTGACTGCATTAGGTGACCAGCAATGGGTCACCTCTGTATGCAGCTTTCTTAGTGGATAATGGGTAAGAATATAAGTATTAATGGCAATAATGTTAGTCTAGAGTCATGTAGTGCTGAAGTTGAAGTAATAAATGATATATTGAAGGATATCATCATATTGAAGGTAAGCTAATCGACCTTAGCTTGAATGATCATGTTGATTGCTGATGCATACAATCAAGCTAACATCAACACTTCTATGTTGTTGCTTACAGGTTGAATTCTTTGGAATTTATTATAATCAAAATAGAGTCAATCCATTTCAGATACTTGAAGCATACTGCCGTTTGGATATGCTGTAGCTACAATATCATCCACATTGATGGTTAAAGTATCTACTGGCTCTCACCTGTCAGAATCATCAAGTTGCATCTCTTTTCATGGGTCATATTCTAACATCAAACCAAGACCCGCCTGAACTTCTACTGATCTTTCTTCTCCTTTTCTAGTGCAGTACTATAATGTAATGTCATGATTATGAAATGCACTCTACACAAATGTATTGCATATTTCACATTGCCTTTTTTTAAAAAAAAGTTTATCCCTTCATCCATCCTTAGATGTATGATTGGAAAAATAACTCCATGCATATTTTAATGAACCTGCTTTTATTACTGTTTTGTACTGTTGTTTTGAATGATTTCAGGCATCGTTTTATTATATATTTATGGGTATTTTTATTTTAAGCTACTTTTAAGATGCTTTAATACATGAAGTTATATAAATAAAAATCTAGGAGGATGTACTGTATTAGTTGTTGCGTATCTATCATTTCTCTCTCTCTCTCTCTCTCTCTCACTTAACCAATAATGGGCAGGGAGAGTAATCTTCAGAGATTTGTTTATATGAACGATTATGTAGTTTCTTGGCTACATGCTTGTAAATCCCTAAGTAGATAACGGTGCTTTCCTTTTACAAAAAGCACAAGCATTGAATCCAGCTTTTATTATTGCCTATTTTCCTTCGCACTTTCCGTGGGGCTAAAAGTAGCCACGAAAAGAAATGAACCAGGAGAGCAAATTAAACCCGGGGAAGAATTCTGGGACGACGCGACAGCCGCGGACGCCCTCGCGCAGAGGCGCGAGATAGAAGCAGTCGCTCCAGCAAGAGTAGGAGCTCCTGGCTAGGCGCGCGCGGGGGGGGGGGTATCTTGTTTTGGAGGCCTCCCGGGTGGAAAAACAATTTCTCCCCTGAGCGAGGAGTCCCCTCCCCCCTTCTGTAATTAGGGAAGCCGCCTGACTGTCTCAGCCCCGAGGTAGTCCGGCAGAAAGAAGTCACTGCCGCTTCCTTTTCTCTCTCTCTCTCTCTCTCTCTCAGACCGGTGTTCCCGTCCTTTCCCCTCCCCCACAATGCAGTGCGCGCCGCGGCTGACATGGCGGCCGGCCCAGATTGAGGCGCTCGCGTCTGGGCCTCCAACTGCCGGAGCAAGACATGGACGGGGACTCGGCCGGGACAACCCTGGGGTGACAGCCAGGTATTTGCGTCCCAGGGGGAGTAGGGTGTCCAGACGATCTGCCCGCTTCTGCCAAACGCTCTTGCCTGGCTGGCCCCGGCTGGCTCTTTCCTTCTTGGGGTTGAAGTAATTTTCGGGGGGGGGAGAGGAAGATACGCCAACGCTTTTTTCGCCCCCTCCTCCTTTAAAGTTGTCTTGGAGGGTCTCTGTTTAGGTGGCATATCCAGAGCCCCCCCCCCTCCCCTATTTCCCCAGAGGTCTTGCCAACTCGGGTCTTGGGACCTCACTTTCGTTTCCCAGCTTTTGTTTGTAGGGGCGGGGAAGGGAAGGTTAGGTTTCGAATCAAAGGCCTGAGCGAAGTCGTCCATGCATGCCTAACAGAGTTGTTTGGGGGCTCGGGGGTGGGGGTGGTTGTTAATCGTGAGACTGCAGAATATTGAAATTCGCCGCTTTCGACCTGCATGTGTACTTTGAGGGTTCGTGGGGGAACATTTATACCATGGAAGGCTCCGTACAGATTGTGGGGAGGGGGGGATTTTGTCTGGTGTGGCGTCCTATGAAGAAGAGTTGCGATGTTGCGACACAAAACTAATTTGAGAATGCTACTTGTAGGTTTTGCTAGGAGAAGAACGCCTGGGGGCATATTCAAGGGCTTTTTCGTTTAAACTGTAGGGTTTTTACGTGTTGATTTTACAATTGTAGGTCCCTGGAAGGCCCTTAACAGCAGAATAGAAACAAATGGGGGTCTATAAAGAATTCAGTGAACAAAAATCAAATCCCTTTAAGGAGCCTATTGTGTAAAATACGGATTGTGCGTTATATTTAAAGTTGTTGATGTGTTAAGGTTTCTGGCCTTCTGCCATAGCCTTACTTTGTTTTCTCTTTAAATATTCTCGTAATAAAAAAGTTTTCCTGTCTTCAACCAGTTAAAAGGCTAATTATCTGCATTTTGCAAACAGGAAAACTGAGGCATCCCACTTCACCAAATGTTACAAATTTACCTCATGCCTGCTTTGTACACCACAAAAACATTAGGTAAGGAGTCCTGACTCTGAATATAGTACAGTTTGTGCATGTATTTGTTTTCACTGCATCAGGTGAAATGGCAATGGCCAATTTCAGTCAAGCCATTTTTTAAAAAACAAAACAAAATGTTATATGGGCATGCTTTTACTTTGTGCTCCTGCTTAATGTTAATTTACTATAATATTCTTTAGCCATATAAATATATGTAGAACATTTTTAAAATTGCAGAGTTTGTGTCAACACTTTCTGAGTCAGTATTCTCATGAGTTTTTTTTTTTTTTTTCTTAAGTGATAGCCCAATGCAGAACTAGGAAAAAAGTGCCTAGGTTGAAGGGATCTGAATTTTTCGGACAGTATCTCTCTAATGTAACACTTTATAGGAGCATACATGAGCACTTCAGTGATAGAAAAAAAAACAGCAATAGTCCTATATTCTATCTTAAAACTAAAATTAGTAAACATCACATCTCATAGTAGCAAATGTAATTTTATTATTCCTTGCATGAAAAGTGTTTCTAAAGCTATTTCCCAATTTCAGGATATTTTTTTTGCAATAAGCTCATGGCATTTTTATAATTCCAAAGATTAAAGGAATTTAAGAAGCAAAATCAGGTTAACTATGTGATAATATGGATGATTGTCCACTTACAGCAAGAAATCTTAGTATGCCAATTTGAGTTGCATTTTTTCCTACAAGTGCTGTTTTTCCCCCAAAAATGGAGAAGTCATTTCAACCCCTTTACAAACTGTGTTTTTTAAGTGATAAGTTTAATATACTTTCTCCAAATCCTCTTGTATAGGTTATTCTGAAACAATTTGTATAATATGTTTATATGGTCTTTAATTTTCAGAAAATAGTTGCTCCATGTTAAAAAAATATGCTAAGATCTGTCTCAGTAGCTGAATTTACTAGTTGATTAAGTAGTAGTATTGGATTGGTAAAACTTGTCTATTATAATCTAGTGTATCTTTGGATATTAAACAAAACAAAGCAGTTTTTTCATGTTACTGTATACAGATGAGGATACTATCATCTTTTTAATATTATTGGTTTCCAGAACAAAATATAAAAATTCTTAAAACAACAGCAGAAGATCAATTTAAATAAATCAATATAAAACAAGGGCATTTACAGTTAACATCTTTAAATAGGTCTAATATGGCTATTTTCATTTCTAGTTTGGTCTCTTTGTTATCGTTCACTCTTTGAATTTCTTCATGAAATCTGAATCATTTTGCACCTTATTTTGAACAGTTAATTATCAATTGGACAATCATTTACAACTTATTCCAGTAGCAGTGATAAATAGCTCAATTCATTTAGCCTTAACCCAATTGTATTTATGTACAGTATTGATAAACTATTTGTTATTCATGTATTACAGTATTGTTTAGGATTTCATACATTATTATTTAATATATAGTAATAGCCTTGGGGGATGGTGCTTTGCATTGCTTGGGGTAGTTAGCCATTGGCTGAATTGCTTTGTTAAGCAGAAATGAGACCAATTTGAACAGACCATCTGTCTCCTGCTCAGGAATGCCTGACTATAAAGGTGATGAGCAAGACACTGATACCAAGTTGCTTAGTAAGGAGGAATGTTATTGATAAGATAAAAGTCTTAGTCTATCTTGTAACCTTTAGCTGATCTGTATTACTAAGACCCCTTGAATATCTATGCAGGATGTTTCTCTTAATGATTGGTTTACAATGTGTGCTTCCATGATTGGTTCATGGCAATATATGCTTTTCAAAATTGTATAAAAGGGGTCCAATACAAGCAGAGGTGTGCCCACTTTGAACTTGCTTTTGGGTAACTCCTTTACTTGCAAATAAAAGTTTTCCTTTCTACCTGTCTGATGTGGTTCATTGCAGGTAAAATGATCCAAGTTTTCTGGATTTTTTTTTTTTTTTTTTTTTTTTTTTTTGTAATTTTTAGGATCTAAGAGTGTTATGAAACCCTGGGGGGTGGTAGGTGACTTGAGGATGCCCCTCCTTAACTTTTTAATATCTTTATTTTAACTTTTAATTCTATTTTTATCTGTTTTTAAGTAGGTTTTATACTGCTGTATTTTTTATTGTAAACTGCCCAAATTTATTTAGGTGAGATGCTTGATTTAGAAATTTGTTAAAGAAATAAATAAACTGTATTTAGGAATTAGTATTTAAGTAATCATTATTGCTACTGATTTATACAAATATGACTCTTAAAAATATTCTTAATCTTAAAAGCAAAGTATTTAAAATCATTATTATTTATGTTAAATCTAAAACTATGATTTCATTTACTTATTTTTACTAGTTTGCTTGTTTATCCAATAATAGTTTGCAAAATATTGAATTAGAAAAATGTTCTGATTTAAATTAAGAAGCTTCTGAGTTAAGAGTTTTCATTACCCAATTTAACAAACAAATCTGCAAAAGTTATGTTAATTTTATGTATATTAATTTTGGCTATGTAAATGCCAGAAATTTTTCTAACCAAAGGATCTGAAGTAAAATAATTGGTAGAAGGAAATTAATTAATGTACTTACTATATTTGTACAAGTGATATAACACTTGAAAAATATTTATATTGAATGTCTTTCTTTCAGATATTACAAATCACTAACATGCCCTTTTCTTATTTAATTCATATCTTAACAGAAAGTGAGGATACTGCAAATTGTGTATATATTAATTTAACATACTTGAAAAGTTGTGAACATAAACACATGCATATTAAGATAGTTATCTAAAAAGTAACATTTTTCCTAGATTGACAACATTATGATTGTGCAATTTGGTTATAGTAGTATTCATTTATAACCATATTTTCCGGCATATAAGATGACTTTTGAAAGCATTGAAATTGGTGCCGAAGTCAGGGGTCGTCTTATACGCTGAGTCGTCTTATACGCTGGAAATAACGGTAGTTTCCGGCGTATAAGATGACTTTCTAGGCATGTGACTCGCCGCCGAAGTCAGGGGTCGTCTTATACGCCGGGTCGCCTTATACGCTGGAATATACGGTAATATTTGAAAAAAATAGTGGTTTTGTAAACAGATCTTCTGAATAAAGTAGGAGAAAGCTTTGTATTTCACTGTCCTTCTTTGGTCTTTTAGTGCCCAAGGAACATTATCCTGTGTTTGAAGATGGTAGCATATCTAATTTTGAACAAAATCATTTTATATTAGAACTCATTTAAGAAATTTAGAAGGCAATCACTACTTTTTTGAAAAATGTTATCCTTGTCCAGACAAAGTGGGAGTTGTCACTTTTGTCACAATTATATATACTTTTTTTACTCCAATATTTGTTTAATTTGTCATAGGTCCACCACTGATGGTAAAAAATTCCTTCTTTACATTTATATTTCCACATACCTTTAAAGTACCTTTATACATTTTTGACAATTTACCTAAAGTTAGATATTGACAGTACATCATTTTATAACATTTTCTTTTAAAATATAATTTAATGTAAAATTTAAACCCTTCATCCATATATATTTCCTCACATGTTGTTCAGTCATTATAACAAAGTTCTTTGCCCATTGGATCATATAATGCTTCACATACTCATTCTCCAAATTCAGTTTTAATATCAATTTATAAAACTTAGCAGTAATGTGTTCATCATTACCGCACAATATAGTTTTCAGTTCATTTTTTGCAAAGACAAATCCATAAGTTTTATTATATAATTTAAATCTTTCAATTGTAAATATGTAAACCAATGACAGACATGTCCTTCAAATTCCAACTCATCTTTGTTTTGGGGGGTAATTCACCATAAGTATTATTTGACCATAGATCCGCCAATCTGGCCTCGTCACCATTTCTTTTCTAAATAAAGCTTCCTGCGGTGACAACCCAAAGAGGCATTTTTTTGGAGAACTTTATATTTATTCCTAACCCTTAGGAACACACATCTAACAAACTGGTTGTTGAAATCAATATTTATGGTTAACCTTATCATACCATAAGTTAGGCCTGCCATCCAAATCTAATTCATGACCCTCCAGATCAAGTAGCCTCTTGTTTTGGAGTCACCTTCTCTTTAAACCAGACCAAATAATAAGCATCAAAGTACAATTTCAAATGTGGTAAACCCAACCTCCTCTTTCTTTAGCATCTTGGCACTAATTTATATCTAATCTTGGTTAAAAATCTGATTTTTTTATAGTAATAAAAACTAATTTGGGCTGAATGAAGTATAACATAGACCTGCACAAAGTCTTTCAATTAGACATGCTTTGATGCACATAGGAGGGCTTATGAAGCATTTCTTAAAATTGATAAAGTAGCCTCATTTTTCCCAGGCTTACATGGTTGCTTTAAAAGCTACTCCCATCTGTTTCATATGTCTGTATCTAGTCCAGGACACTAGACTGAGGAATATTGCTTTATATTTCGTGGTAATATTTTTACATGTTTGTTTTTTCCAGACAATCATCCAGATACACTGCTTGAACAGAGGATTTTGCTCCATCCAAATTGTTGCAAAATTTCATTTCAGATCTTCTCAAGTGATAGAAAAAGCAGGTCTTCTTAATAATGGAAGAAGGCAAGAGTCCAAAATCTGGAAATCATGACATAAGAAAATCCACCCGTATTGTGTGTGAAGAAAGCAAGGCTGCCAGAGCTGTAACCAATCAAAATTATAAAACCAACAGAAATGACAAGTCTATAAAAGAAGTTGGGAAAAGTTCTACAAGTGGTAACAGTTTCAAAAAGATTAAGCAAAATGATGTTTGTCCTGAAAAGTCAGGAGAAAATAAATCACGTAAGACAAATAGTTGCATTCCTGGATTTAAAGACATGGGATCAGGTCTTCAGGATCAGAATCATAGCAAAGGAAAAAGATTACCAAATGGATCAACAGCAGTAGAAAACCAGAAAGCGTTGAAAGTTCAGCATGCACACGAAAACCTTCCAACTTCTCATATTTTAGAGAATGGTGCCAGCATAGACATCTTACCAACTACCCAGAGGGGAAGTCCTGAATTGGCAAATCCACTAAGAGAGGATACCTCAACAATTAATGCTAATTGGTATAATGACTCAGAGAAAAGTGATTTGGATTTAAGATCAGTAGAACAAACAGCTGAAGATTACTGTAAGTGTGCATTCAAGTGTTTTTCTTTTAAATCCTGTCAGAAATTAAAGCTTTTCCTTGCGTTACTTATGTATATGTTATTAAGTGGAACAGATTGATTTCTTTTTTATGTAAACTAAGAAAGTTTAAAACAAAAAGTACTTTTCTGTAGGACTTTATAGAAATCATTGTAATTCTAGTTGAAAATGGCATTTTGCGACATAAAATGTGCTATGATAATTTCTTAATTTAAGCACTACTAATTTTGCAGTTTTTAGCTTGAGTTTTTTTCTTCACGCTGTGTTGCTCTCCTGCTTGAAAGGAGTTTTCAGAAAGCTATAGAGCAGTGGTTCTCAACCTGTGGGTCGGGACCCCATTTGGGGTCGAACGACCATTTCACAGGGGTCGCCAAACAACGCAGTCCGCCATTTTTCCCCCTTTTCCTTAGCTGTGCTACTCCCTTTTATTCTATTGGCTTTGAAAGCCAATAGAATAGACTCTCTTGAATAGAGTCTAATTCTATTGGCTTTCAAAAGCCAATAGGAATTGTCCAGGCTGTCTCTGCCCTGCTGAGCCCGCCAAAAGTCCCATTCTGCAAACGGTGCTGCAAGTTGTCTGCAGCGAAGGCGAGCTGTCTGGAAGCTTCCACCCCTCCCTGCTGAGCAACTACTAAAAATGTAAGTAAAAGAGGGCCAGAGTGGGAGGTGGGAGGCTAGCGGGCACAGGGAGGGTTGCTGGCATGCATGGGGCCCAGCAGGTGCCTTACCTCCCTTGGGCTGGGCCAGCTGGTGGCCCAGCCGGTGGTCGGCCTGCGCCGTCTCTGCCGCTTGCCGGCTACGCCTCGGCCAGTGCAGGGGGCGGCACCACGCATGTGAGGTGCTCCCGGGCAGGGAAAGTCCTCAACTTATGACCGGTTGGGGGTCGCGGTATTAAAAAGGTTGAGAACCACTGCTATAGAGCCATAATTTAAATGCAGTTACCTTCTATAAGCTAAGTGAAGAATGACCCTTTTAGAATGGGATCCAATTTTATATGAGTGAAAGTTCATTTGTATAATAAAATCTTCTCCCTTCATGAAGAATCTGCAAAATGCTACAGATGTTTTCAGCATGCTGTCGAGCATGCAGAAGTGGGCGGGACAAAATGCTAGGCAGCCAGAAAACAAACTTCTTCATTTTGCTGCCTTAATGAAATCTGTATAGCACTGCAGAAGCTTCTGAATGCTGCAGCATTGTGCATATCTCGTTAAGGTAGCAAACAAAGCATTTTGTCTCTGGTCCACATGGCAGTGACCCGAACATGGTTGCCATTTTGTAGTTAGGCCACTTCTGGAACTGTGCCATTTGGCTGCACAAAGAAGCAATCAGTTCCAGTGCTCTGGAAAGTTTTATAGCTCTTCAAAGGCAAGGAGGAGGTTGTTTGGTATGGTGGGATGGAAATCAGACCTAAGACCTGGGGAGACCTGGTGGGAGTGGGAAAAGGCCTGTGGACACAAGAGACAGGAAGTGGAGCAAAGGCATCTTAGGAGGGTGGGGGAGGCTTGAAAGGGCCAGAATACGCAGGCCTCGGCCTGTGCTATGCCTCCAAGGGCCTCTCCTACCCTGGGGTACCCCATTCTCCATTTAGTGACCTGGGCATTGCTTTAACAATTCACTGGAGAGAGCAGGGATGGAGGAGGCATTAGATGATATGCTTCACCTAACGACCATTGTGAAATGTGAGTGTAGTTGGCAGGTTCCATTGTGGTTGTATCTTGAGAACTATCTGTATCGTATTACTCTAATTGAGATAAAGATAACTGCTTCTGTGCACCATAGCAGCCATGGATTTGGTATATACCAAAGGACTGTGGTGATGCAATGGTTAGAATGCAATATGGCAGATTAACTCTGCCCACGGCCAAGAGTGATTTTGACCGCTCAAAGTTGACTCAGCCTTCTATCCTTTGGGGATCAGTAAAATGAAGACTCAGATTGTTGGAGACATTGTGCTGACATTTGTAAACCACTCAAGAGAGTGCTGTAAAGCAGGGCTTTTCAACCTTTTCACCCATTGTACCACTTTTAGGATATGGCAATATCCGAGTACCACCAGTCACCTAGCAAGGTGTCAAAAACTTGATGACCCCCCCCCCCAAAAGGAAAAAAGTGATAAAGTACAGGTAGTCCTCAACTTACAACAGTTCGCTTAGTGACTGTTTGAAGTTACAATGGCACTGAAAAAAGCGCCCCCCAAGGCACAGCCAAGCAAGACACTTGCCTGCTCACCCGGCGGCGCTCTCATTTCCCTCCCCCGCTACCACTTTTCTAGGATGGTCGTGTACCACCTGCCAGGTGCCAATGTACCACAGGTGGTACCTATACCACTGGTTGAAAAGCCCTGCTGTAAAGCACTATGGAGCAGTATATAAGTCTAAGTGCTATTGCTATTGCTATATACACTTGTTTAGTGACTCCGATTGGGACCGGCAACTTGGTCATTTTGAGAAGCGGTTGCTAAGGGAAACTGCTACTGTGATTATGATCTTACTTCAATTTTCCTTTGTAATAAATGTAAGGATTAGTTATAGGGTTATTTTTTCATAATCATCATAATAGCAAACAGTTGCTAAACAAGGCAGTTTTTAAGAGGACTGTGTGGGTGTAATGTGCTCAAGCAACTGCTCGTTCTTAATTTTTTCATCTGTACAATAAAAAGAAATTTTGTTTGTAAGTTATTCCCTATATGGAGGGAAGTGTGTAGTGGGGTGCCCCAGGGCTCTGTTCTGGGCCCAGTACTCTTCAACATCTTCATAAATGACTTGGATGAAGGGATAGATGGGGACCTCATCAAATTTGCAGACGACACCAAGCTGGCAGGAATAGCCAACACTCCAGAAGACAGGCTTAAGATACAGAAGGATCTGGACAGACTTGAACACTGGGCACTAACTAACAAAATGAAATTCAATGGTGAAAAAAGCAAGGTTCTACATTTAGGCAAAAAAAACCAAATGCACAAGTACAGCATAGGTGGCACCATGCTCAATAGTAGTAACTGTGAGAGGGACCTCGGAGTCCTAGTAGACAATCACTTAAATATGAGCCAGCAGTGTGCTGGCAGCTGCCAAAAAGGCCAACACAGTGCTAGGCTGCATTAACAGAGGGATAGAATCAAGATCACGTGAAGTATTAATACCACTCTTTAATGCCTTGGTAAGGCCACACTTGGAATACTGCATCCAGTTTTGGTCACCACGATGTAAAAAAGATGTTGAGACTCTAGAAAGAGTACAGAGAAGAGCAACAAAGATGATTAGGGGACTGGAGGCTAAAACATATAAGGAACGGTTGCTAGAATTGGGTATGTCTAGTTTAACGAAGAGAAGGACAAGGGGGGACATGATAGCAGTGTTCCAATATCTCAGGGGCTGCCATAAAGAAGAGGGAATTAAGCTATTCTCCAAAAGCACCTGAAGGCAGGACAAGAAGCAACGGGTGGAAACTAATCAAGGAGAGAAGCAACCTAGAACTAAGGAGAAACTTCCTGACAGTTAGAACAATTAATCAGTGGAACAGCTTGCCTCCAGAAGCAGTAAATGCTCCAACACTGGAAGTTTTTAAGAAGAGACTGGACAGCCATTTGTCCGAAATGGTGTAGGGTTTCCTGCCCGAGCAGGGGGTTGGACTAGATGACCTCCAAGGTCCCTTCCAACTTTACTATTATTATTATTATTATTATTATTATTATTATTATTATTATTATTATTATTATTATTATTATTATTATTTGTGAATGTAACTCAAAAAAGATTTTGCATATTGTTTGTACTATCTCACGTGTATAAAAATTACCACCATAACATCATCTGAATGGTGGTTGTGTAATATGTTTTCTCTAATTTCTCAAGACATTCATAAAGAAAGTCTCAGTAATCTTTACAAATGTCTTATATTTGATACATGTAAATAATGCTGAGAATCATCCAATAAAATTTTGTATCTAAATTTTAATTATGGCATTTCCAAACTTAGTTTCCACATTTTTTTTAAAAAAAGGATATATGTACATTCCATGGTTTCTTAGATTTATGGTAGTCCAGTGTTTCCCAAACTTGACAATTTTAAGGCATGTGGACTTCAACTCCCAAAATTCCACAGCCAGCGTTGCTGGCTGTGGAATTCTGGGAGTTGAAGTCCTCATGCCTTAAAATTGTCAAGTTTGGGAAACTGTGGTAGTCTATGAAAAATGTATTAAACATTCTTTTCATCCTTCTCCTACAAGGTAAAGTAAAAAATTCTGACTCTGCTAAAGAAAGCAAGTCAGAAATTGATTATTTAGAGAACGTTGCTGTCATGGATGAATCAACACTGATGGCAGAAGAGCAGTTAGGCTTGAAACAAGCTGAAGAGCGACTGGAAAGAGATTATATTAGCCGCTTGGAAAAAGTAAGTACAGAATTTAATTTGTGCATGTGAGTGTGCGCTGGACTGTAT
This sequence comes from Crotalus tigris, assembly GCF_016545835.1. NCBI lineage: Eukaryota > Metazoa > Chordata > Lepidosauria > Squamata > Viperidae > Crotalus > Crotalus tigris. The sequence continues at coordinate 4,319,541 of NW_024100081.1, forward strand.
ATTTAGCTTAAAAGAAGAATTTAAATTAAAGGATTTGTCTTTAAATTTTATAGTATGAAGAAGTTTACCTAAATTAAAAAATTCTTCTAATTTTGGATTAGAAGAAATCTGGATTCCTTTTTAGCATGGCAGGAAACATGCTTTTCTGAATTGCTTTTCATATTTCTATATTAGATGGGCAATAGATAATTTTTCAGTTAATTAGAAGGAATTATATACATTTCTTGGTTTTTAGTAAACACTGAAGGAAACCTATTCATAGTTGATGATAAGCCAATAACATATGTGCATAATTACACTTTATGTATAGTTTTGCTTCGGCACATATCAGGAAACATTGAATATATTATTTAGGCTTTTGCATCTCAGGTTTCAAATATATTGGAAATCAACATGCACAGATTTTTTTTAGTGTTTTCCCATGACTATCACATGCTCCAAGAACAAATCCTGATTAGCAATGCTCACTGTAGAAAAAAAGAGTTTTTCATAGTCTCCTTGTTTTACATGTATGTTTGATCTTGATTTTTCATGTCGATAAGCATAAATATTCTTTTGTTTATAAACTGAAACAATTAATCTACTTTAGGATGAAAGGTATTACAGGTAGTCCTCCCCCTACAATCATTTATTCAACAATTGTTCAGAATTATTGTGGCACTGAACCAATGAATCTTACAATCCATCCTCGGAGTTTCATCTGTCCCAGCACTTTTGCAGTCAAGTGATTGCGATCTGGGAGCTTGGCAACCAATTCATACTTACGATCTGGTGCACTGCTCAGCTATCATGTGATAGCCATTTGCAGCCTTCCTTACCAGCTTTCCCAGAATGTCAATGGGGAAGCTAGCAGGAAGGTCCCAAATTGCTGAAATAAGTGACACTTCCCCCCTGCATAGCCTTCCCTAGTTCCTGTGCTGCTGCACTGGTCACTCATGTACCTTATCCACACTGCACCTCTTGCACAATCCTTTGCTCCCACATAAATTCTCAGCCCATGTCACATCTCACATATCTTCTCATGGCCTTGCACACCCAGTCCACACTGTAAATGGGTATCCCTGTATGGTGAGTTGGGGCAGCCTTTGTGCACTGTACTCTTCTGTGGTAAATGTACTTAGAAGCACTTTATTGTTACGATGGGGGGGGGGGAACCAGCATAATTAAGTGGCTGCTGAATCTTAAAATATGTGGTTTTTCCACAGCGCTCTCCAGAGTACTCTAATTGCCAGTATCTGTGTAAGCTGTGTTTAGTTCACATTGAAAATATCCAGGGAGCTCATAAACATATTAAAGAAAAACGCCATAAAAAGAATATCATGGTAAGTGCTAGAATTAAGTTTTGAAATTTTGCTCTGAAGTTCAGTCTTGGTTTAAAATGCATGATACAGTTTTTAAACATTGGTTGATAGCAACCAAGATGAATAGGTACAGGGCTATATTCATAAGAACTTTGTTGATGGCGAAAAAAGATCCAACTGTTATTGAGCTACTTGCCGTGTAACAAAAATGGCAGAGAAAGTCATTGGGCTAGTATGGGCCCTGTTTTTTAGTGTAGGCATTTTGTATTTGTAAGCCAGAGGACAGCGGTGTAGGTATGGTCCCTAAGGTTATGGTATTTGTGAAAGAACTGACTCATAGACATGTGAATAGTAATAGATTACAGATTTTGTTATTATATATAACCTGCTGCCTAATGGAATCTCTGCCTAAGTTGTGCTGGTCTCAGAATTGATATTGGAGATTCTTAGGGTTATGGTGTTGGGAGATTTCAATGTCTCTTTGGGGCTGTTTTGTCTAGAGTGGTTTCATAGCAGCCCTGACAACCATGGGCCTATTCCAGTTGGTCACAGGGCATAAACTCAATTTGTCATTTTATTATGATTAGTTCGTTCTGTGGGTGAGAATAAGTCAGATTTATTCAACCTTAATCATGTTAAGGTTGACTATGTTGCTATATGCTGTCTATAATCCAATTCGATTTAGTTGGATTCCAAAAGGTCGTGGAGCTTCTTTTACCAATGCTTCTATTAATGCCCCTGTTGTTTCTTGGGTTAGGAAACTGTAGGAGTGGTTGACACAATTTGTCAAAAATAGTTTACCTGCTTTGACCTTATAGTAAACCCAGATGAAGTGTGGGGGTTGAAACAACAAGGTAGATGGGTGGAGTGCAGGTGGAGTAGAGGACCTGATTTAAATCTCATAAAACATAGCATAAAGTCCATTTGAAAGTTTATTTGTAGGTTATACATGTACCAAAGAAACATTTTTTTTCTGTATATACTGCATTGAGAAGCTTCCAACCTATGAATTGTTTTGGATTTTGAAGCGACTGACAGCCCTGCCTCCTCTCCTAGTTTTAATCAGAACTCTCAAGGCTGATGGCAGTACTTTCAGTGTTTGTTTGTTGTTGTTGTTTTGTAGATAAAAATCTCTTGTACAGCATGTTCAGAGCGCAATGCTGAGATTACCTTTTACAATTGTATCATTAGAGTGGATCATTTTCATAAGAGCTGAGGAAGTGGGCAGGCTGCTTTAAACATGATTTTTCATCGCATATCCTCTGGATCCTTGTTTTGTTTATAATTCTTGGTCCCGAGCTTTTGATAAATACCAGAGTTATTCTCATAAATGCCCCTCAGAGGGAAGGGAGGCGAAAATGTTTCCTTGGTTAAAGATGGATCTTAAGATGGGCAATATAACTTTCCATGATTATGAGATAGTGATTGAGTAAGTAGTGTTTTCTCAACTGCATGTAACTGAGAGAGCAGATTATCTGACTATTTCAAACTGCGTCAAGACTGGCTACAGGCTTGAGACTTCTGTGGATGGCTTGTGTTAACAGTTTTTTCCCTGTCTCGCTCTTATTTTATTCAGTGGCTATAAGGCAGTGTTTCCCAAACTTGACAATTTTAAGGCATGTGGACTTCAACTCTCAGAATTCCACAGCCAGCGTTGCTGGCTGTGGAATTCTGGGAGTTGAAGTCCTCATGCCTTAAAATTGTCATGTTTGGGAAACACTGCTATAAGGAATGAATATCAACTTGTTCCCCCTTGCTTTTCTTACTCTTAAGGGTCTAATAGATTACTTTTAACTCTTGCTCTAATAGGTTTTTGAATAATTAAACTGGTATTTGGAGGATTATTCTGCTAAAGGTTCAGATCATTACTTTTTATTTTTATGTTTTTCATTAGGAAAAGCAAGAAGAAGATGAGCTCCGGGCCCTCCCTTCTCCTTCCCCTGCACAAGTTGCTGCTTTGAATTTTATGCTGATGGAGGCAGCAAAAGAAAAAGGAATATCCGATGATGATTTCAAAGTCCGCCAAGAAATTGTGTATGATATGGAAAAGATTATTCAGCAGTCCTTACCAGGTAACTTCCTGGCATCTCTCATTTAAAATGTTAACCAGGTCCAGTTGTGCTTATGCTTTTTCAGATTAGTGTGGTCAGCTAAATGCTGCCACCTAGTAGTTTATTTTGGAATTAGAATAGCAAAAGTAACATAATTGCTTATACAGGTAGTCCTTGACTTATGACCACAGTTGAGCCTAAAATTTCTCTTGCTAAGTGAGACACTTGTTAAATGAGTTTTGTCCCATTTTACGACCTTTCTTGCCACAGTTGTCAAGTGAATCACTGCAATTATTAAGTTGGTAACGTGGTTGTTAGTGAATCTTGCTTTCCCATTGACTTTGCTTGTCAGAAGGTTCAAAAGATGACACTGGGACAATGCAACTCCCATAAATATGAGTTAGTTGCTAAGCATCTGAATATTGATCATGTGACCATGGGGATGCTGCAGTGGTCATAAGGGTGAAAACTGGTCATACATCACTTTTTTCAGTACCATTGTAACTTTGAACAGTCACTAAATGAACTGTTGTAAGTCGAGGACTACCTGCAATAGAAAACAAGATCAACGGGGCATTGATTATTACATGGCCTCTAAAAAAAATAAAATTAAACAGTTGTAAATTCTGTTGTTTGTGCTTAATAATAGTAATTTTATAAAATGACAGTTTACTGTGTGCATTGGGTTTCTGTTCCAAGTACCGAAGCACAGTCTTTCCTAAAGAAGCAGTAGACAAATATTTTCATTCTAATTGTATTTTGCTCTATTTACATGAAAAAAAAATAGGCCATGGGAAAATATCTTTGTACATTTGCAACAAAATAAAATTGGACCAGTTCTGTGATTGAGCAAAACTAGAAGTTCTAAACATGCTTATCTGGGACCTCTGTATTCTGTGTTTCTTTGTGTAAGTGTATTGTGTGAATATGTGTGACAGAACAGTTTGTGTGATGGAATACATACCACCACCACCCCTTTCAGTCAGACCCTTTCAGTTAGGATTCAAACCTGGGCATGGGAATAAAACAGCATTGATTGTGGTGGTGGATGACCTCTGGTGGGACAGGTGGGGGTGATGCATTCATCTTTGCTTTTCTTGGCCTCTCAGTAGCTTTCAATACCATTTCTGAGTTGGCTTTGGGGATTGGAAATGGATTGTAATATGTTGTTCTGATTTTCTTCCTTTTGGGGAGAGGCAGTTCCAGTTAGTATTGATAGGAGATAAGATCTAGCCTGCTATGCCCCATAAGGCGTATCACTCCCCCTACTTCTGTTTAATATCAATATGAGTCTGTTGAGTGAGGTTCTTCCATGGCACCAGGTAATATATCATTAGTATCTTGATGACACCCACATTTGTATCTTGACCTCTGGCTGACTAAGTGTTACTTTTTCTTTAATCTTGGCTGCTAGTTACATATTGTATCTATAGTGAGGTTATTGTTATACTGTAGCTGCCCAGAATCAAAATGTTAACATGGTTGGCCATATAAATTGAAATAAATAATTTTACAAATGAGGTGCCTTATTTTTCAGGCCATTAATTTTAAACTATATTCATTTAATTTTTTTTATGTCCTGACCCCACCCTTTTTATGTCTTCTTACTAGTACACATTTACACATACATACATAAGACTGCCTTAGAATCACATTTAGTAGTGGAAAAATCTCCAGATTTTATGTCAAACCATTGTTATCGGTCTGCATAGAACAATAAAAATCTGGAATCTGATAAACCAAAACTGAATTAGAATTCATTCATCCTGTCTATATTAAAAAAAAGAGAGAGAGAAAGAAGGGGAGTATCTGAGCCTTTTGTCTTTCATACGTACTGTCCTATTTGTGTATTTATTACAGCTGTAATAATACAAAAATTTGGGGGAAACAGTGATCACAACTACATGATCACTTACAAAACTGTTTCTTTATTTCTAGAGTGTTCGTTGAGGATGTATGGATCCTGTCTAACTAGATTTGCTTTTAAAACCAGTGATGTTAATATTGATATAAAATTTCCCTCCACGGTAAGTTAAATATTTGTCACATTATTTAAAAAACTGTAGTTTTATTATATTGAAATTGCAGCTCAAATGTTTTTCCATACCAAGATATAGACTTGTTCAAGGAAACTGTTTTGTTTTAGCAAGGAGTTTTATGCCGCAGAGGCAGTTTTCTTTCTTGAGCTAGTTTCATTCTCCTTGTTTGAAAAATAAAGCGCTTGGTCAATTTGAAGCTACTGAATGTCCAATACTTAGAAGGTTAGGTTAGAAGATATTCTGTGTACAGGTAATCCCCGAGTTAATGAGCGTTTACTTAACGCTCGTTCAAAGTTACGTGATGAATGCTCCCCAGTGCTTATGAGCAAGTCCTGAAATTACGAATATTGCAGCACCACGGCAGTCATTCGCCTTTAGAAGTGACCACAGTGGCACTGCAACATTAAGCCTGGTTATTCCCTCCCTCCCCATCCCTGCCCCAGGTCTCCCTAGGCACCAGGCCTTCAATACTCACCTTGCGAAAATTGAGGTCCTTTGCTTTCTCAGCTGCTCCATGCCTTTGGTGCATTCGCAGAGAATGGAGGCCTAAAGTAACGCAAGATCACGCTACTGATCGCTACTGATCTCGCGTGGTCTCATAGTACTTTAGGCCTCTGTCCTCTACAACAGAGAATGGAACCGAAGCCGGGGAACACTTCTGCGGCCCTCCAGTGGCCTGATCACTTAGGAACATAAGTTTCAGGCTCAATTATGGTTGTAGGTCAGTGGTTCTCAACCTGTGGGTCGGGACCCCATTTGGGGTCGAACAACCATTTCACGGTCGCCAAACAACGCAGTCCGCCATTTTTCCTCCCTTTTCCTTAGCTGTGCTACTCCCTTTTATTCTATTGGCTTTTGAAAGCCAATAGAATAGACTCTCTTGAATAGAGTCTAATTCTATTGGCTTTCAAAAGCCAATAGGAATTGTCCAGGCTGTCTGTGCCCTGCTGAGCCTGCCAAAAGTCCCATTCTGCAAACGGTGCTATACCAGTTGAGTAGTCCTCGACTTACGACCGGTTGGGGGGTCGCGGCATTAAAAAGGTTGAGAACCACTGTTGTAGGTTGAGGACTATCTGTATAGGATTATCTGATGTTGCATCTGTATAATCTCTTTTAAAAAGTTATTGCATGATGTAACTACAGCAAAAAGAAAAAAAAAGAAATTATATATATATAATTTGAACTATAACTTAAAAGCTTGGGCCAAATGGGTTATCAATACAGTAGTAATAAAAATATAAAATCTTGGTCTTCTGGCGATTTTGATACGACTGGAAGCCACGCAAATAGGATGAGTTGATGTTTCCTTAGAACTTGATAAGGTTGAAGATTCCCAGGTCTGGAACTCTGGCTCCTTTTGATGCTGTTTGTTCGACGGGGGTGCCTTCATTCTTCTGGCCTTAGTGAATTAATTTAATAACAACAACAATAATAATAATAAAGTTGGAAGGGATCTTGAAAGTCATCTAGTCCAACCCCCTGCTCAGGCAGGAAACCCTATATCATTTTGGACAAATGACAGTCTCTTCTTAAAAACTTCCAGTGTTGGAGCATTCACCGCTTCTGGAGGCAGGTTGTTCCACTGGTTAATTGTTCTAACTGTCAGGAAATTTCTCCTTAGTTCTAAGTTGCTTCTCTCCTTGATTAGTTTCCATCCGTTTCTTCTTGTCCTGCCTTCAGGCGCTTTGGAAAATAGCTTGACTCCCTCTTCTTTGTGGCAGCCCCTGAGATATTGGAACACTGCTATAATGTCCCTCCTCATCCTTCTCTTCATTAAACTAGACATACTCAATTCCAGCAATCGTTCCTTATATGTTTTAGCCTCCAGTCCCCTAATCATCTTTGTTGCTCTTTTCTGTACTCTTTCTAGAGTCTCAACATCTTTTTTACATTGCAATGACCAAAACTGGATGCAGTATTCCAAGTGTGGCTTTACCAAGGCATTGTAAAGTGGTATTAATACTTCACGTGATCTTGATTCTATCCCTCTGTTAATGCAGCCTAGCACTGTGTTGGCCTTTTTGGCAGCTGCAGCACACTGCTGGCTCATATTTAAGTGACACTATGACAATCCCCCTATACTAGACCTGTACATTTGGTTTTTCTTACCTAAATGTAGAACCTTGCTTTTTTCACCATTGAATTTCATTTTGTTAGATAGTGACCAGTGTTCAAGTCTGTCCAGATCTTCCTGTATCCTAAACCTGTCTTCTGGATGTTGGCTATTCCTGCCAGCTTGGTGTCGTCTGCAAAAGTTGTTAATGTGTACAATTCTACATTTCTAAATGTATATATATTTTCATGTTTGTACATACAAAAATATGCTATATTCTTACTCTGCCAGGAAACAGGATTGGGGAACACAGTTGTATTATCATGATGATATTAATGATATTGTATTCAATAGACTTAATGTAAGAATAAATAGAATCAATGTGATAATAAATAATTTCATTCATTATTTTAGATGAGTCATCCAGATGTTCTGATACAAGTGCTCGATATTTTAAAAAATACTGGTAAGTTTGCGCCTTCGTTATTTCTTTCTTAATTTCTTCGTAATCTGTTGTGGAGAAAATAAGAGGATATTACAGAGATATACATATATATGTATTACTCAGATGACTTTCAATCAGCATGGAGGTACTATGAAAATGATTATTATTTGATATGCTCTATTTTCTCCTTCAGGATCTTACTCTGATGTGGAATCAGATTTCCATGCCAAAGTTCCTGTTGTTTTTTGTAAAGATGTTAAAAGGTTTGTGTATTTTTTTGTATACGTTCATCTTCAGAAGATAATGGTTAAGATTTCACTTTAAGTTTGAATGTTGATGGACATTTGCCTGCAAAGGACTTAATTTAAAATTATTTTCACAATTTGTGGAGGAGGATATTTATAAAAATAACTCTCAGAACCAACAGTGACAGTTTGGACAAAATATTAAGCACATGGCAAGCTGACTTTAAATAAGAGATCTGCATACATTCATAATTTTTCCATTAAAGTTACTTTAAAATAATTAAATAGATTTCAATATCTTCTGGGAGAACACTACATTGTGAAAAGAAATTAATGCAAATTGCATATGTAAAACAAAAAATATTGAATGTTTTGGGGGTGTTTTTTTTGTTTCAAATTTCACTCACAAGAAGTGGTAGAGCTTATACCTTCTCTCAAATTTGTTTCAATGTCAGTGGTTTAACTTGTAAAGTAAGTGCTGGAAATGATGTGGCCTGCCTTACAACTGACCTGCTAGCTGCACTCAGCAAACTAGAGCCAGTCCTTGTTCCTTTGGTGTTGGCTTTTCGCTACTGGGCTAGAGTAAGTTTTTAAAATATATATATTTGTTCCTTACGTGTACCTTATATAACAATGATATTCTAATGTAAGTAATATAACACAAAGTCATTTTAGCTATATATTTCTGTTAGAAGAAAATCACTTTGTCTGAGTCAGAAAGTGTTGATAAAATAAGTTCTGTGGTTCATACCTCACAATTCTGAAAATATTACTTAGGCATTACTTTTATTAGGGCTAACCCAGTGTGTACAAAACTCTGGTCAACTTTTTGTGCTCTCAGAATATAACAATATATTATGAAAGGCAGGGTTGTATCAGAAGTAATGTAATGAATTCATGAAATCTGTATGACCAAATATTAGGGTATAATCTGTATAATCTGAGAGCTCAAATAATTAGATATCAAAATATACATAGCAATATTATAGCAATTAAATATAGTGGTTGATTCACCTCCTGTTGTAAATGTAACCAGTGATTGAACTTGTCTTCATCTTCTGTCAAAACACACATGGTTTCTTCAAAAAATATTCAATCAGTATTTGTAAATAAATAGATAAAATTAATCTTTAGTAAACTTCAGCACTTTTAATTATATATTTATCTATTCATTCCATTTAAGGCCACTTAATTCCAGATGAACTCTGCATGGCTTATATCAGTGGTTCTCAACCTTTTTAATGCCGCGACCCTCAACCGGTCGTAAGTCGAGGACTACTCAACCGGTCGTAAGTCGAGGACTACTCAACTGGTGCAGCACCGTTTGCAGAATGGGACTTTTGGCGGGCTCAGCAGGGCAGAGACAGCCTGGACAATTCCTATTGGCTTTTGAAAGCCAATAGAATTAGACTCTATTCAAGAGAGTCTATTCTATTAGCTTTCAAAAGCCAGTAGGATAAAAGGGAGTAGCACAGCTAAGGAAAAGGGGAAAAAAAATGGCGGACTGTGTTGTTTGGCGACCCCAGTGAAATGGTCGTTCAACCCCAAATGGGGTCCCGACCCACAGGTTGAGAACCACTGCCTTATATGATAAAAAATAAAAAGCAGTTATATAATATACGTCCAAATGTAAATTCCAAGGATTGCGCAAAATACATCTGACAGGCTCAGTAGCCAACCTTCTCTAGAACCTTGGAAAAGATCTGGTTTTTAGGGACTGGGAAGATAAGCACTTGTTCAAATAACCAGGGCTGATGCCATGAAGGGTTTTACTGAGGCACGCCCATCCTCGTGCCTTTGCATTTTGGACCAGTTTTAGCTTTCAAATGATCTTCAAGGACATGTAGAGTATCCTGCAGTAGTCCAACTGAATGTGATGAGAACATGAGAGTCCCCATCTGAAAGGCCTTGTAATCCAGAACTGGTGCCAATGTTCTAAAGCCCTCATGGCCACAACTATCACGTGCTCTTTGAGCAGGTGCTGTTGAGTCTAAGGCAGCCACCAGACTGTACAAAGATGTGAATACGGTAGTGCAGCCTCATCCACAACTATAGATAGAAAATCACTAAGGTCAACCTTCCTGGGTAAAGCAGACAGGAAATATATAAGGCTGTTCAATATTATGAAAGAGCTGAACAAATGGTATTTACAACTAACCCTTTGAGTTCCAGCCATTGCATCATTTCTGCACTTACGTAATCATGGTCCAGGTGCTCAGCACCCAACTCACAATTATAATATTGCAGTGAGCTATGATTATGTGATTACAGTTTCCAACCTTCCGTGCCAACTCCCAAAAGCAAAGTCAGTGAAAGACCAATCAGGAGTAAGACATCATGGTCACATGAGGTCCTTGTTTAACAACTAATACGGTTCTTGTTTAACAACTGGAACTGGAATTGCCATTGCTAAGCAACACAATATAACTCCATCTCCTGAATGCTAAATTTAATGAGTGCCTTCTACTTAATTCTTGCTTATGTAATGACATTCCATTTGTTCAATTTTATTTTTTCTAGTTAAATGTTTAGTTTTCTTTCAGATTTGGTTAAGAAAATATGTTATTTAAATGTTACATTCTTATTACCTTGGTCAGGTTTGTTGATTACAGATGTATTTATATTTGTTTTGTTTTTTATATTCAGCCTCCCTCCCCATTTTTGAATTTAGGTGCATATAGACTGTATATCAGGGGTCCCCAACCCCTGGGCCACGGCCCACTACCCAGGCCTTGAGCCGTTCATAATTGGGCTGTGGATGTGGTGAGCGAGCATGCACACATGCACATCCCCATTTGTGCAAGCAGTGGGTGAGCATGTGCATGAGCACATCATTTTGAAAGTTCCAGGCTTGTGTGCCCACTCCTCATGCAAATGGAGCTGCATGCACATGCTCGCTCACACAGAACCATCCCCTCCCCCCCATTAGTCCACAAATCTGGAAAGGTTGGGGAAACTTTTTATAAATGGTTAGAAATGGAATAAACGGTAAGAATGGAAACTGTATTACTATTAATGTTAAATATGTAAACCCAGACAATGTGTTGCTTACTAAATACTAAATATTGTTATGATAAAAAAACTAATAAAATATACATAATTTCCTCTTTTTTATAGTTGTGTCATATTGACTGCCAGGCAGAAGGTGGAATCCCTTCATATTCCTTTGCCTTAATGGTAATATTTTTCCTTCAACAAAGAGAACCACGTATCCTACCATCATATTTAGGCAACTGGGTAAGCTTTTAACTCAACCATATGATTTATTCAGTGGTACAGAGGAATTACTCAAATATTCTTGGGAAAGTTCCTAAAGAAGCTTTTGGATTCATAATCAGAACTAGACATAGCTATTGTTCATAGTATAATATAACTGTTCGTCTTATAAAATGTATAAGATTACATATGAAAAGCACCTTGTTTCTTTAGATTGAAGGCTTTGATTCTAAGAAGGCTGATGATTACCAACTGAAGGGAATAAAAGATAAAAAGTTTGTAGTGTGGGAATACAAATTATCAAATAATGGAGCAGGGAAAAATGTGAATACTGTAGAAGGCAAATCTAAAGGAGACCAGCACAGAAATGGTAACAAGACTACAGCAGCCATGGAGCCAAACATCCAAAATAATCCAAAGGAGAAAAAAGGCCATGTAAGTGATTCCTTTTAATCGCAAAGTGCTCTTTTTATTAGTACTCTTTTCATTTAATGACCTGAGAATAAAACAAGTTAAGCGCTGAGAATAAAACAGGTTAAGCTTTTTTATTTTCCCCGCTTCTTTCAGTCTCCATTGTCATTGGAAACACCACACCAGATATCTCTGGGACAACTCTGGTTAGAATTGTTGAAGTTTTATACACTGGAATTTGCTTTGGAAGAATATGTTATCAGCATACGGGTACAAGAACTTTTAACCAGAGAAAACAAGAACTGGCCCAAAAGGCGAATAGCCATTGAAGGTAGGGCATTGCATTTTGTAAAAGTTCTTGTAAATGATTTACCAGTTGCCTTATTTACCTGATTTTGCATATATATAAAACACTGAAATATGCTACAATAACTACAGTTTTTAAATGTACCTGCGGTATTTGCGTTCTTGACAGAGTGGGCCACATAAGTAAAAGGCTTAATTTAAAGGCTTACAGTGAATTGCATTTAATTGTCTTTCTAACTAAACAGATCATATTTGTAGAGAATGAATAATGTTAGGTTGCTATAAATCATTGTTGGCAAGGCCTACTCCATTCCCTTTTCCTCATGCTTTGATGTTACTGTAGAAATAATACCAAAAAGGAAATGGTTGAGTGCACATACTAAGGAGCCTTTCTTTGTTGTTTTGTTCTTTGTTTTTCATGAATTAACATTGTAACAAAGAAGATTCAAGAAGAAAACTTGTTTGCATGTGATCTATAGATGAAATATTTTGTATTATGTTATCACTTAATTTTTAAAACTCGTAGGTATTTATAGAGTTGATTAAACTCATAAAAGTAGATATGAAAAATATTCTGAAAATTACAATAATTGCCTTCTTTTTTTAAATACGTTTTTAAAAAGCTTGTTCCTATTCTTTTTAGATGACAGTTGACATCTGATTATTTTGGAAGTATTTATTTTAAAATAATCATCTTGTAAAAACAATCTGATTGCTTGAAGGCAATTTTATAATAGGATACATGTTTTCAACAGTCAAACAACTAAAATGTAACAGGTCTATTTCAAATGCAATATATTGACTTCATATTTAAAATTCCTAATTTAAAGCAGTATCTAATTTACGTCATTTCCTTTTTCTTAGATCCCTTTGCACTAAAAAGAAACGTTGCACGGAGTCTAAACAGCCAGATGGTGTTTGAATACATCTTGGAGAGGTTCAGGACAGCATATAAATACTTTGCATGTCCGCAGAGTAAAGATGAGACTCAGCCCAAACCAGATACCAAGAAAAAAGGAAAAATAGGTAGCAAAAGAACTGGAGAACCTGTAATCAACTGTTGCCTTCCACAGCAGGCCAATATTACAGGAAAACATAAACCAGGTCACGGATGTAATTTACAGGAGTGTAAATTTAATGAATGTAATGAAATGGAATCTATGACTAGGAGATGTACTGAGAAACTTAAAAGCTTTTTAGTAAACTCAGAAATTACAAACAGAGACTCTGGAGATAGAGAAGAAACTATATCGTTTATTACTAATGAATGCTGTGAATTAGAAGAAAAATCACTTCAAAGAAAGGATGATCAAGAGCTTTCAGCTGAAGATGAACTAAGCCACTGTTGTGTTTTTAATGAACATAAACCCCTTGATACAGATTCTGTTAGTGGATTATCTGACACTGAAAGACTGGATTCAGTAATGGAATATCCAACAGATAGCCTGTGCTCAGGCACTAGCTTACCAGCTACCTCGCACGATTGCAAAGCAGCAGAGGAAACTCAAGACACTAGGGATGAAGTCACCAGAGAAGACATGCATTATGTGTTCGATAAATTTATTTTGACTTCTGGAAAGGTAAAATAAAAACAAAAGTCATTTTATATTTTATTTAATTGTTTCATTTCTTTAGTTTTAATTTTCTTACTGAACTATACAACAACATATTTCCACTGTCACACCTACATAACATAAATTGACACATACTGTTTAGAGAAATAGCACAGCTTAAATTGTAAAATACAATTATTTTGTTTTTGGTTTTTTCATAGCCTCCAACTATAGTATGCAGTATCTGCAAAAGGGACGGCCATTCCAAAAGTGATTGCCCAGAAGATTTTAAGAAAATTGATTTAAACCCACTACCACCAATGACAATTAGATTCAGAGAAATACTTGATCTTGTATGTAAAAGGTGCTTTGGTAAGTGCTTTGGAGGCCCACATTATTATGAGATTTTAACTTAACTCAGTGGAAATAAATTTATGTACTATCATCAATAGCACAGGCTCCTGTGCTTCAATTCACATTAAGGTAAACATGACAGTTTGGACTTTGCCATGTATCTGACAATAAGATTTATAAAAATGTCAAGGATACATTTGAAACCACCAGATTTTGTAATCCTAAAAATGATTTTTTTTTTGAGGGAGAAAAAAAGATGTAAGAAAACAATGAGAAAAATGAGAGGTTGCAAATGAGTGTTTTACGAAACCCTTGTAAAATATTGTAAATAATATAGAGTTGTTGTACATGTTCATAGAAGAATTAATTGAAAGATAACTTATGCTTGGCTTTAGATATTGCCAAATGCCTCAATTGTTTTTTATTTGTCTAGATGAATTGTCACCTCCTTTCCCAGAACAACAAAATCGAGAGCAGATTCTGGCAAGTTTGGAAAGGTTTATTCGGAAAGAATATAATGGTATATAATAAGAAATCTTTATGTCAACAAAATTTTATGTTAAAGTGTACACTATTTCCATCTTAGCAGAGATTCTAAGGCGTTTTACCACAAATATTAAATAAATAAAATTGTATTTAGATCTAGCCATATTAATAATGAATACTACAATTTCCACTGATTTCAGTGGACTTTTGACTGATTTTGTGAAGCCTGGTCTAATAAATTAATATTAAACTAGTTATATCAAATTTTGTTCACCTTCTGTTGAAATGGACTTGTTCTTAAGGACTGGAAGATGTTTCGGTGTAGATTTAAAGTGGATTATGGAGGGCTTAGGTGAAAGAAAGGAAAGGATATTTCCATGGCGTGAGAAGAAAATATATTTGCACCATATTGGATGCAGTCCAACATTATCTTCTTAGAAATATATGTTGCCTTGACAACACAGTAATAATTCTAAAGCATTAAGATGTCTGTTTCTACCTGTATAATAGCACCTTAATACCCAGGACTTCAACCTTTAACCTTTAGATCGCTGCATGTGTACACTAACTTGAAAAGTAACTAGGTAAAACAGTCATATTTTCAAGGCTCAAATGTATGTATATTTAAGACTCAATTGTGCCTGTATTTTGCATTTTAAATGCATTTGTTTGATCACTAAGTATTGTAGATTAAGATAATTCGGAGATAGTTTACAGTACTATTGTATATGCATGATTAATTCAGCAAACATGTATTATAATTCATAGAGCAGTTGTGTTAGAGCAGAATGTCAAACTCGCGACATCACATGATGTCGCGCAACGTATCGAGCCGGTTTTGCCATTGCCAGCAATGGGGTGGGTGCGGCTTCCATGTGATGCGTCCGGCCCATGGGCCGGCAGTTTGACACCCCTGTGTTAGAGCATGCAATGGATCATAGGAAAAAGTGACTGCTTATAAACAACCATTGTAGGTTACACTGGAATTCATAAGAGTATGAAAGTGTTTTCTCCATTATAGGCATCTCTTTCTCTCTCTATTTTGCTCAGACAAGGCCAGGCTGTGCCTGTTTGGCTCTTCAAAGAATGGATTTGGATTCCGCGATAGTGACCTGGATATCTGCATGACTCTAGAAGGCTATGAAAATGCAGAGGTAGTTCTTTTGAAATAGATTTGCATGTTCTTGTAAGTATTTGTAGCATGTTGTAAATAATAATAACAGTGTTTTTATTCATTTTCTCCAGAAATTAAATTGTAAGGAAATTATTGAAAGCTTGGCAAAAGTTCTTAAGAAACATCCAGGTGAGATTAGGGTACTGCATATTGAATAATATTTTATACATTTTGTTTAGTTTTACATAGTATTTAGCATTCTTAGTTTTAAGAAGTATTACTTACCTTTGCAGGTTTAAGAAACATTCTGCCTATAACAACAGCCAAAGTGCCTATTGTAAAATTTGAACACAGACAAAGTGGCTTAGAAGGTGATATCAGCTTATATAACACACTGGCAAGTATCTTTCAGTGAAGTTTTGGCTGACCATCCTAATTCTACATAAGCTAAAAATTGCAAGTAGTATTTAATATCTAGATTGAAAATTGAAGTGAAAAAGAGATTATTAGGGAATATTATTATTGATAAGGGGTTGACATGCATACATTCTAGCACAGACATGTCACACAAGACTGCAGGCTGAATCCAGCCCACCATGTGGTTCCATCTGGCCTGGGGACTTGTTCTGGAAACAGCGAAGGACCGGCCCACAACACCTTGGTCCAGCCCAGGCCGACTGGGCACTGATCTACAACTTGGTGTCAGCCATCAAAGCCAGAACGTGCTCAGCCTTAGATCCACAGGGTAGCCCTGGAACCAGTGACAGGCACCCCCAAGTGGAGTCCAGTGTCCCTGCTAGCTGTCTTGCCCCACAGGCTGACTTCACCTGGGACGCGGCACTGGCTCTCTTATGCGCTCACCCGGGGCAGAGGCAGCAGGGCGGCTCCTCGTTGGTTCTCCTTGCTTAGGTCCTTGTGGATCTAAGGCTGAGCGCATTCTGGCTTTGATGGACGCTACCAGGTTGTAGATCAGTGCCACCACCCCTTCCACCAGCACCTCCATGGCAATCCAAGTTAACATTGGTATTCTTGAATTGTGAACTCTTAGGAAAGTATCCCCTCCATATGTGTTGCAAACAGCCATTTCCAGTGGGGAAAACAGGACAAACCAGAGTGAGGGAAAATAGTTTCCGGTAATGAATTAGACCATGGCAGGGTCCCTCTGTATCTTAGGAACTACTAGTTCCTACCTCTCTGGTCTGAGCTATTACATGATCTGTATAATGGATTACATCTTAATGTTATTCTATTGAATATAGTCTGATATACTTGTTTTCTAGGCACAGCATAACACAAGAATGCTTGCAACTTATGCAGCCATTGATCCAAGAGTGCAATATTTGGGATACACAATGAAAGTTTTTGCAAAGGTAAATGCAATAATGAGGCAATTTTAAAATACAAGCTGTCTGTATTCAGCATTCCTCCACCAAACAGTTGAGGCTTATTCAAATACTGGTTATTTTTTAAATGCACTAAGAGATATGGTGACTGCTCTGCTGAATTGTTGAAAGTTAGTACAGTTGCATCTCAATTGGATTTAGATTCACTAGTGAGTGTCACAGATTCATTTGGCTTCAACAACATATCAAGGGCCAAATTCTAACCCCAAAAGTCTCAGTAAAGTGATGCTAGTGAGTTGTGTATATCCTTGGCCACATTTCTTCACCTTGTACAAAGCCTGTTATTTGCAAACCTTTCTTGTGAATCCAAATTATAGATAATTATTATTTTGGCCTTGAAATGTAGAGGTATTATTATTATTATTATTATTATTATTATTGATTGCCTTTTAACATAGTTTAATAGACTGATAGTATCTATATCAGGAGCTTAAGCAAAATGAAATCTATCAAAATCAGGATCCAAAGCAGGCCTCTTAGCAATTTTCATAGGTGACGTCCTTTTACATGCATATGCAAACTTACACTCTAAGGGCACTAATTTGGGAAACAGATTAATTACTGTAGGTAGAATAACTGTTCATGAATTTAGGGAAACTAGCTTAGTCATTCAAGCTACAAAAATATGCATTGGTTTATTCAATACCCAAAAAATAGCAATCTAAATTATATAGAGAAAACGACTATACCCACCATAAATAAATCTATATCTACATCTGTCTATATTACTAACTCCATTATCCCTAAGTAAAGAAAAAATGACTTCAAACACAAGGGCTTCTATATAGTTTTGTCCAAAGAATTCAGAAGACTTAGCAGAATTTTCTGATAAGAAAAAGAAGAAAATTTACTACGGCAGTGGTTCTCAACCTGTGGGTCGGGACCCCATTTGGGGTCGAATGACCATTTCACAGGGGTCGCCAAACCACGCTGTCCGCCATTTTTTTCCCTTTTCTCTAGCTGTTCTACTCCCTCTTATTGGTGGCCACACCCACTTGGGGGTCACCACAACATGGGGAACTGTATTATGGGGTCACGGCATTAGAAAGGTTGAGAACCACTGTACTACGGTAAACAGTTATACACATCTGCATATAACATTCAAGAAAATGAACATGATGGCACAGTTGACATTATCTGGAAGAATAGAATAAAACTAGTGTTTTTATTTTCATTAACAGAAAGTATAGGAATAATAATTTTTTAAAAAAACCAGTTGATTTTTCAAAAAGGTGTTCAGTAGTGAAACATGCTTTTTGACATTAATATCTGGGAAGGTTATAACATGATTATTCTTGAAAACAGTGTGGTATATACCAGAATACAACATGGATTTGTTAGGAACAAGTCCTGTAAAAGTTAACTTTTTTTAGTAAATTGTGGGGAAGTGATATGTATGTATGTTTGACATTTTCCCATAATATTACCTTAATATTCTGGGTGCTATGTGTTTTACCTTGAAAACATTATTTAGAATATGCTTGTCAGCAGTTCCTGAAGTGAGTGGTCACATGGAATTTTGCTCATTTAAGTGAATGATTGGACGTTTTATCAATGGATAAAATACATAAATAATATGGCTCGTGCTCTGCTACACTCTTGAGACATTCATGCTCCTATTAGTTCCTACTTAGCTGCTTCCAAGAACAAAATTCCTAAACTGAAGTATGAATTTTCAGTTAAGAGTATGCATTTGACTCTGGTTATGTTTTACTGAAAACATACTTTGAGTTGGCATAAAATGTCTTTTCTTAGTATCTATTCTGGTGTTGTATTTGTTACCCAAAATAACTTGCTATATGCTTATTGCCTTGAAAATGTTTGAACAGCGTTGTGATATTGGAGATGCATCCAGAGGAAGTCTCTCTTCATATGCCTACATTCTCATGGTATTGTACTTCTTACAACAGAGAGAACCACCAGTAATCCCAGTACTGCAAGAGGTAAATTTTCAAGGAAAAAAACTTGGATGGAAAACAGTTTTGACATTCCTGTCTTTTCTTGATATAATTTGCTTATGATATTAATGTTGGTTGGGAGTCTTTTTGAAGAATTACTGAAACAACTTTGGATCTTTTCCTAGCCATTTCACATGGGTGGTATAGTAGTTTTCCTCATAAGATGTAGAGCTCCCTTCTCAACAAAAGTCTGAATATTATCTATAACAGGAGTAGATAATCTGGATATTTTGGACTAGTTTGCATAGACCCGAGTCAGACTGGCTATTAATTAGGTAAAGTGGAATTATAGTTCAAAATCTATGAAGTGACTTGGTTACCTACATGTAAAAGCAGAGAAATTTATGTTTTTATTATTATTGCTAAGGTGGTAAGCATCTGATTTTTAACTTGAGTTTTGAAATCAGATCTTTATTAGCAAAAATATGCTCTGTTACCCTTACCACTAAGTAACACAATCAAATCACCTTTCCCCCACCATTCTGATGCATATGTTTGGCATTCTGGGCCAGAGGTTATGGTTTTCTTGAAATTTTGAGAAGAGGTTCTTTTATTATTCGTGGTTTTAGAAAGAATCAGATAAGTAATGCGTATTTTGAAAAAACATTTCTGTATTTGGAATGCTTTTAGTTTTCATAATTTTCTGTTTTTATTTTTCATGTGTTATAGATATTTGATGGGCAGCAGATCCCTCAAAGGATGGTTGATGGTTGGAATGCTTTCTTCTTTGATGACACCGAAGAATTGGTAAAATCCTCATTTTGGAATAATCAATTAATGCTTAGGTCTGCTTTAATTATACTATGTAAAGTCTGCCAGCAATATATTTGCCGTTCTGTAAACTAAAAAAAGAACTTTTTCCCAGTCTTTTATTGTTGGACAAAGTGGCTGAGGTATTATGGGAAGTATTAGAAGTGGACCAGCAATAAGAATCTTTGCTATTTTTGTAGTGAAGATTAGTGAAGCTTACCTGCTTCCTCCGGGATTTCGTGTTCTTTTTTTTAAGGGAAAAATTGTGTTTATTTTTTTAATGTCGATATAGCCACCTGGGGCTACCACAGAATAGATATTCTAATCAGCACCTCTGTATCATATTTTAGGCAGTGATTTCCTTTTCAAAACAAATACATGTTTCGTCCAAGAAATACTTTGTCTCTTATCATTAGGAAAGGAACTGTTACTTTGAGTTTGCATAAGTAGAGAATTTTGTAGAGAAAATACTTGTATTTATTTGTATCCCTCCCCCTTTGTTATTTTTGCTAATAACTCAAGATGGTGAACATATCCAACACACCATCTCCTCTCATTTTCACTACAATAACCCTGTGAGGTGAGTTGGGCTGAGAGAGATTGACTGGCCCATGGTCACCCAGAACTGATTTTCATGGTTAAGGTGGGACTAGAACTCAGAGTCTCTGGCTTTCTAATCTGGTACCTTAATCACTTTTCCTCCTACCCTGTTAATAGATAATCGCAGTAAATATTTTGCACTGTGCTACTTTAGAAGCTTTCTGGTTAAAACTGTTACATTTATTTTAGAAAAAGTTGTTCTCTTACATGTTTACTGCTATAACTTTATACAGAAAAAACGTTTACCTTCTCTTGGGAAAAACACAGAGTCACTGGGAGAACTCTGGTTAGGATTACTGAGATTTTACACTGAAGAATTTGATTTCAAAGAATATGTCATCAGCATTCGGCAGAAAAAGCTGTTAACCACATTTGAGAAACAGTGGACATCCAAATGCATTGCTATTGAAGGTAGTTATTGAATATTTCTTGTTTAATAAATTAATTTGTTTTTCTGAAGAAGCTTCCTATTTATGTTACATTATGCTAACATATTTGACAGCAACTTATACTGCATCTGTAGTTTTTATAAAGAAATATGTGCGTTACTTTCTTTTTTTAAAAAATCCTCTCTTAATTTGTTTGTTATTGCTATTACTCAGATCCCTTTGACCTGAATCATAATCTTGGTGCAGGAGTTTCTAGAAAAAGTAAGTAGATAAAAAGTATCATTCAACTGAATGAACTTCAAAATTAATACTGCTTTTTTAAAAAAAATGTCTTTTTTTTTTAAATCCAAAGTGACCAATTTCATAATGAAAGCATTAATCAACGGGAGAAAGTTATTTGGTACCCCTTATTATCCAATCTCAGGAAGAGAAGCTGTAAGTTCTCCTTTCTTCTGCCTTATTACAAATGAGCAAGTATTTTTATTGTGCTGTAGGAAATTTCAGATACATTAAATTTTAGTTTGCACTATATTCCATTTAATTGGTTTGAAGATGTATGTGTTATGCTGGTAGAGCAGGCCGTACTTAATAGAATGCTTTTCTCAGTACTCTTTCTATGTTTTAGTTCCTCATTCATGAAATCATTAAAATAATTGTTCTGCAAATCCTAAAATTTTCTTTTAAATGGTTCTTTGCTTTGTATAAGGCATTGGCTGCAGATCGATCCAACCATCCATTCATCCATTATATAGAAATGCATGCTATCTTGGAAATGCAAGCCTGTAAAAATTTGATATGGTTATATGCATATACACACAGAGAGATACACACATAGAAGAAACAAAAACAAAAATAGGAACATTTTCACTGTTCACTAAAGTTTCGAATATCTGGTTGGAACAATTTTCTCCATAATGAATGACTTCATTAGTAAGACATAAAAGTATTATTACCTGTACTGTCTTACTGGAAAATGAACATGTTTCCAACTCTTTCAGGAATATTTTTTCAATTCCAAAGTATTAACTGATGGAGAACTGGCCCCAAATGACAGGTGCTGTCGTGTCTGTGGCAAAATTGGCCACTATATGAAGGACTGCCCTAAAAGAAGAAGGTTAGTAAAAACATATACTTCTCTCCTTCATAAAATGAGCCTGACATCTTCAAAATATTCTTTCCCTCTTTTTTCTTTGCACTTACATCCTCTTGTTGTCCTTTTAAAAATATTTTTTTCACATTGTGTCATACTTTTCAAGGATACCGTAAAGCATATCTTTCGTATTTTTTCTTCTGAAGGGTAAAGAAAAAAGAGAATGAAAGAGATGATGAAAAGGAACTAAAGGAAGAAGAAAGAGATACCAGAGAAAAGAGATGTTTTATGTGCGGTGACATGGGACACGTTAGAAGAGATTGTCCTGAATTCAAGCAGACCAGACAAAGAAGCAACGGTTTAGCAGGTAAAATAGATTCTCCAGTTTCCTTTTTTGTATCCTGTATTAACCCGTTCTGGTTTTGCACTTTTGTCCTGATTGATCCCAAAAGCCTGATTTTTGTTAAGATAGTTGTTCATAAAGGCCCATGCATAATTTTGATTGGCTCTCAGGAATTTCAGGAGAGTTTGCCACCCATAGAAATGGTTGGTAAGGTGAGTTTCAACATTACCGGTTGTGATACCCGATTGCCCTACAATGATAGCAAAAGCAGATGTACATTTACAGTAGCTAACTTCTTTGGAATAGATAATTATTTTCTAAGTAATCAATAGCTATTTAAATCTAATTCGTGTGAGTTTCAGGAAGGATACCACCAAAGCAATATATTTTGTTTATCTTATTTATAATACAGTAAAGAATGTAATGCAGTCAGTTCATACAAAGTTAATTATTGCAATTGTATTTGGATTAAATGGGAAAAAGATTTCTCCCTGTTTTAAATTATTTTTTCCACCTAATATTTGTTAATAATTATTCTGGACAGTTTTTTTTCCCTAAACATTTTATAAACTAAATACATGATTATCAGCCAACACTGTTGAAATGTAGGTCTGTATTTTGCTTTATATTTAGCCTTTTTCTTATGCTCCATTATTACATGACTTGTAATAATAATTTATAGCCATATTCTAGTTGTAACTTCACAATGTCTTGAGGTCTGTCATTCTTCAAAGCCCTCATAATGCTTATTTAGCCTTATTTTTTCAAAAACAATTTCAGAAAGGAAATTTTATTAACTTGAGCAAGTTGAATTTAGTAAAATCTTGCTGTAAACAATTTAATAAATGAAGGTTTATAATTGGTAATTTAAGAATGAAGGATACAAACAAGTAGAAATTAAGAATATTGCAAGTTGTGCAGTAGTAATTTTCCCTAAAGGTAGGAAAACACTTGTTTGTTATGATTTATCCCTAGCATAAAGCACAGCTGCTGAAGAGCCATAGATAAAATTCTGGTTGTAAATGTGCCTTTCTTTGCACATATTTATTTGAAATTTGATTGTTTAATTTAAATTACACTATACATTCTTCATATTTTATCATTTAGCCTCTCAATTAGTCAGAAGCTTGGTAAATTCACAGCAAGTCACTGGATCAATTCAACAGCAGGTGGAAAGACCCTCGCGTACTAGACAACCATCAGAATGTGTAAGTTGTATTTTCAATGTTTTTATGAATAGGTTTTGTTTAAGTAGCAAGCATCGACAGTATATAAAAAAAACTATAGCAACAGTAGTTATGAGTACTTATGATGATTCTTACAATGAAACACCTGGTGGACAGTCAATAGTTTGTTTTCCCATATTTATAGCTCTCTTATTTAATCTATTATATACACACGCAAATTTAGAAATCACAGATTAAGCCTTTTATTTGGTAATTGAAAAGTTGAATGAATGAATATGCTACTGCAGTATGAAAATTAAAGGTCATGTTTATAGCTACATGTTTTACTTTAGTGGCATTTAAAAGAGGACTTAATCAGAAGAGTATGTAAGATATGTCTTCTGTTAGTAGAAACCTTATATACAAAACCCGAACTAGTGGAACAATTTATAGTAGTCCTCGACTTACAACCGGTTGCTTAATGACTATTTGAAGTTATGATGGCCTAAGAAGGGGCATAAAGCACTCCTGACCATAACAAAATGTCACACTCCTTGCTGCCATCACGTCATTGCAATCTTTGTAGCTGGCAATCTGTTCACACGTTGATTATCAAGCACCAGACACTCCTGTGATCTCCATTTTCAGTCTTCCCACTGGTTTTTCCAGAAACTCAGTGTTTTCCACTTGGATTTCAGGAAGAAAGATTTTCAGTGCCAGAGCAGAAAGAGTACAACCTGTGGATAGGCCTCCCAGTGCTTTCCTTACCTGCTTGAGGTAGCCCAGGCTCCTTATATTACTGCTGCCTCTCCTTTCTGGCACCTGCCAAAATCTAAGCACACTAAACCTCCATGTGCTTAGGAGCTGTGGAAATTCACTAAAATAAGTTTTCTAAGGAATCTCATTTTCCACCAAAAAAACCAGTTGGGGTGAGTGGATTTCCAAAGATACAGTAACTACCGCATAATGCCAGTTCTCCCCCCTCCCCCGGAATAACACGTGTGCCTGTAGCATGGATGGCAGGAAAGACATGGGAGAGCAGGAGGGAGATGGGAGAAGAAAAGTTTGATAAAACATGCTTCTCCCTTTTCCTTCCCTGTTTTTTCTCTTCACCTTGCAGCCAATCTCCTTCCTCCCCTTCCTTTCCTTCCCTATCAAGCAGATTCCTCCAAAGGAAGCAGGTCCTTGGAGTGTTTCTTTGCTGGGAAATGAGGCTCCTTTACAAACTTACTTCGTTGAATGCCTGTTGCTCCTAAACAAATTGCATGCTTGGATTGTAGCAGGTGCCACAGTATAAGACAATGGTTCTCAACCTTTTTAATGCCCGACCCCCCCAACCGGTCGTAAGTTGAGGACTACCCAACCGGTTGTAAGTCGAGGACTACCCAACCAGTCGTAGGTCGAGGACTTTCCCTGCCCAGGAGCGCCGCACATGCATGGTGCCGCCCCCTGCGCCGGCCGAGGCATAGCTGGCAAGCGGCAGAGACGGCGCAGGCCGACCACCGGCTGGGCCACCAGCTGGCCCAGCCCAAGGGAGGTAAGGCACCTGCCGGGCCCCATGCACGCCAGCAACCCTCCCTGCGCCTGCTGGCCTCCCACCCCTGGCCCTCTTTTACTTACATTTTTAGTAGTTGCTCAGCAGGGAGGGGTGGAAACTTCCAGACAGCTCGCCTTCGCTGCAGACAACTTGCAGCACCGTTTGCAGAATGGGACTTTTGGCGGGCTCAGCAGGGCAGAGACAGCCTGGACAATTCCTATTGGCTTTTGAAAGCCAATAGAATTAGACTCTATTCAAGAGAGTCTATTCTATTGGCTTTCAAAAGCCAATAGAATAAAAGGGAGTAGCACAGCTAAGGAAAAGGGGGAAAAAATGGCGGACTCTGTTGTTTGGCGACCCCCGTGAAATGGTCGTTCGACCCCAAATGGGGTCCCGACCCACAGGTTGAGAACCACTGGTATAAGGAGTGCAATATAAGGAGTGCAAGGAGCCCTGAGTGGCATGGCGAAGGCAAACCTGCCAATGTCTCTCGCTCTGACACTGAAAATCCTGCTTGCATGAAGAATTGTCAGAGCCGGACAATGTCTCACAGGGTTTTCCCTACCCTCCTGAGACACTCTGAACTCTTTAGCTGGGACTTTGTCCATTAAAAACCCACGAGATTGCTTTATGACCACAACCTGGAACGCCAGGATTGTAGTTATTAAATGACATCTTGCTTAATGCTCTATTTGGTCAATCCAAATTCTAATCCCAATTGTGGTCGTAAGTCAAGGACTACCTTTTATTTATTTTGTTTTGAGCTGAAACTTTTAAAACGGGGTTGTAAAAGTTCCTTTACGGTAACTTTTTAATTGTCAGGAGCTCAGTGGATCACTTAACTGGTAAACTAATCCAAACCCAATCCTTTTTTTTCCCCTTCTCTAGTCTGATCCGCATCAATCATCTTATTCTCCACAGCCTCAGCAGTTTACCCAGAATTCCTCTCCACCAGCCTCAATTAATCAGCCTCAGCCTCAATCAGTATCCCAGTCTAAACATACTCTGCCGCCCCAACAAGGGGCACAGTCACCTCACCAGGTCCAGCTGCCTTTGTTTAACTTTGCCCAATCTCCCCCAGGTCAGTATTCCACCTTGCCTAATTTGGGGGTATTTCAAATGCCCCACCATCACCAAATTCCATTTCCTAACACCTCCTGGCCTGTTATTCACTCTGCACCGGGTAATCCTCCTCACGCAACAAACGTTCCATTTTCGGTGAGAGCTGGCAGCAGCAACCCACCCAATAATCAGAGCACCATAAGCTTGAATGATCCTAGTATCATCTTTGCACAGCCTGCTGCCAGGCCTGTGGGAATCCCCAGCACTTCTCATGAGGGACCCTGGCACAACCCTGTGACTCTAAGCTCACTGGTGAACAATGGCACAGTGGGGAATTCAGGTAATTTTCCTCTATTGTCACTTGCTTTGTATAAATACTGATGTTTTCTTTGCTAACCATTTCTGAGTTCGTTTCATTTGATTCTGCTAATCAGCTGCTTATATATTTTAAGGAAGATTAATTTCCTTAGTACTTAGGCCAAGACATTAACATAGCTGAAAAGTTAAAAAAAAATGCTTGAGCATTTGCATTGTAGATCTAGACAAGATATTGAAAGAGAAGACTGACCTAGTGAAAAACTGCTAGCAAATATGAACTGGATTAGAGAATCAACACATCAGATCTAGGCATAAGCTGAAAGCACTTAGTTCCATTTTGTTTTTCAATTGGGCTTTCTTGTGTTGCATTTAATACTACTCTAAAAATAGTATCAAAAGTAGCTTAAAATGGGATGGGAATGATAGATGTGATAGAAGAAGAGTGGCCTGGTACGAGCACATCTTTCTGTTTAGCCCTTTAACTCCATCCAATTTATTTAAAGATTCTGCATATTAATGTACTTAGATTGAAACGTTGATAAATTAATATATGAACCAGTATGAATTTTATACTTTTTTTTAAAAATATATAGCTGGTCAGAAATGGCTGAAATGGCTCTCCAGTGTTTACTGCTGGTGTGTTTTATAGTTCTGTTTTCATTGGACAATGACTCCGATCCATGCTTCCTAGAACAAGTTTAGAAGGAGCCATGGCTTATTTTAGGTTTTTCTTCTTAGAATTAGAAGTTGTTGTCAGCCAAACCAAACTAATAAAACATTACAGACAACTCTGATACTTCAAAGATTCCCAAAGATATGTTGTTCATGCTCTCTACAGGTAGTCCTTGACTTAAGAGCGCTTAACAACCATTCATTATGGATCCAGAATGGTGCTATATGGCACATAAAGCACTTTTGGCCATTGTAAAATATGCCAACTCCCCATAGTCATGTGACTGCATCCTGGGCATTTGGCAGCTCAATCGGTTTTATGACTGGTTGCAGCATCCTATGGTCACATGACCATGATTTGCTGTATTTTCTGCTGGATTCTGATTTATACTTACAACTGCAGCTTTTATTTAATAACTAAAGGTTCGCTGAATCACCACAATGATTTGCTTAGCGACCACTGCAAAAAATGTTGTAAAATCCGGTAATCATGTGGGTGCCACAACCATAAATCTCTTCCTGACTGTGGTTGTAAGTCAAGGACTACCTGTCAAACTATTCTGTATTTTCAGAACATGTCTTTCTGTTTTTTTGCATCATAGTGTTTAATAATTGCTTTTTAGTGACTTGGTTTGATTTATATTTTTCATTCATTTTTGAACAAAACGGTTAAGTCGACTCCAAAACACACAAAGGAATTTTAACTTGCAGGATTGCTCTGCACTTTGCCTAAGGTGTTGTTGAAGAAAAGAAATATGTAAGAGTTGCTATAGAATCTATGTACCTGTTGTCTGCATATATGAGATACTGTAAACCAGCAACAATGGCTTAATTTTTTTACTTCGAATTTTTGCATCAAGCCCATCATTCCTCAAAACATCCACAGTTTAATGTTATCTATAATTTCCTTGATGTAAAATTTATGACTTTTTTAAACAATAAAGTAGTTTTTTTATGTAAACAAGCAGCTATTAGTATTCTTTTACCATAACAAATATCCATAACTATATTAATCCTATTTCTTTAACATTTGAAAATTCCTGTTGTTTCGTTGTTTCTTCTTGTCAGTCTTCCTCAATTTGGGATATTGCAAATGTTTTAGCTGGGATCATGGTTTAATTTAAAACAATATCAGTTATTGATAAGTACATAATAGATCCAATCTTATTCACCATATTGATGTTTATACTAAATATTAGATTTGAAAGAGTAAGTGCTATTGTTTGCTGGCGTATTGCAAGCTATCAATTTCATCTACAATGTTTCCTCTCTTTTCTTTTTGTATTGAAAATCAGACCAGGGCTTTCAAGGGCAATTTGGTAAAGGAAATCCACCTCCACCTATTCCTTGGGACCATGGAGCTACTACCCATTTTCCTCTCCTTCGAGGGACGTGGCCTTACAGTATATCTCCAAACTACATGCAGCAGGGAAATGCCAGTTACCCATTGAACAAACCTTTCTATCCTCAAGGTAGGATAAGGACATTTCAGCGATGTGATACAGCTTTGATACCTTTTGTTTCTTTGTGGCTGCAGCCCTTAATAATATCTTCTGAAATAGATTGAAATAAAAGCGTGGCTTTTTGGGTCCGTATTCACACATAACAAATCTGTGACGTGCAGAACTTTTCATACAGCAAACTTTTGAATATGTATATGAATCAGTATGACCACACCTCTTTGTTAACTTGCTACATTCATTTTTACTTACATTTAAATGAAATCTGTGTTTTATATGGAATTAAGCTACTTTACCACAGCAAGTATTCCATACACCAGAAAAGCATGCATGGTTTCTGGCTTACGTATTGTTTGCTTGGAAAAATTTCATTATCTAACTAGGTAATGAAACATTTGAAACAATCGGTCAAGCTCAGAGGCACCAAGGATTTCACAGTTCAACCCCAAGCTTACATATAATCTCTTTTATTGGTTTATGTACAGTGCATTCAGGAAGTATTCAGACTCTCTTCGCTTTTGTCTATTTTGTTATGCTAGAGCCTGATTCTACAGTTCTTGAAATTCTTTTTTTTCTCTCATTAGACTACACTCAGTACCCAATAATGACAAAGTGAAAACAGAATTTTGGAAATGTCTGTAAATTTATTAAAAAGAAAAAATTGAAATATCACATTGGCATAAGTTTTCAGACCCTTCACTCAGTACTTTTTTGAAGCACCTTTGGCAGCAATTACAGCCTTGATTCTTTTGGGTATGATGCGACAAGCTTTGCACACCTGGATTAGGGGATTTTCTGCCATTCTTCCTTGCAAATCCTCTCAAGCTTAAGTCAGGTTGGATGGCAACTGTTGGTGCACAGCCATTTTCAGGTGCCTTCAGAGATGTTCAATAGGGTTCAAGTCAGGACTCTGGTTGGGCCACTCTAGGACATTCAGAGTTGTCTCTAAGCCACTCCTGTGTTGTCTTAGGATCATTATCATGTTGGAAAGTGAACCTTCAGCCCAATCTGAGGTCCTGAATGCTGTGGAACAGGTTTTCATTGAGGATATCCCTGTACATTGCTACATTCAGTTTTTCCTCAACCTTGATCAGTCTCCCAATCCCTGCTGCTGAAAAACACCCCTACAGCACGGTGTTGCCACATGCTTTACTGTTGGGATCATATTGGGCAGATGATGAGCAGTGCCTGGTTTCCTCTAGACATAACATTTAGAATTGAGGCCAAACAGTTCAATCTTGGTTTCCTCCGACCAGAGAATCTTGTCCTCAGTTTGAGAGTCCTTCAGGTGGTTTTTTTTTTTTTTTTTTTTTGTAAACTCCAATCAGGCTTTCATGTGTTTTTCACTGAGGAGAGGCTTCTGTCTAGCCACTCTTACATAAAGCCCATATTGGTGGAGGGCTATGGTAATGGTTATCTTCCTGGAACTCTGTCTCAACTCTGCACAGGATCTCTGCAGCTCAGTCAGTGACCATCAGGTTCTTGGTCATCTCTCTTACTAAGGGAGCCCTTCTCCCCCGATTGCTCAGTTTGACCAGCTCTTGGAAGAATCCTGGTTGTGCCAAATGTCTTCCATTTGAGAATTATGTAGGCCACTGTGCTCTTAAGAACCTTGCAGCAGAAATTTTATTGTAGTCTTCTCCGGATCTGTGCCTTGCAATAATCCTGTCTCTGAGCTCTGCAGGCAGTTCCTTTGGCCTCATGGCTTTTGCTCTGCTATAGTATGCATTGTCCGCTGTGAGGCCTTCTATAGAGAGGAGTGTGCCTTTATCATGTCCAATCAATTTAATTTACCACAGGGGGACTCCAATCAAGATGTAGGAACATGTCAGCGATGATCAAGAGAAATGGGATGCACCTGAGCTAAATTTCAAGTGCTGTTGCAAAGGGTCTGAACACTTATGCCAATGTGATATTTCAATTTTTTCTTTTTAATAAATTTACAGACGTTGCTAAAATTCTGTTTTCACATTGTCATTATGGGATACTGATTGTAAATTAATGAGAAAAAGAATTTCAACAACTGTAGAATCAGGCTGCAGCATAACAAAATTGACAAAAGCAAAGGTGGTCTGAATACTTCCTAAATGCACTATATACATTAAGGGATTGATCATTCAAAGTAGATATTTAAATAATTTGATTGAAGCTGATTTTTGTAAGTCTAATCCACAAATTGTGTTTTGTTTTTTCCTTTTGAACCATTCATTGCCTTTCTGCAGCAGCACTTCCAAGCATTTTTTGACTCCATTTTCAATGTACATGATATATAAAATGAATTTATTTAATATATACTGCAATAAATATAACCAATTTTCTTTTAGCGGGCCTATTGATGCAGAACCAGCGGTTTTCACTTCTGTCTCAAGGACATCCACACTTGAACGTGAATTTTATTCAGCAGAAGAAATGAAGTTTAATTAAGGGGATGGGAAGAAATCAGGTTGGAATAAAATGTTATTGCAACATGTTTAGATAAAAAGATTATTTAAAACTTTTTAAGTGTATAATTTGTACATAAATATAAAATATAGTTTTTACTAGTATCACAAGAATTAGTGATACAAATGTCATCTATTTTATTACCCTGTTTTTAAGGGAACTGTGTTTTATTTTATCTTGATAAACTGTAAAGAGAGTTTTTAAAATTAAGTTGTTTATTTTCTATTAGCTTTATTCATACTTTGGTTCAGACTTTATATCTATTCTAAAAAAGAAATTAGAAGGAATTCATGTGTTAAAGACTCATTTCTTTACTGAACAATGTAGTGCCAAAAAACTTTTTAAAAAGGAAATAAAATTGGAAAATCCTAAATCATAGCCACATTTTCTTTCATATTAGGGATTGAATGCTAAATGGCAGTACTTTTTTTTTTTTTTAAAAAAAAACAAGATAAAAAGGGTTGGACAGCATCAATTTTAGCATTTTAGATATAGAAATATTGGGGATTTGGATGTCGACCTAAGGGTATTTGCAACTTAAACATTAACAAAGAAGCCTCGTATGCCTGTAAAGTGTTGCCATTTAACTCATTGAACTCTATTTGTGACAGCACAGACATTCAGACTTATCCTTCCTTCATGTAACGTCTGGTACATAGCTCTACATGTCTGATATATGTCAGTTGCCTGTTACTCAAGGAAGCAA
Organism: Crotalus tigris; assembly: GCF_016545835.1. NCBI lineage: Eukaryota > Metazoa > Chordata > Lepidosauria > Squamata > Viperidae > Crotalus > Crotalus tigris. The sequence continues at coordinate 4,351,011 of NW_024100081.1, forward strand.
GTGAAGAACAAAACGGCCATTTTCATTAAATCAAGCATTTCTGGAATGGTAGTACCACCTTAAGTCTTGGACTGATACATAAAAGGTGTTTTCTGACTTGTGGAAGTATACCTAAATGTACCAGCATGAAAATCTCGGTGCTCTGTTGAATTAAATGTACATGGTATCTCAAGCAAACTCCAGGCATTGAAATTATGTTCAAATACTTTTAGTAACTTAGTGAAAAATATAACACTAAACTTGCCCATATTTTCAAGCAATCTTATTCCCACTCATTGGAAAATAATCCCAACTGAGTGGTATTCCCATTTTAATAAATATGTGTATCTGTGTCATAAGTATTGCTATTCTAGGAATAGACATGTCAAGCACAGTTCAAATTGGTTTGAATCAGATTTGCAATTCAAATTAGAAATAAATACAAATCAACTTGGAAAAACTTGTACATACACAAAAATTGAAACTTTCACAGATCTCTAATTTGATTTCAGTAACTCAATTGGATTGCTTTTGAACTGACTCAAATATTTGCACTCTCCTGTTTATTATGTATTAATAGTGATTATGTTCAGAACAATTACCTTCATTTTATGAGTATTTGTAATTTAAATCAGTTCTGAATAAGTCATTCCAAGAAAAAAGATTTTTTTAAAAAGAGACATACTTATGTACCAATTTTTTTAATAAAGAAATTACAAGACAAACTTTCTTCCTGCTTCACATTTACAATTGTTGTAAAAAACAGGTGATCAGAAAATACATTGAAAGGATGTCCATTTTACTTAAAGATATCAAACAGGGCAATGATTAAAGAATACAGTCTGCTTCAGACATCTATCTAAATGCGCAAGAATTCAAAATGGGAAAAGATGGAATAGACCAGGGGTGTCCAAACTTTGCAACTTTAAGATCTGTGGACACGCTGGATAGGGAATTCTGGGAGTTGAAGTCCACAATTCTTAAAGTTGCTAAATTGGATCCCCTAGAGTAGATTATCCTCAATGACCCTGTGACTACATATTACAACCTTAATGTTGCCTAGAAAATCTGAAGGGAAGAGCTATGAATTTTGAGTGTGAGAAGAACTGTCTGGATTATAATCCATAAATATAGAGATTTTTTTAAAAAATCTGTAATTAAACCAAATGGGTTCAGAAATGTAAGGAGACTAAGGCTGGTGCATACCGGGCTATAAGGATGAATCCACTATGTATATGCTCACTTTGAATTTTAGCAAGCTTATACTACCCAAGAAACTCTGAATGCAAAAAAAACATTAAGTTGCCAGAGGAGCATCTATCAAGTGAACTCCTCTACCAAACAAAAAGCTTCTAATTCATGAAACAGGTTAAGGTTATTCATTTCCCCGACGACTTTTCTTATGGCTCTTTTTAGATCTGAAAGAAGAATAAAAAAAATTCAGTATTCAGTTAATTTGAGTTCAAGTGAAAATCACACAAGAAGTTAAAATTCAAGTTTGCACAATAAGATAGTATCTAATCATTGGTCCAAACATCTCTGTCCACATACATGAACATATAGCTCAATGATAAAGACTGATTATTTTTGTGAGACAAATATCGTATAAAATTTCTATGAACTATGAAGTAGCAAAAGATGAAATACATACCTTTCTGGAGACTTGGAATGACTACGATGTCTGTGGCTACGATGGTGCCCTGTTGAGTTAAGGTACACAAATTTTGACTTTGATTCTGTTCATACAGGTAGTCTTCGACTTGCAATGGTTCATTTAGTGACCACTCAAAATTACAACAGCACTGAAAAAGTGGCTTATGACTGTTTTTCACACTTAGGACTGTTGCAGCTTCCCCAAGGTCATGTGATCAAAATTCAGATGCTTGGCAACTGACTCATGAGGGTTACAGTGTCCCGGGTTCATGTGATCACCTTTTGCAATCTTTTGACAAGCAAAGTCAATGGGAAAGCCAAATTCACTTAACAACCATGTTACTAACTTAACTGCAGAGATTTGTTTAACAACTGTGGCAAGAAAGGTCGTAAAATGGGACAAAACTCATTTAACCAATGTCTCACTTAGCAACAGAAATTTGGGTTCAATTGTGGTTGTAGGTTGAGGAAGACCCGTACTTAATATAGTCCTTTGATACCATATTACAGCATGGTGAAGAGGGGATGAAGCTTTTAACTGTATTGATACAGTCACATAGTTCGTGTTAATATAGAAAATATTTTAAAAAATTCTTAAAAGTCAAAGGAACCATCCACAACTGCCTTTCTCTAAAGTGTAAATACCTGGAGATTTAGATCTTGATCTGTGACGTCTTTCTCTAGATCTACTTCGGTGCCTCCTTGGGCTCTTGCTGCGATGTCTTTCCCGCCGTGGCGAAGGACTGTTAAGAAGTAATCTGTTAGTCATAAGCTTACAATATTTCTTTTAAAGATAAATTCAAATATCTTACGTGGTTACCTTCTCCTCTTTGGAGATCGGCTTCGCCTAGATAGGAAGGAGTGGGGATAAACAGTTATTTACTACAATACTTTTAGCATATTATGCTGGTTAGCAATTGTTGAAAGATCCCAAAACGCTACCTTCTAGGAGATCTACTTCGACTTCTTCTGTAGCGCAGTGTTGGAGATCTACGAGGTTTGTCTAAATCCCTATATCCTCTTCTTCTGTGATCAGGGGAAGGGGCTCTATCCAGCTAAAAACATGTAAATAAAACCTAGAGTAAACAATTTGACATTTCAAAAGCTATCAAACATTTGTTCAAATTGTTTCCACACGCAGGCTCAGTGGACCCAATGTTATTTATTTTATTTATTGAACATATATGCCACCCATCCTGCTAAAGGTGATTCTTGGTGACTTACAACAAAAAATCCCAATATAAAAGATTAAAAGAATAAATAGTAATATTACATTTGAATTAAAATTGACAAAGGGAGAGTAAGGGGGAGCACACAGGGAAGAGGTGTGGCATTAATCCAACTCCAGAATGATATGCTCACTTTGGGGCCCCAGGCCACTTGGCAGAGCCAGGTCTTCAGGCTTTTTCAGAAGGCCTAAAGGGTAGGTATGCATGTCACCTTGGAGGTAGGTAGCTAATCGCAATCGCAATAGCACTTAGACTTATATATTGCTTCATAGTGCTTTATAGCGCTCTCTAAGCGATTTACAGAGTCAGCATATTGCCCCCAACAATCTGGATCCTCATTTTTACCGACCTCAGAATGATGGAAGGCTGAGTCAATCTTGAACTGGTGACAATTAAACTGCCAAACTGTTGGCAGTTGGCAGTCAGCAGAAGTAGCCTGCAGTACTGCATTCTAACCACTGCTGATATAGTAAGCACTATATCACAATATTCTCTCAAAAAATGATGTGACATTTTTGTACTCTGAAGTAAGCATATGCTATATTAAGGGGACTTCAATGCCAAAATAAAAACTTGACAGATTCAAACCTTTTCATCCTCTTCTTCCTCATCCTCACTAGACTCTACATCATCCATATCCTCTTCCAAAGCACTGATCCGTGTTTCCAGCTGTTCAGCTTCTTCTAGAACATATCTTTTCTAAAAAGAACAGTTTTTAAATGCAGACAATACTTCAAAAGGGAAAGATTTCATCATGCACTGTCTATATAGAAAGCTCATCTTTTTTAGTACTCGAAGTTTGATTTATAATTTCCTTATAACGTAATTGATTATATACCTGTAGTCTAGGTAAAATGATATCACAGACACGCTCATCATGAAGCAATTGATCAATAAACTCATCGACGTGCATGAGCTCAAACTCTGGGGGAAAAAAGATTGTATTTAAAAAGAGTAACAATAAGCTAAGATAAAATTGCAGAAAACACAAAAGGTATGTTTTATATGATTTTCTCCATACAAAAGCAGGATGTACAGTAAGTTATTGGATGGTATGCATTTCTTGCCTCTTCCTGTCCAGTAAGATTACTACTATCCAAAGTGGTCCAAAGGCAAACATTTAATATGAAACAAGAATATAGCACCATTTAAGACAATCAGATGGATATATAATTTAGTCTATATGTGCTACTTACACATTCAAATCTGTTAGATAATGGGCTTTATAAATGATTGAATAAAGTTACACCACTTACCTCCATTTCTATTTTGGCTTTTTATTTTTCGATAATCATTGTATAAAGGTTCAAGGTATTTGTAGCAGTCTATGGCAGTCCCAGTCAGTCTCATATATAATGCACCTAGTAATCTCACATATCTAAAATAGGCAAAAGCGAAACATTAATTTAGAATTCCTTTTTCCAATACAATTAGCTGAGGATACAAATATTCTATAATAGAAGTTTGAATTCACTACGGAGCCATTTCATTACAGATGTTAATTCAAAAATGTCCATGTTATACCAAATTGCTTGATTTATGCTTATAGTCCATGCTGCTTCCTTACTTCCTTTCCACTCCATGCAACAATTATGTGTGTGCGCGTGCACATGTAAAAATACTGTACAAGTCTTTGCTTTTGTTGAAAATGACTTTCAATTTCAATTATACCTCTGAGAACAATTACAAAATTTACAGGAGAGGAAGATTTAAGAACAGGCTATCTGATGGGATTAGCAGCAGTTGCTAAACAAATGGTTGGGCAATGGCTTAATACAGTGATGGCAAACCTTTTAGAGATTGAGTGTCCAAACTGCAACCCAAAACCCACTTATGCATCATCGAGTGCCGGGTGGGTGGCCAATTGGGTGGGTGTGGCTGTGGTGGTAACAGCAGACTGGGTGGGACTACAAAGTTCAATCAATTCCAATTTTGCAAGATCTTTTTTTTTCCTGTGAGAAGTTGAAATTGACTGAACTTTTTTTTTTTTTTTTTTTGCACATGGTGGCGGAGGCCTAAAGCAAAAAGGTTTTATAAAACCCAGCTGAAGGCCTAGGACTGGGATGACGGTGCGTGTGCCCAAAGAGAGGGCTCTGAGTGCCGCCTCTGGCACCCATACCATAGGTTCGCCACCACTGGCCTAATATGTACATTTACATTTGCAAAAAGTGATGAATGGATATGAAGTAGGAAATAAACATGATTGATACCCAAAACCTTATACCATGGAGAACAAAATCGGATTTATATTTATCAAACACACATATGCAAAACCATAAACAAGAACTACCATCTGTACTAAAAAGTTTAATTGTTTTAAATTACATCTCTATATTATTTTTTTCTCTTACTTGAAGTCTTCATTCTTTATAAATTCAACAATAATGTCTTTTTCAGGCTGAATCTGCAGCATCTTCAGAGTCAAGCACAAGAATGGTGTAGGCTTTATATTTCCACCATAAACTCCACCAGTGTATCTCAGTTCCATAGCTTTATCTACAACCAATTCAGCTATAAAAAAAATCATGACAATTCCATCAGGTTTTAATATTAAATCCATGTATCTGGTTGTTTCATTTTTAATGAGACAGTTCTAGTAACCATTTAGATAAAATTTATCAGAAGACACAAGAATTATAGAGTGTATTACAAATAGGTCACAATTAGTAAGAGTTTGAATAATGTGAATTGTAAATTGAAACCAGGCTGCTTTTAATGGAGCCCAAAATTCAGTTCATACGAGGCTAGCAGCAACTGCAATTGAGGCTAGTGCATGCACAGTTGTGGCTGAGGTTCATTAATCTTTATATATAAAAATTATGTTTAAAAATTTCCATCACCTATTTCCATTGAGTTGGAATGAATTACCATGTTTTCCATAACAAAATCACTTTGAATAGTGCAAATTCAAATACTGCAACCATTTCATGGGATTTATTAACTGCACTAGTTGAGACTTACCTGTATATAATCACACTGCAGCTGCCATGTAATTTTATAAGAATCAGTTGATATTTTTCATTTGTAACCTTCCTATGCCTTACAAAAGAAAATGTAAGGCACGGGTGTCAAACTTGCAGCATCACATGACGTGTCGTGATGTATTGCGACTTTTCGCATGGCCGGAGCTGGGTGGGCACGGTGCAGCCTCTGCATGATGCAACCGTCCCACGGGCTGGCAGTTTGACACCCCTAATGTAAGGGGAGCAAAAGACAGTTTCACTGCTTCTTTTAATTACAGGGCCAGCAGGACAGGAGTATTGCTTAGGTTTCTATTCCCCTATAAAACAGACCTTCCAGTTATGATTAATCACTATTTGTTGGGATGCTCCGTTAATATAGTGACTTTTTTTTTCTTCAGAGGATGAAGAAAGGTACCACAGGATCAGCTATCCTTGATCTAATACTAAAGAACAGGAAACATCTCAGGAAAATAAAAGTAGCAAGACTATGGGAAGAAAATAACCATGTAATATGATGTTCTTATTGTTAAAGGATCAGAAACTGAATATATATCTTACACTTGAAAAAAGTAGATTTTCGTAAGCTCTGCAAAAATTAAAAATCTGATAATGGTAAGAAAAACTAATAAGAAAAAAAGCTGAATATGGGTAATACTTCCTAAAAAGGAGATATTAAAAATATAATGGCAAACAATTAAAAGGGGGGGGAGAGGGAAATTCAACAGAAGGCAATATGAATCTGGAAAAAAAAGTATATATATAGGAAACAGAGAAAAGTACCCAAGGAAGAGGAAATACATGTGGCCAAAATTTGAGAAATGGCTCCAAAAGACTGAAGATCAAACTGAGTTGAAGTTAAGAATGAAGGAAAAACTTTTCAGATGTATTCAAAATCAGAAAATAATACACTAGCTACTCAATAATGAAAGTAAAGGAAGAATTACTCAGCTTCTGTTTCAGTCAGCTCTGAGAAGTTATGTGCTCCATTAGGGATTGAAAAGAACTGAAATTTAGGATTAACACATGGATAAGGTCTTTTGAGTTAAATTCTTCAGGTCCAGATGAATTACATCTTGTGGTACTCAAGAAAGACGCTAAGACAGGCTTATAAGAGTCTCCTTATATGGGAGATGGGCAGCATAAAAATTTAACACCATTTGAAACATTCCAAGATTTTCTCCCTGAAATGGCAATTTTACACATCGTTAGTGATGGATTTCCCTGCACCCTGTATGCTCAGACTGAGGGCAGATACCTGTCAAAAAGATATTTTGATTTGGATTCCTGCACTAAGCAGGGAAGTTGGACTCAAGAAATCTATATAACTCCTTCCAGATCTATCATCGTGGTTTTGAAAATATCTGCTCATTCCCCAAAGCTTCATTTAATAGTCACCTTAGATCTGAATGTAGTTTAAACACCTAGTCAATTGGCTCCTGGAAGGAGGAGACCACTGCCCTTGATTAAAACAGGGGTAAATATTACCGAGATGCCCTCTCGTTTCACCAACCATTTAATTTGATTTGCAAATTAATCTCCTCTCTCGCTACCGATCTCCCGAAAGCCCCAACGGTCTCCCACGCCACCCCATCTCCATCCGCTGATTCCTGATCCGCTCCCGTTGCTTCGGGTCCAACTGCCCGCTTCGCTAAACCGCACCTGTGAGACCGAAGCATTCTTCCTTCCAGTACTTGGACTCGTAGATGCGAGTGCGAATGATCTTCTCCACCAGATATTGTGGGTTAGTGCCGTGGATGCTGTGCGCGTCTTTTACCGTCCGGTTTGCCATGGCCCTAGTAAGATACAAAGCCCTACAAAGCGGAGCGTTTCCAGAAGAGAAAAAGAGAAGGAGCGGGGGGGATGAGAAAGCGGCCTACAGAGCCGCACCACTTGCCCCCTCCATTTTCACTTCCGCTCCCGGTTCACTTCCGGAGAGAGGAAGGGACAGGCGGTTGACACTTCCGCCGGCCTCTCTTTTTCCCTGCGGATATAAGAATTGAGGGTTTTTTCCACAATCAGAAACAAACATGGCGTTTATAAAGACGCCCAAATTTCTCTTCCGGGGCGGAGCGACAGGACTTTGGCGCGAAGTTTCATCTCGCAGGAGGAAGAGAGAAGTTGTCGCCGCGCTGAGCCTCAGATTGACGTTTTTTCCCTGTCTAGTTTCGTCAGACTTGAAAGAATGAATTGCAGCCCCTCGTGGAGGAAATCGTTGCCACGTAAGGGGATTTTTGTTGAACGACACGATTATTAGATTTCTAAGGACAGCAGGATCGTATTGAAGCTGAGTGGCAGATTGATCGTCACCCTAGGGTCTCTTAAATACTTCTCTATTATTTTTAGAAAAGTGGGGGGGGGTTAGGAGAATAACACAGAAGTTGAGGATTGAGCAATGCCATAGCAACGGGATGTTCCAGGACTTTTCCTCTTTTGCTCATATGATATATATTATACGATCTGATCTTTTGTGTCTTTTTACAGATACCATAAACATAAAAAGTCAGAGAAAACGCATCTGTTCATGGATTGGCAAGGCTATATCTACAGACAGACAATTGCAGATCGCTCATTATAGGTGTGTCAGTCTGTTTTAGTTACTTCTTATAAAGCAAAATGTATTCTGTAGTTCTGGGAAAATGCATAATAATGTAATAGTGCTGATAACTGAGCATACAGATAGTGGATAGAAAGATGAGGAATGGCATTCAATGACTCTAAAAAAATATTTATCAATTTTTAGGGGAATATCTATTAAATGTGAAAAGGATATCAGCGACATCTGTATTTTTCTTGGAGAATTTATTTTAATAGAAGAAGAAGAATGTGATCAACTTTTCGTGGCAAGACTCTTAAAGCTATATGAAGATGGTAAGTTTTTTTGGTTTCTTTCCTGTATATCAGTTTTCCAGTACTAAGATAAATTTGTTTTGTTGAATATTTATAAAAGATTGCCAAAACGTAATGTCATTAAATACATATTTTAATAAGAAGTTGCAGAACTCATGAGGATACAAAAACATTTTCTCAACAACTAAGATTAATGCAAAATATAAAATTAATCTATAATAATGAATATAAATACAGATATTAAAGTGCTACAGAAAATCTTCAATACAATACTTAGTAACTAAATTACTGAACTGTTAAGTATGTAAAATTCTAAAATATGGGATACTAAAATATTGATCTTTTAAAAATTCTATGTAATGCTACACAGTAAATTTTTAAAAATGTTTTATTATAGATTAGGTAGGTAGATAGATATAATAGATATAATATTACATCATTAACTATTGATTTAAAATGCCTAAAAAGTATAGGAAATTAATATACACAGATTATATAAGCATACAACTACTAAAATGGCTGATTTAAGGCTTCCTCTTTAAATACTGCATTTTGAAATGATCTTTCTTCCACATATTACAAAAACCATATCATCATTGACGACACATCTCTTAAACAGTTTTGAATTTTTAGTAAACTGAATAAAGTCTTTCCAAGTAGGATAAATGAATTGCTATGCCTAAATTCCAAGATTTCATGTGTTATAGCCATGAGTTTTTCTAATAGGTCTATTCCTTATTGAAATGCCAAAGATCTAAATTTGAAATACTAGTTTGTTTACATTTCTAGTATTTGTCTTTGCTGCAATTACAGGTAGTCCATAACTTATGACGAGTTGCTTGGTGACCTTTTGAGGTAACAAGAGAGCCAAATAAAAGTACTTACTACTCTAATTCAAAGTTCCAATGGCTGCATGCTCCCCCTCCCCTATAGTTGATGGCAAAAGGCAGACACTCTTGCTTGCACTGACATTTAATGAAACCAAAGAAATGTATGTTTCAAAAATCTCCAAGGGGTCTTGGTAAGTAATTTTTTTTTTCTACCTCAGATACTCAGGAGAAACATGCAGTTGTTCAGTGGTTTTCTCGTATTGAAGAAATACCATTTGGTCTCCGAAAAAGTTTGGGACAAAAACAAGAGATATTCTTGAATGAGAAGGCTGAATGGGATACTGACATATTTGTTTCATCTATTGTTGGTAAAATTATGGTGAGTAGTAGCGGATTCAAATGTGTGAAGGCAAGAAAAGGAAAATGTCTTCAGAAATTCTTTGATGTAGTTTGCCGTAATCGTAAACCTGAGATAGCTCTTTCCTGGCAACTTCAGACCTGACTTGACATTTCTTCTTGGATATGTAATAGTAAACATGAAAGGCAGCACTTTAAAAAGAACATGAAGTAATCTTTATTATATTTTATTATACATTATATTCTGTGATAAATAGTCTATCATAAGATTGGTCATGACAGTTCCACTTCATCTGTTTTGATGCTTCACTTACACATTAATTTTCATTGCTGGGCAATTTGAATACTGTATTCACAATACTGCTGCATAAATAGGCTTAAATAGCATTGGCCAATCTGATTGATTTTATTTAAAAGATGTGCATGGCCATTCACCTTAGAGCACAACTGGACAACTCATGACAATAATAAATCTAAAAACCATAAAAAACTAAAAAAAAGTGGTGCCTCAGTCATCCCCTAAGGTGCCCCAACAGTGATCTATAAGTTCCCTTCACTCTTTTCCAGTGCCTGAATAAGGAGTCAGGTCTTAATAGCCTTCTGGAAGGCTAAAAGGGTGGAGTCTTCTGGATCGCCTGGGAGACGGGTTTCGACAAGGTAGAGACACCTATGAAAAGGACATAGTCTCATTAAATGGCAGTATTTCAGGGGAGGAACCTGGAGCACGCCTATTCTATTAGGCAGAAACTCTCAGGATGAGACAAATAACCTGATCCCATGCTGGGCAGGATTTCAAAGTTTAACCAGCACTTTGAATTGCACCTAGAAGGAAACTGGGAACCAGTGCAGCTCTTGCAACAGGGGTGTAACTTGGGTGAATCTAGGGGTGCCTATCACAGCTTCTGCATTCTAGACCAGTTGTAGCTTATGGGTGGTCTTCAAGGGCATGTATAGTTCAATGCATTGCCTAAGCAGTGTTTTATACTATTGATTATCGGTACAGGATTGATCGTTTAGAATATTTTCCCCAGTCTAGTAAGATTACAACTTGGTAATCACCAATCAGCGTTGCAGAATTGATCATTTAGATTATCTTCCCCAGCCTAGTAAGATGACAGTCCTGGTGATTGCCAATCAGCATAACCATTGTAGGAACAAAACTTTTGAGAAGCACTAGATTAGATTAATTGGGCAGTAGCTTTTGTAATTTGAATTATTGTTTATATAAGTTGTATGTTACAAATAACATTTTAGGCATCAGATATTTCTGATTCTAACACCAAATCAGTATCTCTTAAATTACTGCTTGTTCTGTACATGTTTTATGCATGTATGCTGTTTAGAGATAGTGAAAAATATTATAAGCTAGTATTATATATGGTCCACTAGTACTGTAACTTATTAATAGTAACAGCCCTGGATATATATGATGACTTCAATAGGTAGCAGTAAGTAGTCACTAACTTGGCTTGCCTCTGGTTACTACTTGGATTGGGCACCAATACCAGTGTTTTTAGCTAGGCATTTTTTTAAAAAAAAAAAAATCATAAAACAGCAAACCACTCCCACTCTGCCAAGGAAACTACATAAATGAAGCCATTAGTAACTGGGCTCAACTGCATCTTTGCAAGTCAGAGAGTTAATTCTAAAAATATGAGTTATAGTTCCCACTGTTTTAGTAAATATTCCTCTTCAAAGGAGAAGCCAGTTTTCGTTACAGTTTGAGAAAATACATTCCTTAATTGACCTTTTGTTATGCTTAGAGCTAACTGACGTTTAATCTCTTTGAATTATACTAAGTTTTGGACAGGCTGATCACATTATTTCACTGCTGTGTAAAATGAACAACTTTCTGCTGTTTTGCTGTTTTTAGGTTATTCCTTTGTCACCATGTGAAGCATTGCCTATTGAAGCAAAAAATAAGCAAGTTCTGTTTGTAAGGAAATCTTGGGATGGAAAAAAAATGAAGCCACTGAGACCTAATTTACTGGCAGAACTGAAAAATTCTGTTAAACTAAAGAATGACATAAATTTTGCAACTGAGAGCCATCTGACTCCCTCCCGCTCGCTGGAAGAAGCAATCAAAAACATCACTTGGAGTACCAAAGAAAGCAATAAAAGCAGCGCAGAAGTAAAACTGAGACATTCAGCTGCTAAGTCTTCCTTGTTTAAGCAGAGATATTCCCCGAAACTGGCCAGTGGTGACATCCCTGGAGCAAAGAAAAGATTACAGTTAAACAGTATGTTTACAAATGATTGGGTACTGCTGTCTTCACTGTCAGAAGAAATAGCTCTGTAAACTGCTACATGGTTTATAACACCTTACTAATTTTAAGGGTTATACAGGTAGTCCTTGACTAATGATCACAATTAAGCCCCATATTTCCATTGCTAAGCCAAATAGTTGTTAAATGAGTTTTGCCCCATTTTACGACCTTTCTTGCCACAGTGGTTAAGTGAATCACTGCAGTTGTTAAATTAGTAACATAGTTGTTAAGTGAATTTGGCTTCCCCATTGACTTTGCTTGTCAGACGGTCTCAAAAGGTGATCACGTGACCCTGGGACACTGTAACCATCATAGCTATGAGCCAGTTGCCAGGCATCAGAATTTTGATCACGTGACCACCGGGACACTGCAACAGTTGTGTGAAAAACGGTCATAAATCATTTTTTTTTCACTGCTGTTGTAACTTCGAACGGTCGCTAAACAAATGGTTGTAAATCAAGGACTACCTGTAAAAGATTATTTACCTCTTACTACAGAAATCCCTTTTGCAGTTCTTAATAATAGGAACTGTTCTGTATAACTTTCTTTTCTAAGCCACAGAATCGCCCTGAATCAGCTCCCAGGAAGGTTGTGTTAAAATGTTATGAGAATAGTAATTATTAACTATTGAATAACAGTTATGTGCCATCCATTTCACTCTAAAAAGCAACTCTAGGTGATAATACCTTCTGGCTTCTCTGGATGAAGAAATTACTATGGTTTGGACTATTTACCATCCTTAAATTAGAGTTACTCATAACTAAAGCAGGACCTTTATATTAAGCAGATCTCTGTCTTTCAGATTATTTTCAGATGAAAGCCATAATTAACAATGGATGGCTTCTGATCTGGCACTCATACAACTGAGGGGTTTGTTCATTTCTGTTGCTGTATTTGATTCATATATATCTGTAACAGATATAAAATTCTGCCCCTATTAGTATAACTCACATGAAAAATAACATAATTATGTAGGTTGATAAGTATATCATGACTGGAACTTTTTATCATTTCCTTGAAAACAGAAAACCTGTATAAAAATGGGGGAACAAAAGACTTTGTCCTTTCATGTTATTAGTCGAATGTAGAAGCAAAAAGAGAGATTTTTGGAGTTTAAAAAAGTGCCTGTTAATGTAATTCAAATAAAACTTTAGAATTCTGAGCTATGTCATATGGATCCTGCTTCTATACTGATAAATACTCACATATTGTATTTTTTTCTTCTTTTAATTTATACTAGAGATTAGGATCCATTTTTTATTGGCTGCTGTATTTCCCTGGGAGTAATATGCTGGGAAATGTGCCATTAATAGGTACAACTAGAGAAAGCAATAGCAAAGTTAGCTCCATTGATTAATTCATTTTTTGATTTGTCTTTTTTTTTTCTTTGACTCCTTTCTGTCCAAATGACAGAATGCCAGAGAAAAGAGTCAAGTTGATCTGATAGTTAATCTGATGTTCCAATTTCAAGGCCATTTGGAATTTGGCCAATTCAATTCCACAACAACTCTGCGAGATTATAATAAATTAAAATGAAAAATAACTTATACCAACCAGAAGACTGATCTATAACATAGAAAACCAAAAAAACCTAAAGGAATTCAACTGCTTTGGCTCAAGGCCTTGGAAACCAACTAGGTTTTCAACAATTTATGAAAAATCAGTAAGGTCTGAAATTGTTTCTTGGAAAAAATTTCAGAAATTAGGTTGCAGGCCAGAGGAAATTTGACCCGAAGAGATACAGAGGGGCATATGTATTCGGAAATTATTATTCCTTAATGACTCCTATTAAATCTTGTTCTGATTTTTTTTTCCTTTTAGCACCTACAAAATCTCCTAGAAGTACGCTTGCAGTGCAACAAGATGTGATTGAGCTTCTAGACTGTGGTTTGACTGAAACTCCACAACGATCATCCCTCAAAAGAAAAGTAACATTTACTGGCATTAAAGGTTCTCCTAAAAAAATACCTTGTGTTTCTGATGAGGAAGATTTGCTTTCAGATATAAAACCACTGGATGAGCAACCCAAAAGAACTACAACAAATTTACTAAGTTTATGCCAGAAGATCCAAGATTCCAGTCTGAAAACCAGCAGTTCTGCAGTGACACAAAGTACTAAAGGGTAGGGCTAAATTTGGAAATATAGTCTTCTGAACAGCTTATCGTTCTTGTGTCTATATTAACATTCATTTTTCTTGACGCAAGATATAGATATCCCCTGCTGTGTATTTAATATTAATTTACTTCTTTTCTGCAATCATTTGCTGACAGGAAGAATTGTTAGCTTTTTAATACTGGTGATAAATTTAACAGATTAATAACTATACTTAAATACGATTCCATGGGTTAAATTTTGTCTGCCTAGATTGACTTTAAAGTATCTGTTTCTTGAATAATTGAGAATGGTGAAGTTGGTGAAGGTGTCATACATTTTTCATAGAATATATAATATATAGTCGCATTTCTCTATAGTTTAGATGAAGAATATGAGTTGGAAACACGGAATCCAGCGATGACTCCACGTTCACGCAGAAAATGTGCAAAAGTGACTGCTGCTCGAATTGCAGAACAACTTGGGTGAGACTGTTATCCATATTACATTTTATTGTTATATGCTGTAAGCCCTGAAATGCCTAGTGCGTTAGTAACATTTGATAAATTATTGGTGGAAATAATTGCTTTATATATGCATGTTTACAAATATATTGTTTGATAGACTTTTTAAAAAGAAAACATTGTCCAAAACTGATCTTTGTATAAATGAAAATAAGCGGGTCAAACCTGGATCAATAACCCTCACAGTAATTCATTCATAGGACATTTTTTTACCCTTACCTACCTTTTTTAATTTTACATTTAAACATTACCAGTTTAAATGATAGAAGATTCCTGCATGTAATCTCACTTTCACTCTTCTACTTAGGAGTAGAAAATTTGGTTATATCCTAAGTTTTGAACTAAAATTTCCATCCCATTTGGCAGCATAACCATTGATCGGGGTTTATTGGAGGTATAGACCAAATACGTGATGGAGACATGAAGACATCAGGTTGCAGATTCTGCTGATTGTTGTCTAACCTCCCTTACAAACCAAATGTTAGGTGCTTGGCAGGCTTTCAAGGTTCTCTTCCAATACCTTATTAGCAAAAAAGATACTTACAGAATTCCAAGTTGTTTTGTTTCCCAAATTTTTCAAGACAATTGTCCAGCTCAATATATACCTAGTGTGATTTAAGGTGAAATAACTGAAGGTGTTTCTCTTTTGTAACAGTCCTGTTTCCCTCTCTACTTTCTCAGGATCTGTTAGAAGTTCCTTCGCAGAGTAGCAGTTTGGGGATTAGATGATAGTTCTCTGGGTAGCTGGACCTTACATGCCTTTTTGAAGAGGAACCACACCACCATCTCTTTCAAAACCTGTGGCATTATTTAATCCGCTAAAAGCCCAGGGATCTAATTTAAAGGTGTCTGAGCTCAACCCAGAGGTCACTTCACATTCCTTAGACATCATAGGCTCAAAAGAATCTCAGATAAAGCAGGATTCACTATGTCTGTGTCTAAGCATGAGCTCATTATCTGTCTGCTCATAATCTCTCATTGTCTTCAGCCAGTGTTGTTCCAGGAGTCTCTTTTTCTGCCTATTTTCCAAAATTCAAAATATGATGTATCCAATTTATTTCTTTAGTATTTTAAATAGAGCTGAAGATAAAAGCAAAGGTAAGAAGTGTCCTAGTCCCTTGGAAACTTCTGATTCAGATAGCAGTGATGAAGAAGACAACAAGATACTTCATACACCTAAAAGGCAAACAAAATTCACTCCCAAGTTCTCAAAGAACCAATCCATGGGAACACCTACCAAGGATTCAAGGAATACGGTAAGAGCTATAGGCATTTCTAAAAACAAAAAATTGTAATTACTCTCAAAAATCACAATAAACGTAAAATAAACTCTTGATTTTACAATTTATAAAATTCAGTTTGGAATTTATAAATGGAGATTTTTGAGAAGAATAGTGGTTATATTTGGAGTCAATACCATCTTCATTTTACCTGATGAAAATAGGCTGTGTCTTTGTATGTGTGGGTCATTTAAATGAATTTCAACTCCTGGCAACGTGAACAAATCAATACAGTTTTCTTGGCAATATTTTTGGAAGTGGTTTACCATTCCTTCTTCAGGATTTTTTTTTTTTTAATTTCCTGGTATTGGTCTAATGTTGATTGGTTCTAAATCACTCAGCTGGCTTTTATTCCCAAGAAAGAACAAAAATACAGTTCTCCCTGCTCCTAGTCCAGTGTCTTTAATCACAACACCAAACTGGCTACAAGGTGAACTACAAAATTCCAGATAGGAAATAATGTAAAACTATTTCCACCTTTCCTTCTTTCAGTCCACTTTTGCGTTGAATATTCATTTAAATTCTATGCCAAATAAATAATGTACTAAGCATTAAAAATGTTTGGCTTATTTTTTTAATTATTATTTTCAGCAGTTTCAAGCAGAACAAAATGCAAACAATTTCTAAATGAGAAAACAATGATTTTTCTTGCAGTCTAAACCAAGTACTCCAAAAACTCCACGTAATGCCACCCCAAGAATTCGCGGTCGAACTCAGACTATGCAGAAGCCAGCCAGTGTGCTAGAACAGGCAAGGATGAGGTAAAGTAAAATATTCCTTGTATTTCCCAAGGGAAGAAATAAATAACAATGTACAGGTAGTCCTTGACGTATGACCGCAGTTGAGTCTAAAATTTCTGTTGTTGAGTGAGACATTTGTCGAGTGAGTTTTGCTCCATTTTACAACCTTTCTTGCCAGAGTTGTTAAGTGAATCATTGCAGGGGTTAAATTAGTAATCGTTGTTAAGTGAATCTGAATTCCCATTGACTTTGCTTGTCCAAAGGTTACAAAAGGTGATCACGTGACCTTGGGACACAGCAACCATTATGAGTCAGTTACCGTAATTTTGATCACGTGACCATCGGGATGCTGAAGTGATTGTAAGTGTGAAAACTGGTCGTAAGTCACTTTTTTCAGGGCTGTTGTAATTTAGAATAGTCACTAAATGAACTTTTAAGTCGAGGACTACCTGTAGTTAAAGGAGGACAAGCTAGAAGTTAGCCTTTGAGGGTGATGTAAATAATATTTTTTATTATAGCGATAGATAATATATTGGTATCTTTAAATAAACACCCCGTCTGTTACGAATATCTGATTCTTCTTGTTTTATATTACATATAGAATATTTTTTTTTACTATGGATTAGCTTTTAAGTTATAAAGTCACTTTTTTGAAAAAACAAACAAACCCTTTTTCAACCCAGTGTTATTTGAAATCAATTCTTAGAACATTTGCATAACAATTCTTAATCAATTCTATTCACTATTCTTACTTAAAAATCATGTAACTGGAGTCTTTCGTATTGATGTCCCTTTTCCTCCTCTTTTGCTTTAATTGACAGACTGCACGTGTCTGCTGTCCCAGAGACCTTGCCCTGCCGTGAAAAGGAATTCCAGGATATCTGTAACTTCATAGAAAGCAAGCTTCTTGATGGGACAGGAGGGTGAGTGTTTCTTGGCATGCTTTTCATCAATTTTCAGTTTCATTAAAAGTGTTTCCCAAACTTGACAATTTTAAGGCATGAGGACTTCAACTCCCAGAATTCCACAGCCAGTCCACATGCCTTAAAATTGTCAAGTTTGGGAAACACTGGGCTAAGGGAACAATCGTTCTAAATAAGGCAGCTTTTGATTAGAAAAAACAGAAATCTGAGTGATTAGTATCGGTTCTCTTGTGTTTCAGGTGTATGTACATTTCTGGAGTTCCTGGAACAGGCAAAACAGCAACAGTCCATGAAGCCATTCATTATCTTCAGCAGGCAGCAGAAAATGAAGAGATACCAGCTTTCCAGTTTATAGAGATTAATGGAATGAAACTGACTGATCCACACCAAGCCTATGTGCTCATTTTAAAGGTGAATACGCTTGAGAAAAACGGAATTGGGCAAGAAGCCTTTTCAGTCGTTTCTTAAATTCAGAGGCTGAGCTTGCCTGTCTCTAGGTGTGTGTGTGTGTGTGTGTGTGTGTGTGTGTGTGTGTGTGTACAAGCCATAAGTTGTGTGTGCAGTTTTTTTTTGATATGCGACAGTGTTTTTTCAACCTACGTCTTCAAGATGAATAATTGAAGGTTATGGAGTGTAATCTAGCACATTGTTTCTGTGGAAGTTGGTAGATAAATGTTCTTAGTCTTGGCTGAGGAAAAAATGAATGGCCCAAATACATCCAGATGACATACATACCTATGGAGGATTAAAACTTCAGTCTTCCTGCTCCTAGTTCAACATCTTAACCAACTGGCTTTCCATTCCAGGTGCACACGTGTGTGTGTGTGTGTGTGTGTGTGTGTGTGTGTGTGTGTGTGTGTGTGTACACTACTTATACAACTTATGGCTTGTGGAAAATGGCTATCTTTTAAAATTTGGAAGATTGCAAACACTTTAGTGCTTATTTACAGCTAATTAAATATGAAGTGATCATGGAATCATTCCAGGTTCAAAAATCCTGCTTTATCCAGAATTAATGCAAATGTCTCTCTAAACACCCAGGCAGATTAACAGCTCTTGGCCTTGCTTTCTGAAGTTAATGGATTAAAGACAATGCTTTTGGCAAGATTGAATAAGTGTATGAGCTGACAGGTGTGCTTCAACATTTATGTTACCATCCCGGGAAATATTTGAAGTTTATTAATGATTGGATTCCCAGACAAGATTTTAAAAGGAGTCTTATGATGCATATTACAACTTGCACAACTTCAGACAATACGTAAATACTTAAATCACATTAATAAAGTGGAAGAAGTATACCACATCAACATTCCAAGATTTGACTATTAAAGAATAATGTAACAGATTTGCTTAGCACCGCTGGGGTATGCTGTAGACATTTATCTAAATACAACTTAACGTAAGTAGAATAGTTGCATCAAATTATCTCTCCCCGAAATGTACCTTTTACTCCTAAACACACAACCCATAGTAAAATAATTAGCATCCAAAAGTATTTTTTTTTTACTGAAACATATCTACATATGACAGAAAGATGAAATAACAGGCTTTTATAAATGAAATAATACATGAAAAGAAACAACCAGAAAAGTTTTAACTATAAATTTGGCTACCTAGAATAGTCCCATGGCAAAATAGTTAGCAAATAAATTTAAGAAGAATATTTTTAATAACTAAGGCTAAACTTTCCTGAAAGCAAGCAAATGACCAAATGTTCTAAACAATCTAAAATCCTGACTATGCATCAAGCTCCATGGTCATAATACTTTAAAATGTTTACAATACAGTTTAATATTTAAAGCAAAAGTCAAGATCTGGCTGCTATGGCCAAGCTGGATGAAGTAGGTATTACGAGGAAAAGATTCTTACCTCCTTGATGTCAGATATTTCTCAATGCAAGGTGGCACATAATCTCATCTCCCACAAGAGAAAAATAATGGGGCATATGAAAAACGTTCTTAAAAATGGAGTTTCATAAGGGTAGGTCTGTCTGATCTCAATTGCCTTGTCTTTTAAAAAGCTCGTTATGTCCTTCTATTGTCTGACACCTCTCCTTTCACTCTTCCTATCTTGATTAATAATTATGTCTGTTTTATTAATATAAATATTTACAGCTCCAAGTGGGTTTATGGGTTTACAATCTGATGGTGCTCAACATAAAAAATTAACATAGGTCTGGCAGAAAGTTCATCTGGACATGAGGTTCAATTAGGACAAACTGGAGGTAATGTAATTTTGCAAACTTGATAGTTTTTTAGGCAAGTTCTTCCATTTGTCCTTCTAAAGCTGACAACCTGCCACACTGAACATAGTAGGATTTAATTTCTAGAGAAACATACATAGAATGATACTATTGCTATAGCTGAATTCATTACTGCTGCACAAGATCGTAACACCAGTCTCCATTTAATCTGATTTAGCTACTGACAGGCCAGAAGACCACTGCCAGTCACGCGGCTGAACTTCTGAAAAAGATGTTTTGCACACGTGGATCAAAAAGGAAAACTGTAGTACTTGTTGTGGATGAGGTAATGTGGGAGTTCTTATATTAGAAGATTGTTTTTTAGTTTGTTTTGTAAGTATTTCAGAACCATGGGGCTGTTGTAAGATTGAAATGGTCTGAAGTGATCATCTTGTCAATAAAAACAATATAAATTATTTCAAAACACTTTCATTCCCTTCAGTTGAACAAGAGGGGCCTACAAATATTAATTAAAAATAAAAATAATCTCTGCTGAGGTTAAAATCTTTAAAAAAGAATGCAAAAGGGAAAATCTTTCTATGTTCATTCCTAAACTGACACATTTCTGTGGGTTAACTCCAGGTTTCAATTCCAACTATGTAACAAGCACCTGTTTTTCAAGCAGAAATGTACTGATACAGAGAAGGAAATATACAGTATTTTTCTTTAGATACTTATATATGCAGTATTATCCATAGGTTAAACTAAAAATAAAACTAAACTAAAAATAATGCTTATAGTATTTGAACGTTAACCCAAAATAATATTTTTCTGCAAAACTAAAAAAAATTAGAACCAGATCTTGTACATTTTTGCAGCATATATTTTCTTCATCTGTAATTTTGCATCAATTTTTTCCTCAATCTAGCTTGATCTCCTATGGACTCGAAAACAAAATGTGATGTACAATCTCTTTGACTGGCCCACCGAGAAAAATGCCAAATTAATTGTCTTGGCCATTGCTAACACTATGGATTTGCCAGAAAGAATAATGATGAAAAGAGTAGCCAGCAGGCTGGTATGTCTGTTCAACTCTATTACTATGGTTATGTTGCATTCATAATGTTTACAGAAATTAATGAAAAAAAAAGAGCTATTACTGTGCTTTGCAATCAGTTGTTACTGATATGAGAAAAATTCCAGATAAAGCCTCAAGTTAATTGTTTGAGATGCCACTTTAGATATGGTCTGAATAAAGAAAAGTTTGTTAGATACTATTTACTAAGATTTTAATTAAGGTGTTATTTATTTGATTATTGCATTTTTCTATTCTGAAGCTGGTCATTTATAGAACTAGATATCAAACACAGGAGACTTTGTGGTGCTAGAAAAAAAAGAAAGATTCTGATGTGGGAGTATTCAGCCCATGATAATCTGCTGGAATGCATAGAATTCTGGAGAAACCACTTGCAATAATATCACAAGTTCTGAATAAAACATTTCAGTAGTTTACACCTAAAATTGCATTTGATGCATACATTTTCAGTTTCCACATTAAATAATTAAAAAGTATTTTGAATAGAAAATTAAGGTTAAACACAGCTGCACATCCTGTAATTTATTTTATCTCTTATATTTCATACAGCTTGTAAGATTTATTGAATAATCATTTCAAGAGCTTTCAACAAGTTTGATGTTTTCTTTTTTGCAGGGCCTTACTCGAATGTCTTTCCAGCCGTACACCTACAAGCAGTTACAACAAATTGTTTCTTCCAGGGTCAATCAGTTAAAAGCATTTGAAGAGGATGCAGTCCAGTTCATTTCTAGAAAGGTAAATTGACCATAGTGGCAGCTGTGTGGAATTTTTTTTTTTTAAATTAACACTGCTCTTACTAGTTAATGACTGAACTCTAACTGAAGTACAAACTATATACCAAACTGATGGATCTAGGTCTGTATCATAAATTAGTGAAATTTTAAAGAAGTGCTTCAGACGTTCTTCATTATTGTGTTTCAGTTTTATAACATGCTCTTGTTGTTCCAATGGGATTGTGAAGAAAGTGAAGATAATAGTAATCAAATCCACAAAATGTATCCATTTTATTTATTTTCTTAGCAGACTTATATGGCTGCCCATCTACCAGACAACTTTGGGCAATGAACAAAAATGAAAAGCACAATATAATCAACACACAAAAACACTTAAAAACAACATTGAGCCCCCAATAAAACTTGCATGTACCAACTTTGCAATGCCAGCTCCATCAACACCTTGGCCTCATTGCCTGGGGGAAAAGCTGTATCTTCACTGCTTTCCTGAAGGTGAACAGGGTCAGGGACATCTGTACCTCTGGAGAGAAACTGTTCCCTAAGGGAAGGGCCATGACAGAAAAGGTTTTCTCTGCCCCACCAGATTACACTATTTCACCGAGGAGACTTTGAGTGTGCTCAGTCTGCCAGATGTAGTGGAGACAGGTAAAAACCACCAGGAATAGACAGTCCCAAAACTAAGCTAGCCCTATGTCATGTAGGGCCTTAAGGGAGACAACAATAGTTTAAGTTGCACCTGGAAGCTTACTAGGACACACTGTAGCAAACTCAGTAGTGATGTTGCCTGGTCAGACTGCAATATATCCACTACTGTCCATGCCATTTCCAGATTTCAGCATTATAGATTCCCAACAAATGGGGGAAACCAAATTAACATGAAGAAAGGGGAATTTCTGGGTGAAACAAATATTCCACATTAAATAGTGTTAAATAGCTATCATTTTTTTCTGGATATTGCAATAAAAAGAAAATGATCAACTTTCATTTTTAATCAATACATTTTAGGTTGCAGCTTTGTCTGGTGATGCAAGACGATGCCTTGATATCTGCAGGAGGTCCACTGAAATCTGTGAACTTGATTGCAAAAGAGGTGTTTCTGGATTAGTCAACATGGCTCATGTTATGCAAGCTGTGGATGAAATGTTCTCATCTCCATATATAAATGCAATTAGGTAATATAATAGTTTACCTGTGAATCTTCTCTGCTTCAGTGCCATAAAGGAAAATCTGGTCTGAGTGGCATGATGGCCTAGAGGTGGAGCTATTGCCTTATAATCAGGAGGCTATGAGTTTGATCCTAGGTAGCGGCAGATATTTCTCTCTCTGAGAGCAATGAGTAATTAATTGTCTGCTGAGAACTCCACCTAGGCGTCAGGAAGGGCATCTGGCCAGCAAACACTCAAGCGCTGCTCAGTCGCCCTAACTCCACCCCATGCAAGGGTTTATGGGGTTGTTAAAAGAAAAAAAAGGAGGAAAATCTGGTTTGTGCAGCATGAGTTACAACCATTTGTTCAGCAACCATTAAAAGTTATAATGGTGCTTGGACAAGTGGTGGCAAGGACCAGTCCTTGGAATTCCAGACGTCGCTACATTCCCACAGTCACAAGGTTGTGATCTGAGCATTCAGTGCCTAGCTCACCATTATGACAGCAAGCTGCAGTCATATGATGACAATTCCCAACATTCTTTGCCAGCTTCCCACAAGCAAAGTCAATGGGAAAGCTGCCAGGAAGTTGGAAATCATGGTCACATGAAGTCCTCGCTTATTGACCCATGAAGTCCTCACTCAATAACAGCAACCAGGATGCTGGAATTGCTGGTGCTAAGCAATATAGCTATGTAATATCACACTTTAAAACCACATCTTCTAGAGACAAAAATTCTGTTCCTAGTTGCCATTGTAACCCGAAGACTATCTGTATTTGAAATAGACCTTTGCTTTAGAGAGATACCCATTAACAGTCACCAGTCTCACTCATTCTCAGTACTCTAAATATCTGGGTTCCTTTTTTTGGACTCTTTTAGCTTGGTCCCACCCATCTATTCATGTTACATAATAGAACCTTCCCCCGGATCTCATCTGCACAGTTGAAATTTTTTCCCCAAACTCATCCTTATTTCTTCCAATTATCACCATTTTCTGGAGCATAACTTACAGTCTTTACTATGATTTTTTACTTCTATATGCACCCACAATTTCAGATAACACTGTGTATAGAATACATGTCTCCCTGGTAAGTCAACATGTTGTTTCTTGCAACCCACCAAGTAGAAATTATATATATAGTGTACTAACACACTTAGAAGTACTTTTTTATTATGCTGATTAATCTTGTTGGGGTTCCATTCTCTTTTAGGAATGGTTCATTGCAGGAGCAAATATTCTTGAAAGCCACAATTGCAGAATTTCATAGGTTAGGACTAGAAGAAGCTACAATTCAGCAGGTAAAAATAAATGCTAATTTTTCAAGAAGACTTTAGTTATAGTCTGAGGATGTATCTTTTCATTGGAAATTATTATTTAATATATTTTATACAATGTAGCTCTTTATTCCAATTCACAAATATGCACTAATTAGATTAGCGCTTCAAGTCTTTGGCAGTTCTCCTCCTCAAGCTTGTATTTTTATATTTTGAATATAATTATTTGTGTCAGACCATACTATACATTCTTCCAAACTGCATAAATTCAATCTAGACAGTCTATTTGACAATCTTTTAATATAATTTTCAGAATACAGTGATACCCTGATACTCATTGTTAATTGGTTCCAGGAGGCACGATGGGTAACAAATGAATTTTTCCCGGAAGGAATAATGTAGTGAGTCACAAGGCAGCTGACACTGACAAGTTCTAGCTTGTGCATTGAGTACCAAACAAACGACCGGGACAAAATGTTTGTGTCAAAATGTGTTGAATATCAAATTCAATGAATTTCAAAACAGTTGAGTACCAAGGTACCACCTTATATACAATTCTGAAAAATGGTGTATCTCAGTTGTTCTCAATCTTTTCTTCACCACGGACCCCCAAGATTTAAATCAAGATTTAAATCATAACATTTCTTCAAGCCTCCATGGACTCACTGTGATGACATCACAGACCCCAAAACTCCGCGAAGCACAGATTGAGAACCACTGGTGTATTTATTGGTTAATTTCCCATAGAAAGAGGAGGAAAGTAATTAGAAATTACTCTTTTAACTTGCTTGTTTTTAACCTTCAGTTTTGTTTTTTCCATTTCTAGATATTTCATCAGCACATTGCTCTATGTAGAATTGAAGGCCTACCAGTCCCTACTGTATCCGATATAATGGCAATTTCCTCCCGACTTGGTGCTTGCAAACTTTTGCTGGTAGAATCTCATGCTAAATACCTAGGCATGCGAGTTCGACTCAATGTTAGCCAGAATGATGTCATGTATGCACTCAAGCAAGATCAGGATGCCAAAAATACTAAATTTTAATAAGATTTGTTTTAAATAATGATGCTGATTAATACTTGAAATTTTGTTTTTAAACGTATTTTAGCTATTTTATAGTGTTTATAATAATAACTATTCTTTAAAAAATAATCCGGTTGTTCTGTGCTCTCATTATAACTCTACATTATACTATACTATATAACTATACTTCATAAATCTATCTCCAGTTGTTGAAGTTTAGTTAAAAAGTTGGTTTTATCCCAATAGAAATTCATACAAATTCACTCTATCCCATTTTTAGGTAGCTTCCAAAACATTATATCCAAAATATTAGGCTTGTACAAAACACTGGGAAGAGATTCATTGCAAAGCATATTAGCACGAGAAAAATGCCTTTCCTAAAACTTTAAAGGAGCTGTATTTTCAGTCCTTAGTTATCTTCTAAGCTATTATTCTAAAGGTCCCAGCAAAAGTACTGCACAGACAGTTGGTGATAGTCTTTAAGCAGCAGTGCAAATAATCAATCACAGTTTTACTGTTTTGAAAAATGGTGTTTTGTTTATGATAATCATACTTTGTAAAGTACTTCTTTCAATTGCTTTTCAAAAGCTTACTAACTATACTTAACCAGTTTTGATTACTGCAAACCTATTTATAATTTTAGCTGGAAGGAAAATGCTCATAGTAATTTAAAGTTTAGAGCCAGCTTGGTGTAGTGGTTAAGGCTTCAAGCTAGAAGTCAGGAGACCACAAACTCTAGTCCTGCCTTAGGCACAAAGCCAGTTGGGTGAACTTGAGCCAGTCACTTTCACTCAGCCCTAGGAAAGAGGTAAGGCAAACTACTTTTGAAAAAGCTTGCCAAGAAAACTGGGACTTGTCCAGGCAGACTTCAAGAATTGGACGCAATTGAACAGAACTAAAAAAGGAGTTTATCAACTGAAATATGGGGAATATGGAAAACTTTAATAAATCAAAGCTAGAAGGTAGAGAAAAGAAACATATCATTTCCAGAAGTATTGTTCATCCAGTCATGACTTGCTTTATATTTGAATTAAACTTGAAATGTTTTTTCTATGTAGTATGATCAACAGATGGTAGTGTAACCTGTAATTCCCTGAATTTCTTTGGTCCAAACCCAGAACAACCCAAATATTCAGGTTTTATTTCTGTCAAGTTGTGGCTGATCCAAAAATTGGTTGGCAGAACTTCCAGCACATAATTGTTTCTGAATTTTGAAAAAAAAAAAACAAAAAAACCCACATGCTTTTCATTTCATGCACATTTCTATAAAAAAAATAGAGAAAAAAATAAATTAAAACTAATTATAATTTTTGTAATTGATTATTTAAAAAGGCTGATGTGATAGAAATTTTTAACTGCATTTTAAAATAAGCTAGGAAAATAAAAGTTACCTAGCATGGAAAAACCCAAGAATTCTTGGAGAAAACATACAACAAAGTGCTTCCTCTTCAAAACACTTTATAATTGCAGAGAGGGCTAATACAGAAGAATTATTGGAGAAAAAGAATAAACAAGTAAGAGACCATATCCTTCTGGCCTTTCAGGGCCTAGCCCTGCACATAGAAAGGATTGATGACCAGATGGAAAAGATTACTGAAAATGCATCAAGGATGGAATTTAGAATGCAGGAGGTAGAGAACAAGATAGAAATTACACAGGATGAACAAATCATTTCACAATATAGGGAGATGGAACACGCATTGCGTATCAGAGGCCTGAGGGAGAACCCTCAGGAAGACTTAAAGATGCTTATTGTGAAAGATATTGCTCCTAATATTGGTTGGCGGCCTGAAATAATTGAGAATGAGATAGAAAAATTTTTTAGAGTTAATTCACGGGTTGCTAGACAGAGAAATCTACCAAGAGATGTGGTTATTTATTTTTCTAGAAGATCTATCCGTAATGAAATTATACAGGCTTTTTACAAACAAAAGTTTCAAATTGCTGATCAAGACGTGATAATTTTAAAAGAGATACCTCCAAAAATTTTAAGAGCCAGAAAAGATTTTACTTTCTTGTCTGATGAGTTGAAACATCGTCAAATTCAGTTCAGATGGGAGATTCCAAGAGGAATAATAGTAAATTATGAAGGGATACGTCACAGATTAACTACTGTTTCCAAAGCAAGAGATTTTTATCAGTCTATCTTAAAAGCAAGATTGTCACCACCTCCACAAATAAGGATGACGGAAGAGTCTCTTATGGCAGGAGCCTCATCAATGATGGTTATGGAACAAGCTGCACCGAATTCTGACATAAAAGAGCAAAGGATGACACGAGCTGCCCATAAACGTAAAGAAAAAGAGCAGTTGCAGAAGAGTGGTGAAAGTTTGGTTGTTACAGAGCCTGTGGGAGGGGCAAGACCAAAAAGATCTTCGACAGCAGATCTGCAGGCCATGCTCCAGAGGCTCCAGGCCGGTGGAGATGGTCAGGTTCCTGACCTGGAATGTTAATGGCTTAAACGTGCCCCAGAAACGAAGAAAGATTTTCCATTATTTGAAACAACATAATAATGATTTGATATGTTTGCAGGAGACTCATATAACTTTAAAGGATTCTAAATTTTTGATGAATTCCCGTCTGGGCACACATTTTACTGCTCCAGCCCCTGGGAAAAAAGGGGGAGTGGTAATTTATGTGAAGAAAACTTTTTCAGCTAAACTAATTGAGGCTGATTCTGAAGGAAGATATCTTTTTGTGGAATTATTATTACAAGGCCGAAAGGTTCTTATTGTTGGACTATATGCTCCCAATCAACAACAGAAACAATTTTATAAGTTGCTGCATGGCAAGATATCTCAGTTGGATTATAAATCGGTAATTTTGATGGGTGACTGGAATGGGGTTTTAGACCCAACTATAGACAAAAGAAGTTCCTCTAAAATTTTTATTCAAACTAAATTACCTATGACTTTCTTTGATTTGAAGGAAGAATTGGAGCTTATTGATATTTGGCGAGAAAGGAATACAAGTGATAGAGACTTTACCTTTTATTCTGATAGACACCAGTCATTTTCAAGGATTGATTTTTTTTTGATTACTAGTGACCTCCTCCCTAGAGTGACGAAGGTGAAAATTTTTCCTAGAACATTGTCAGATCATAGTCCGGTGTGGATGGAGTTATATTCGGAAGACGGGAATAGAAGATCCTGGAGATTGAATGAGAACTTATTTAATCGGGAGGAGTTCGTACAAAAGTGTAAAGAACATTTAAAGGACTTTTTTACTATAAATATGAATAAGGGAACATCGATGTCTATGGTGTGGGACGCTAGTAAAGCATATATGAGGGGAATTTTGATTCAATTGAATAAAGTTTTTAGGGAAAAAGGGTCACAAAGACGTAGAGAAATAGAAGAAGAGATCAAATCAAAAGAACAAGAGTTGGTTCTTAACCCTACTGATAATAATTTAAAGGTATCTATAAAGATGCTTAAGGAACAATTTAACATGTTGATGGCAGATCAGGTGGCTACCAATCTGTCATATATGAGACATAATACTTTTTGCAATGCGAATAAGCCTGGGAGGTGGTTGGCTTATCAGTTACGAAAGAAATAGAAAGCTAGAATTATAGAGAAAGTAAAATATAAAGGTACTGAGGTTTTTCAGCAAGATTTGATTAAAAAAAGCTTTTTGGACTTTTACACAAAATTATATTCAAGTGATAATATAAGGGGTTTGGATATAGATAAATATTTACAATCAGTACATTTTCCTAGACTTTCAGAGGAACAACAAAATGGGATGAATAGTTTAATTACTGTGGAGGAAATTGGCTTAGCTATTAAGCAGTTAAAGGTTGGAAAGTCTCCTGGAACAGATGGACTGACTTCTAGGTATTATAAGATTTTATCTGAAGAAATGATAGAGCCACTAAAGGAACTCTTTAATAGTATTTTGTTGGGTATGCAAGTTCCTCCTTCTTGGAAAAGAGCTTTTATATCACTGATTCCGAAGGAAGATCAGGATCTTACAGAGCCTAAGAATTATAGGCCAATTTCATTATTGAATGTTGATTATAAGATCTTTACAAAAATTTTGGCAAATAGATTAATGCAGGTTATGAAAGACTTGATTCATAGTGATCAAGCAGGATTTATAACAGGGAGATATATGAAACATAATGTTAGACAAATTATTAACTTAATTGAGTACTTGGATAAGAATAATCAGATTCCTGTGGCTTTTATCTTTTTGGACGCTGAAAAAGCTTTTGATCAATTGGACTGGCAATTTTTATTTTCTTTGGTAGAGAAAATGAATTTTGGGGATAATTTTTTACATGCACTTAAAGCTATATATCAGCAGCAATCTGCACAAATTGTTGTAAATGGGGGATTGACTGAGAATTTCAATATTCAAAAAGGGACAAGACAAGGATGTCCATTATCCCCATTGTTATTTGTTTTAACATTGGAAATTTTATTGATTCAGATTCGGGAATCGAAGTTAGTTAAGGGTGTAAAGATAAGGAAGAATGAGTATAAATTGCGGGCATTTGCGGATGATTTGGTTTTAATTTTGGAACAGCCGAATCAGGCGATTGATGGTTTATTAGAACTTATAACACAGTATGGGAATGTTTCTGGTTTTAAAGTTAATAATTATAAGACTAAGATATTATCTAAGAATATGTCAGTTAAAGAAAGGGAAAGTTTGATTAAAGCCACAGGTTTTCAGATGGTAAAAAAGGTTAAATACTTGGGAGTATATCTAACTGCTTCAAATGGAAAATTGTACAAGAACAATTATGAACCACTATGGGCAAAAGTCCAAAAGGATTTAATAGATTGGAAAAAATTGCAATTGTCATTGTTGGGGAGAATTTCAGCTGTAAAAATGAATGTTCTACCAAAGTTTCTTTTTTTGTTTCAGATGATACCTATTCTTAAAAAAGAGGCAAATTTGGAGGAATGGCAAAAGGGTATCAATAATTTTATATGGGCCGGGAAGAAACCAAGGGTTAAATTTAAGATATTACAGGATGCTCGAGAAAGAGGGGGACTTAAGGCACCCAATTTGAAATTATATTATGATGCAGCCGCCCTAACTTGGTTAAGTGATTGGCTTAATTTAACAAATATGGATATTCTTTTTTTGGAAGGTTGGGATTTAATATATGGTTGGCATGCATATTTAATTTTTAATAAGAAAGTTGATCGGACTTTTAAATCACATATTTTGAGGAATGCCTTACTTCGTGTTTGGAAGAAGTATTATTATAGATTAAATTATAAAATACCTATCTGGGGGATTCCCAGACATGCAATTGAGGGAACCTCTAAGGGGACAAATTTTGATAAAATTTCATATAAAGAATTGTTAATTTGTTCTGGTTCGAATTGGCATTTGAAATCCCTAGATGTATTAAGGCAGCAAAATATTCTACAGTCATGGTTTCAATATTTACAAATAATGGATAGATGGACTGTAGACAAGAAAGAGGGAATAACACTAGAAGATAGACAATTGGTTATTCAGATTAAAAACCAAGGTCCGGCTCATATAAAAAGAATATATAATGTTTTATTAGAGTTAGATTCGGAAACAGAATTGGTTAAAGATTGTATGATTAAATGGGCTCAGAATATACAGGAGCCGATCTCATTGGATTTATGGGAGATAATTTGGATAAGAAATGTTAAATTTACACAAGCTCAAAATTTGAGAGAAAATTTTTATAAAATGTTTTATAGATGGCATTTAGATCCTAAAAAATTATCTTGTATGTATTCCAACATACAGCCCAAATGTTGGAGATGTGGCAATAATGATGCGACATACTTTCATATTTGGTGGAATTGTAAAAAAGTAAAGGCTTTTTGGATTATGATTTGGTGGAACATTCAAAAGATTTTTAGAAAGAAGATAAAGTTTACTCCTCAACTATTTTTACTTGGTATTTTTGTTGACTTAAATGAAAAAGAAACTACTTTGATGTTGAATTTATTAACTGCAGCAAGGTTACTAGTAGGTCTATATTGGAAGAAAGATTCTTTGCCTACTTTAGAAGAATGGATATTTAAAGTATCTAGTTTTGCAGAAATGGCAAAAATTTCTGCTTATTTAAAGGATCATACACAAGAAAGATATATTACTGTATGGGGAAGGTGGATAGATTATATTCAGAAAAAATATGGAATTAAAAAGTTTTATTTATTTTATGAATGAATATCAAATATTATAGAGAATTGTTTTATAAGTTATGGAGTTAAAGGTTAATTATGATATTTCTTTTCTTTCTCTTTTTTTTTTTTTTTAATTATTATAATTTTCTTTTTCTTTTTTTTTCTTAACCCTGTATTCTGCTCTGGGAAGTGAAGGGAGGGGGGGTGGGGGTGGGAGGGAGGGTAAGGGGGGTTTCTCTATTTTAAAATTTTATTGTATTTTTATAAATGATTGTATGTTTTAAAAAAATAAAAATTTTCAATTAAAAAAAAAACACTTTACAGGAAATAATACATCTTTGAGTAACCTATTTAGAATGTTTAAATGTAATATCAGAATTTTGATTATGAAAACAGACTGATAGCTAATGCAAATAATAAAACATAATATTATATCTACTAATTTCAGGGAACAAACATGCTGGCCTAATGTGGAAGCAGTTTAAGTTCCTAGGCCAGGGGTGTCAAACTGCCGGCCCGCGGGCCGGATGCATCATAGCGAAACTGCGCCCACCCCATTGCCGGCAATGCACAAAAGTTGTGTCACGTGACATTACGAGTTTGACACCCTTGTCCTAGGCAATCTGTTTATAAAGCACTGAAGTAATCCAAGAGATGATGAAATTACTTTCCATCCATTTAAAAAAAATGAAACAGCCTGTTCTTGGATCAAATCAATATGTTATGATCTTTAGAGAAAAGTATAGTCTATTTCAACCTAGGTTTCACTCCATTCAAATAGGATCATTTTAATAGCAGTTCTGATTATTAGTCATCATCCAGTATATTATTGTCTCAGTCACTGGTTCAGGTCATCTATTGACTGGATTAATGAGTTACATTGGTTATTAAGTATAAATTGTTGAAAAACCTTAATTTCTTGGTTTACACATAATGCTAAGTCATAAACTTCAAAGCATCTATTCAATTAAGACAACTAATCATGCTAACCTAAAATTACAGAAACCACATTAGTGAATTTGGCACTCTTACCTATATTTAACAGGGAGGGGAAAAAGGAGAAAGATATGGATTGTGGGCAAATTGGTAATTCATCCATCTATCCATCCATGGTTTCACATACATACTGAATAATATAATATGAAATAAAGAAGAATTCTATGGCCCTCCTTATATTGTTGAATTATAGCTTCCAGCAGTTATCTGCATTTGTAGTGAGTCATTGCATTACCTCGAAACCATCATCTAAAAAACAAAATTATTAAAAAATTAATGCTTCATAAAACTTGCCCTGCAGTCGTTGTGGATGGCTAGATACTGTATATATACAGTATACAGTGTATATACTTAAGTTATATTATGACTTAGCACAGGGGTAGGCAACCTTGGCTCTTTTATGACTTGTGGACTTCAACTCCCAGAATTCCTGAGCCAGCCATGCTGAGGAGAAAGGGAGAAGTTGCCATGCTGGCTCAGGAATTCTGGGAGTTGGAAGCCAAGATTGCCTACCCCTGACTTAGCACAACCCAATGAAGAATGCAACAAATTCAGAGTGTATCCTGAAGAAAATAAGAAAGAGGATCAAAAGCATCAGTTGGGCTGAATTCTCGCTGCAACGATAAACTCAAGTCAGCAAAGTCAGTTTCCATTACAAGATAGATCTAGGACTGCTTGTATTTAAGACAGTCTGAAACAGCAACCATAATAATCTTAAGGCCTTACCAATTCTGGGCCTATGGAGCCTAATTTTGAATAGATATTTTTAGAAGTGGTCTGAGAAGTCTCAGAAGTGGCTGTCAGACCAAATTCCGGCTCTGCGGCAGAAATGTCATTAAAAAATAAATCAAACACAGTTGCTAAATAATTATAGAAGCATAAAAAGCACTTATAACTATCTTCCCCAACCTGGCGTGCTCTAGGTCTTTCAACTCCCATAACCCCTATTTCGGCTGGAGGACGATGGGAGTTGAAGTCCAAAATATCTGAATGTTGGGAAGGGTGAGCTACAACTGCCCGTTTACCTCACCGAAAGGCACAGGACTTCGGCCACGCCCCTGCTCCCCCCCCGCCCCTTCTTTTCGTCTTCCTTTGGCCCCGGAGTCAATTATTACAGTACCCTGCTTGGCCTCGCGCGCTCACGCCCCGCCCACTTCGGCGCCTCCATCTCGCTCTCTAAATGAATAAACCTCCGCGCTTGCGCGTTGCGGGGCCCCTTGGTGCAGCCCCAAGCTGAGTCCGAAGTAGGAGGGGAAGCGCGCATCTGGCCGGGTCCGTTGCCTGTTCCGCTGGGCAGCCCGTCGTCTGCGGCAGGAGGTGGAGTCGTGCCTCCGGGGCCGCTTGTCTTGGTGGAAGGGAGATAGGACGCCTTCTCATCTCCCTGGAGCCCGAGAGAAAGCAGTTGCCATCTCCCCCTCCTCTTCCTGCTCCTCCTCTGTGGGAAGGTTTGTTGTGAATTGAAAGCAGCAGCTCTCTGCTCTTGGTTTTGTCTGAAAGGATTAAGCCCTAGCTGGCTGCTCAATCTCTTTCTCGGGTGGAACCTCTATGTTGCGTGTGGATTCACACATGCGTGCACTTGGTTGAGTGTACCTGAAAGAATCCTCCTGAAATCGGCCTGTGTTTCGAGGTCAGCTGATAGGGAGGCTCTGCCTCTTGAGAAGACACTGATGGTTGTTTCCTAGGTGCAAGTCATCTGGTAGGCTCGTGATTCAGGTGAGAGTGGGCAGGGCATGTCAAGCTGCTTGAACTCAACTTTTGTCTTCCATGTAGACGGCAGTGGGCCGCCTGCATTCTGGATGGTCTTGGGGGTTAAGGGCCCCCAAATGAGTTTGGAACTGATTTTGGACGTCATGAGCAGTTCCTTAGAACCTGGTGCCTTTTGGGTTTTGGTAGCCATAATCTCCAAACACATATAGAATTATGCAAATTGAAGACCAACATTTCTGAAAAGTAACCTGGTAATTCCTCTGTGGAGGTAACTGAATGTTTGCTTCCTACTGCATACAGAAAACCAAGACCCTGCTATATAATGGCCATTGGGGTTCTAGGTTTTTTAAATAAAGCATTCTGACATTGACCTGAGTTTTTAACACCTAAACAAATAGGTTCTGCTGTTGAAGTGTAGTGTTACTTCTGACTGCCCACTTCCCAATCCTCAAGGGCTGAAAATATCCCAGTCCATATTACTCATTAGATTTGTAAACAGTTTGGAGTGTGGGAGTTTTCTTTTGTTTTAGGCTTTGTTTTGTGATCATAATCTTAAATCTGGCTTTCTATCTTTATTAGAAGAAAAAAAATCTAAGCCATAAATATCTTCCAGAAGCAGTGATGCACATATCTGCTTGTACTATGATTAGGAAAATAGAGTTAACAATGTGTATGTTTTAGAATTAAGATCTACAAGTGAGAATGGCAGCAGTCTAGTATCTTGGTGACTTTTTTCAGTCAGGATGCTCGCGTTTTTTTTTTTTTTAAATTAAGAATGTCTGTTCAGTATGGTGTTCTTGCAAATATATCTTGCTCATCTGCAGGTAATTTTTAACTTTCTGGATTCTGAAACCTGGCTTTGTTGGCTGTTGGTGAACCAGCATGCCTGGTAGAAGACCCAGGAAAAGCCCCCAGGCCAAGGGTCAGGCAGGAGCTGCTGCAAAACAGGTATATTTCATCTCTTAGTCCTTTTGCTTTGTATCAGTTAAGGATGATTCCCTTTATACAGAGTGTGGTTTTTTTTAATTGTAACTTAGAGATGACTCAGAGGTCCTCACACTTTGAGAACTTTCTTCAATAATCCACCATTTAGATTGATTAGAAGTTTACATACGGGTAGGAGAGACACACTGATTGAGGTCCATGCATCCAGCCTTTTGCAATTTCAGGTTTTATTAGATCCAAATCAAAGCTGACCAAAGCCTAGGAAGTGATTTGCAATAGCATTTTCTCTTGTTAGGAATTGTGGAGTGATTTGAGTTATTTTCTTATAAAGATCTTAGATTCTTATCAGAATTTTTTAAAGGCACGAATATTGGGAAAATAGGTATACTTGCTAATTTCGAGGGGAGCCTTTTCTTTAAAATACGGAAAAAATACTGAAAACTTGGCAATTACTGATTTAAATGTATTCTTTGTTTTCATAAATTTTGTACTTGATAATAGTTGCTACTAGTGCCACTAAGATGGTGATTACCTGTATTATCTACATAAATGCCAGTTATTTTATGGAGATTTGTCTATAGCTGCTTGATGTAATAAATTAGTGGAACTAAATTGATCAGTTCTTTAGAAAAACAAAGTACTTAAATAATCAGTATGGAAAGGATTTTTAAAAATGCCTGAAACAATGTATCTGTGAAATCAAATCCATCAGATTTTTTTTTACATTTGTTATATAATATACAATTCAGTTGTTCATAATGTGCAGCAAAAGGGGGAAAAATGCCTCTCTTTGACTCATTAAAGCAGCTAAGATTTTTGCAAGAAACTTGTGGCTGCTTAGAAAGCAATTCCACTATGTAGACATAATTCAAAGCAGCTTTCTAAACTGCCTTGCAAGATATGTGGATACTTTAATGGGTAAAGTACTTCTGTCTAATGTTTTATGTAATTTGGGACAAATTATAGTCATAGCATAGCCTGTTTTGAATGGGACAAACAGAACAAATAGCCATATTAATGGTTATTACTACAGGGGAGAGTAAAAATTCTCAAGTGTTATTGAATCTGATCTTATGAAAGAGGAAATGAAGAGAATATTTAATTTTCATCCTTTTGATAGATATGATTTGAAAAAATGCTGAGAGTAAAGTAGCGGGGGGAGATAAATCTTCTACTCTTAGAGTTTTTAAACTTTAATAAGAAAACAGGAAGACATAGTCTTAGTGCAAACTTAAAGCAAGGAAATAAACAATTTGTAATCTTTAGAGAAACGATAGACACTCGTTTAAGAACATTGAGTTAGTAAATGGAAGTGTGCTTAACTCGACATTTGGATTTTGATCAGCATAATTATTCCAGATTGAAGCTATTATATTGGCTATTCATGCTAAGAATTTATCTTAGCTGTTTTTTTAAATAAAGCCTCTACTGTTTAGGAGTGGACTTTCCTAAACTTGGCATTTTTATTTTTACTTAAAATAGAAATGTTAAAAATGAAGAGAAGTTAAATTGTTTATATTATAAAGAATTTCATAGAATGTGAATAACTAATTCCCATTAAATCTGTGGAAATTGTAGTCCCGGCATATGGAGAATAGCTTATCCCTGTCCTTTGCCATAATGAAAGATATCTGGGCCCAGCAGAAGCATTTGGTTCAATTGCCTTATTTTTGAGTTCCAAAGGCAGATACTTTTGTGTGTTTCCAGAACACACAGGAGTATTGGGTTGACATAGTACGAATAGTGCTTTGTAAAATGTTAACTACAAAATGTATTTCTGAACTTCTGAACTTTGTGGTCCCAGGAAGGAAACTGATAATCATCTTATTCTCTTTGTTTTAAATAATATAGTAGACTCAAGTAAAAAAAAACATTGGTATTTCATGGTACATTTTGGACTGGGTGGCAAATCATAAGCATGTATGAGAATGAACCAGGGTAAATTTCACCTTCACATTTTTCCCATTCTCTCTTTTGTGAGGGGTCCTTGTTCCACTTGAAATTTTCCACTTGAACAGATATCTTTTACTCCAGAATTTGAGAAGGAAGAGACCTTAGACAGAGTTGTTAAATTTGGGACTCCCAGACATAGAGTAGAAGCTCTTAATGAAAGTCAAATTGGTTTTGCTCTGAATAATTGAAAAGAGAAATAATTGAAGCAAAACACCACCACCCTCCATACACACACAGAATGTGATGAGCAACAATGACTTGGTAGCAGAGTGGAACAAGCTCATAGAACCCCTTTCAGTTTAAGGAACATTGGATTGGAGAATCCAAGAATTTTAAGCACAAATTGCCACTTACCGTAAATCAGACATGTCAAACACAAGGGGCCAGATGTGGCCCGTGAAGTGGTTTCATGTGACCCGCGAAGCCATCCTGGAAATAGTGAGGGAACGGCCCCCGCTGCCTTGGCCCTGGCCCAGGACGGCTGGGAGCCAATGTACAATTTTGTGGTGGCCATCTTGGCACTTGCCCCGGTGGACCATGCCCTGGCACTTGTCCCAGTCCCACCCCCTTCTGCCAGAGACCCTCAGATTTGTCCCACTCCTGCCCAGGCCCCCATAAGCACCCTTGACATGAATGATGTAGAACTGGGCACGCCCACCCAGTAGGCCACACCCATTCCATCCACGCCCACCCAGTAGACTGCACCCACTCTGGCCACATCCACCTGCCTCCCCCCAGGGCAACCGCAATGCTGATGCGGCCCTCAGTGAAATTGAGTTTGACAACTCTGCCGTAAATGGATAATTTGGGGTCAAATATTATCTCTTAGTTTAAGACGTATCTCACAGAATATAATTGGAGAAGAAAAGTATATATCACTTTTTGTTCCTAGAAGGAAGGTCAGTATTAAAATATGATACCTGTCATCTAATGTATACTTCAGAAAACCATACACAATCTTAACTGTTTTAAATATTTCCTTTATTCCGTTATTTCAATATTTACAAAATCTGACTGGTTATAAAAAGCTATATAAACTTAAAATGGAAAAAGGTTTTTAAAAATTAAATACATTTTAAGCAGAACTTTAGTATATGATTTAGTTTGAGCACAGATGGATATAAAAATCATATATTTCAAATCTCAATATAGAGTTCATGTTACTATAAAATGTCATAGAACTCTGTAAGCAGATAGTGTTTGTTATAGAGTCCCCATTCCTGAAATTTATACCAGTATTGGATGAAACAGGTTAAAGCAGTGCTACCAATTTATCTTGCATAGACATTTGTGTAACATGGATACTTCCCCTGTTCTTATTTTCCTGTCAACAGCTGGGCCTTTTTATAGAGTTCAAGCCTGAAGAGATGATATTAGATTTAGAAGACGATGGGGATCTAGAAGCTGAGCTAGCAGCTATTACTGGAGAAAATTTGCCTACTGGAAAAAACAAACCAAAAGGAAAATGTAAGGACATTTTGCTGACAAAACATGACAAGCTTAAGAACATTTTCTTGGGAACTGTATTTTAACTGCTGTCTTGTGCATCTTTCCCTTCTTCCTTTCTCTTATGGGAATTACATTGTATAACTATAAACTTTAAGTTCCTTTCCTTAAGATTTCTTGGTTTTAATTTTCTGCAGCTCCTTTGCCCATGGATCATATAGAAAAATTGGCTGCTGAGTGCATGAAGGACATGGATGAGGATGAGGATGAAGGTCTGGAGGAAGATACCGAACTTTTGGTATATATGGGAGTCTCCTGAAAGACTGCTTTTTCTCCTCTAGTTCTAAAGAGGAACTATCATTTCATACCATTTTTCTCAGGCAAAATTAAAATTTGAATCCTATAATTCACAGCCAGAAGAGAAAACAGTCATGTTGATTGGAAAATTATGGGAATTGAAGCCCAATTCATTGAGAATGTATCAGGATGGTTATAAGAAAG
The DNA here is from genome assembly GCF_016545835.1 of Crotalus tigris. Lineage (NCBI taxonomy): Eukaryota > Metazoa > Chordata > Lepidosauria > Squamata > Viperidae > Crotalus > Crotalus tigris. The sequence continues at coordinate 4,389,831 of NW_024100081.1, forward strand.
ATTGGATATGTTAATATGTATTCTATTGCCTCAAATGTTGCATTTGAGGAGTGTTAAGAGGGAAATGCAAGAAATTCTGGTTCGTTTTAAGCCATAGTATTAAAACAATTCTACAGTATCACATCAAATTAGTCTTCTGAAATGGTATTTTTGAGAATCAGGACAGAAGTGATACACATGGATATGTACAATAGAAATATATTATCCTGTGTGCTTTATAAATAGTAAATTTAGACGTGATTTCTTGATTATTTTTTTTAAGAAGACATATTTCTGGTTGGTTTCATAACAAGCAAACCCATCTTATGATATGAAATAAAATTTGCTACCCTTTCATGTCTCTGCAGAAGATAGTAAGGATGCAGAGGTGTTGAAAATTTGCAAGTAGTGTTATGCTTTCTGCTCTTTAGAGCTTTTTTCCATAATCTTAATATATATACAGCACATTAAAATATTTGTCAAGATTCTGCGAAGAAAACTTTGACATAATTGTACTGTGACTGAAAGCCTAGACTAGATTTTGAAAAAACTATTCTCAGCTACAACTTTTTAAAAGGTAGCACATCTACAGTTCAGTGTTGTAGCAAGGCTTCTATTTAAGACTATATACAGTTAATTCAGGAGCAATTTTATTCAGGTGCTGAATGGTGGCACTTTGTTATAATTGGTTGTGAATAGCATTCATAAAGGAATGTGTTGCACCGGTTCGTAATTTACTGAAAAATGTATTAGATGCCTTTAAATAATACATTTTACCTGAACTTAGAAAAAAAATAATTTCAGAATGCTTCTTCCATTCCTTCCATGTCAAATACAAGGTTTTAACTAAAATAATTTTTAACCAGTGGAATTAACAACTCGCATATTATAGATAATCCTCGACTTATAATCACAATTGGGATCAGATTTTCTGTTGCTAAGCAAGGCGGGTAAGTGAATCATGCCTGATTCCGGCTTCCCCCATTGGCTTTGCTTGTCAGAAGGTCACAAATGACTGCTGCAACCATTCTAAAGACATACCAGTTGCCAAGCAACTAAATTTTTGATCACATGACTAGGGGGATGCTGCAGTGGTTGTAAGTGTGAGGACAGGTTTTAAGTCAATGTTTGCAGTGACCATTGTATCTTCAAATGGTCACTTAAGGGTTGTAAGTTGAGGATCACCTGTATATGATATTTCCATCAATATTGGTTTTTATAACTTCTGAAATAAAATATTTTTTATTTCAGAAGTTCATCAGTGGCACTTAAGACAGTTTTTATTTCCAAGTATTGACGCTGCCCCTTCCTGCTAGGAATTATGGAGCACTAGGTTTGGGAAAAGCTACATTAAATTTTCTGTAGTTCATTTTAACGTGGAACAGAAATAGTTATTTTATAGCGATAACTGCCATGGTCCTTATTCTAGGCAGAGTTACAGGAAGTCCTGGGAGAAGAACATGGAGAAGAAACCAGAGAGAAAGACACAGAAACAATGGAAATATCTCCTATAACCACAGAGCAGCCCGCTGATATGCAGACACAGGTAACTCTGGTTGAAAGGAACAATGTAATCATCTGGTATTACCCCAAATTGTTCAGTGTATTCATATCATAAATACATTCCCAATCCTTAGATATAGTGTTCATTGTTCTCAATCATTGGGCATATTGGCTTGGGTAATTGAGTTATAGCCCAAAACTTCTGAAGTGCATGAGGTTTTCTGTTTCTTTTTTAAAGATTTCTGCCTTAGAATAGAATAGAGCTGGAAGAGACCTTTGAGGTCTTCTAGTCTAGCCCCCTGCTCAAGCAGGAGAACCTATATCATCTCAGACAGGTGATTGTCTAGTCTCTTCTTAAAAATCTCCAGTGATGGAGCGCCCACGATTTCTGGAGGCAAGCTGTTCCAATGGTTGATTGTCCTCACTGTCAGGAAGTTTCTCCTTAATTCCAGGTTGCTTCTCTCTTTGATCAGTTTCCAGCCATTGTTTCTTGTCCTTCCCTGTGGTGACCTGGTGAACAACGTGACCCCCTCTTCCTTGTGGCAGCCTCTCAGATACTGGAATACTGCTATCATGTCTCCCCTATTTCTTCTTTTCTTTAGACCAGTGGTTCTCAACCTTTCTAATGCCGCAACCCCATAATACAGTTCCCCATGTTGTGGTGACCCCCAACCACTTATACATCACTGGGTGCCAGGGGCGTGGCCAAAGAAAAGGTGGAAAAAATGGCGGACAGCCTTGTTTGGTGACCTCCGTGAAATGGTCGTTCGACCCCAAATTGGGTCCCGACCCACAGGTTGAGAACCACTGCTTTAGACTATTAGCCAAACCTAAGTCCCGCAGCCGTTCTTCATACGTTTTAGTCTCCAGGCCTTTGATCATCTTAGTTCTTCTTCTCTGAATTTTTTCCAGATGCTCAACATCTTTTTTGTGATATGGTGACCAAAATTGGCTGCAGTATTCCAGGTGTGGTCTAACTAGGGTTTTCTGCTGCACATTGCTGGCTCACAGTCAAGTAATCGTCCACTAGGACTCCAAGGTCCCTCTCACAGTTACTGTTTTTAAGTCAGGTCTCACCTAATCTGTACTTGTACCTTTGATTTTTTTTTCTGCCTAAATGTAAAACTTTGCTTTTCTTCACATTGAAAGTCATTTTGTTGGATAGGGCCCATTGTTCAAGTTTGTCTAGATCTTTCTGGATCCTGAGTTTGTCTTCTGGAATGTTGGCTACTCCTGTCAGTTTGGTGTCATCTGCAAATTTGAATTTAGTCACTTTATCAAAGAACGAAATAAGATTAGTTTGGCATGATCTGGCTACTGGTTATGACTTTTGTTTGCTTCTAGTTAGCAGATCTGTTTTTTTGATTATCTTTTCAAGGATCTTCTCAGGAATTGATATTAAATTAATTAAATTGATTGTATCCTGGGTCTGTTTTTTTCTTTTCGTGAGATGGGAACCACATCAGCCCTTTTCCAATCCTCAGGTACTTTCCCCGGGCTCCGGGATTTATGAAAGATGTGATGCAATGGTTCTGAAATAACATCTGCCAGCTTTTTCAAAACTCTGGAATGTAATAAGTGACCTTGTAGCCTTTGGCTTTTGTTCTAAGGCAGTTACAAAGATTATTAGCATTTTCAAAGGAGAGAATAACATAAAGCAAGAATATTATCTGAATAGTGTATTTAGAGCACCTATTTTGGAGGGTTGCAAATAAGTATGAACAAGGACCTTTTAAGATGTCAGCTTACAAAGCAGTGTGTAGGCCATATAAATTATTATCTCAGGACACTCTAGTCTGTTCATGTGTTTCTCTGGTGTGATACCGTGTTTCCCCCAAATTAGACTGGGTCTTATATTTTTTTTGCCCCCAAAAGAGGCACTAGGTCTTAATTTCAGAGAATGTCTTACCTTAGGACCACCACAGCCAGCCCTCCCACACCCCGACACCTGTCGCACTGCTGCTTGACTTCTTCTGCGGCTGCTTGCCACCATTTGTGGCCGGATGCCATGTGGCACATTGTGCCATTGCCGCTACTCATGGCAGGCCACATGGTGCTTTGCACTGTTTCCGCTGCTTGCAGCAGGACACTGCATGGCTCTTTGGGCCGTTTCCGCAGCATGGCCTCCTGCCGCGAGCAGTGGCAACGGCACAATGTACCACATGGCATCTCACTGCAAGTGGCGGCAAGTGGCCACAGAAGAAATTAATTAGTGGCGCGACAGGTGTCGGTGTGTGGGAGGCCTAGCTGTGATGATCCTACCAGTAAGGTAAGCAGGTGCAGTGCACGTGGGGCAGCTTCACCCCCCCCTACCCCTGCCCTAGCTTGATTTTGGGGGTGCACCTCACCCCAAAACTAGAGGTTAGTTTTGGAGTAGGGCCCACCTCCCAAAATCAAGCTAGGGCTTACTATCAGGCTGGGTCTAACATTCAGGGAAACACAGTAGTAGTGGTTTTTAGCCTGTGAATTATATTGCCATCAATTTTGAGAATAAGCAGTGATAGTGATATTTACTTAGGCTGTCAGTTTCTTGGCAGAATGTTTGTAATTGCTACCGGTTCTTCTTGGATGACTGAATATAGTGCTTGCCTGTTGGATATTCTTTCTCCCAGTAGAAGAAAAGAATTTTACAAGTAGACATAATGTTAAGAACTGTTTTGCACCCTCATTTCTACATGAGAATAGTCCTTTTATACTCTAAATCAGGGGTCTCCAACCTATGGGCCACGGCCCAGTCCCGGGCCATGGGCCCTTGACCAGCAGGCCACGGAAATGGCTGGCCGGCGCGTGAACGCAGCCACTAGCACCAGGCAGGTTGCATGGCCCTTTTGCACATGTGCAAATGGGGCCGCTAGCCACCGTGGGGGAGTGCATGGCCATTTGCACATGCGCATGGCACCAGCACATGCTGCATGCGTGAATGGAGCCACTAGTGCTGCGCCAGTACATGTGGTCCCGTTTGCATGCACATGCACCAATTTGGAAGCTGCTCTCCTTCCCTCCGGGCCATGAGCCCGGAAAGGTTGGAGACCTCTGCTCTAAATAATTATCTGTCAGCCTTTACCTGAAATGGCTGAGACTTCCAATTTCTCAAGTTCTGCCTGCATTTACCCTGTGTCTGCATAATTTCCGATGGTACTCCACCCACCTCTCTACTGCTTCTCTGGGCAAAAGGCCCAGAAGTGCTGAGACACAAATGCTCTTCTGTTCAAGATCTTTGGTTTTAAGTCTGATGTCCAATCTGTCCATGTTTGAAGTAGCAGTTTTGCACAGATTCTTGAGTGGCCTGTTTGATCTTATTATTTTTTGTCTCCTTTATTTTCTCTTATATTTTCTTCTTTGAGATGACTCCCGTTGTTTCCAGTGGATTGCAGAAAACGGTCGAAGACAGGATAGCTATTTATAAGACAGCAATACTGAATGCAAAAGAGGCCGGTGAGAAGGCCAAAGTGCGACGGTATGAGCGAGGTCTCAAGGTATGTTGCATTATTGACGGAAGTGCTACATTTTTTCCTGTGGAGGAATTGTTCAAAGAAGCCAGGAGTGCCACAGAATGTCTGAGAAGCATGTAGATGTTAATCATATTTTATAATAATTTTGCACAGATTAAATTTTGGGGGGGATAAATTAATGTTTGTTGCATAAAATAAAAATGAACTGTCGTAGGCCACGATTTATTCAAGTATACTTTCTTTAGTAAAGCGAAGTTTAATAAATAATTTTGTGGCTACTTAGTTAACCTTTAAAAATAATTGTAAAAGGCACAATATAGGCCATGTTTAAAAGAATTAGAGTGGCTATAGGGAAAAATAGAGAGAATCTAAAATTAGTTGTGGGTAAATGTTAAACGTTTGTCTTGCATTCAAATAATTTATAGGTATTGTTATCCAAGTGTCACAAACTACATTATAAAAAGAACATTCTGCTTTAATTGATGTTGTTACAATTTATATTGTGTGATAATTTAGGTAATCCCAGTTATGTTCATGAGGATATATTAAGAGAAACCATACACATGTAACTGAGAAGAGAGTGGAAATGTCTTTCCTCTGATTATTAGTACTCTAAAGCCCAAATATATGATTTATGTAATTATGTATTTATTTAACATATTTATATTGCTATCTATCTATAAAAGACACTCTGGGGGCAAACAAAATCACAACCTATTGCATAAAAAAGACCAAAAAACTCTCACTAGCAACATAGCAGATCCACTAACATGGATCAGAGCTCCATTGGCACCCTAGCCCTGGTGCCTAAGGCAGGGGTAGGCAACCTTGGCTCTTTTATGACTCGTGGACTTCAACTCCGGCTCAGGAATTCTGGGATTTGAAGTTCATAAAAGAGCCAAGGTTGCCTACCCCTGGTGCCTAGGGAAATGGCCAACTCTTTGCAGCCTTTTGGAAGGTCAATAGGATTGGGACTGCCTGTATCACAGAAGAGTTGGTCCACAAGACAGGCGCCATGACAAAGAAGGATGCTTCCTAGCACGCACCCAGTGCTGCATTGATGTTCCATTGATGGGACCCAGAGCATTCTATTCTGCCTAATCTGTTGGAATGGAGAATGAGAAGAGGCAGTCATGCAAGTAACTTGGCTCCATGCCTTGTAGGGCTTTAAAGGCAACAATACCTTGAATTGCACCCAGAAGCCAACTGGGAGTCAGTGAAATTCACAAAGCACCAAAGTGTTATATGGCTGTAATGAGAGACCAGTACTGACTGCATGTATGCCCACATAATCATGCATCAAAAAATGGGTTGTACATAAAATGGGAATGTTTTCCTAGTTGTCCATACTCTGATACAGTACCAGGACCCAAGACAGTGTTGAAAATTGAGAATTTCACAGAGCAACCTGAAGTGTCTATTCAGGTTGGAGATGTAACTCCTAGGCGTTTCAGTTAATGCCTTGCTATGTACAATTTTCATTTGTTCGGTTGTTGCTGTAAAAATTGGTGGTGCTAGTAACTGATTTCAGTACTTGATTTCACCCTTATCTACCAGCTGGAATTCCTATAGTGCATGTAATTTCTGGTTGATCATGTAAAAAGTTTGCGCTGAGGTCCTAACCATGCAGGCACTGGACAGACTTTTAATCAAATTTGTGTAGAAATTTATTTTTACATTTTATGTCTCCAGAGAGTGGCAGCAGAAGCAATTCAAATCAATACTTGCCTCAGGGCTAAATCAGAATTTAAAGCAGATATAACAGAGTATCTGCATCAGTTTAGATTCCACGTAATGAAGTCCTGAATGGTAACGTTTGGTTAATTTCCTTAATTTGTAACTATACATTTTTACAGTTATTTTGAGGTGCTTTTAAAATATGTGTTCCTTTTATTTGCTCTGCAGTATGTGTTGCCAATATATCTGTCATGAATTAGCTTGATTAGGATATCTGTAAAGAGATGTTACACTGATCATTTGGCATTATCTTGCAATTGTTGCTAGACACTGGAATCCATGCTGACTGCGTTGAAGAATGGCAAAAAAGTGAATGAAGAAGAAATGCCACCACCTGTAGCATCTGGGAAAAGCTCTTCGTCTGAGCCACAGGCCAGGCCTCACAGTGACCTGCCTAAAAGCTCAAGTGATCAAGATGAACTAACATTATCTGAGGAAGAAAGAACAGAAGGCCTTGCAGCAGCCCACAAATTAACGGATCCCAGTGATCAGCAGCTGTCTGTAAATAGAACTGCTATCCAAGATCAGGACATAAACACAAATGCCCTGGGAACAAAAGCTACTTTGGAAAACAGTAAGTAGTTTTAGTCAATGTTTTTTTTTTTAATCAGGAATCCATTCTGTATACAGGATGTTTAAAAATAAAGCAAATTCCTGCTTTTCTTTTCCAGGTGTGGGGGCGAGGGCCAAAAATTGTTATTTTTCTATAGGATATATTTTATTGGCTGACTTTATTATGTTGTTCAGATTCCAAACATCTTGACACACGGGCACTGCTTGTGACAAGAGAGAAGGAGTACAAATTAGCGGCATTGAAAGCCAAACAGAAAGGTGATCTTGAGAAGGCAAAAGAATATATGAGGACTGGGAAGGTGAGGCTTCATTATTCACATTATTCAAGGCAGCTTTATCAAATCAGAATTTGCATTGGGCTTTTGAATCTTTAGAACATTCTTGCCTGACTTCCACAATCAGATGTCCCCTAGATATTAAAATAATCTAGACCGGTGTTTCTCAACCTTAGCAACTTGAAGAGATGTGGACTTCAACTCCCAGAATTACCTAGTCAGTTATGTTGGCTGGGGAATTCTGGGAGTTGAAGTCCACACCTCTTAAGTTGCCAAGGTTGAGAAACACTGATCTAGATTACAGAATCCCTCACTCCCATTTGAGAGTGATTTGTTTGATTGATTGATTTATAGGCTATCCAACCTGTTTGGGATTGTAATTCAACAACCCTGGACAGCAGAGACTTGGAGAATGCTGCAGTAAAATATTTTCTCTAAGCAAGTTTATGTTACATGGCGGTTGAAATCCCAAGGATTTCCTTAAGTACAGTATGTGAAATGGAGCTGGCTTGAGGATTTGAATCCACTGTATCTAAATGTTCAGCATTTTCCAAAAGCCACTATAGAATTGAACAAAAACTATAACTGTGATTCAAGAACCGAACTCACACTTTCACTAAGCTATCATTTGTTCAATCTTTGCTCATCTACAATTAATTCAATAAGTCCAGTTTACTTCAAATAGCTTTAATCAAAACTGTATGAGATTAACCTTGCGAACTCTCAAGCTTCCTCCTTCCGTTATGTATTCAAGATGGACAATATTTAATATTTATTTGCTACGTATATGTAGGGATGTGGGTCTATACATATGTTATTCATTGTATGTTTAGGTGTGTGTCATGTATGTGTTTCACTTTGAGAGCGAGCAACTAAATTTCATTTTTGATGTGTGCCATTGTGCCCACAGTATAAAAAATGACAATAAAGGTTATCTTATCTTAAACCAAGCAAACTATATTATAACTTAGCACAGTGTGTGAACCCAGCTTTAAAATTGTTTCTTCATTATGTAATAGTAACCACTGTAGGATGTGTATGATGTACACTGCCCAGAATGACCTGTTGAGATGGGTGGCTATAGAAATCAAATAAATAAAATAAAGTCACAATGGCATAAGAACTCCTCATAACGTTAGAATCATGAACTAGAAAATCTATTTTTGGTGTTCAGATACAGTAATAGGTTATGGAATCAGAATAATTTATCCAAATTAGAAGTATGTGTGTCATTTAGTTTTCAACTGCCCACTTTATCTAGGCTTCATATAATTTGGAATTATTTGCAAGTACAATGATACTGTAGGAGACAAGATGTATGTACTTGTGGTGGGGATGAATCATAGGATCAGTATCACAGAGAGAAGAAAAATAAGACTTAGGCCAATTGAGTTTTTAAAAATCCATATTGTTTCTGTTTTGATTTTTCAAAGCATTATCTTTGTCACTCTGGAGACTAGAAACTTGAGAACTCGACTTTTAGGATTCTAAAATTATTTGGTGGTCCTGTATGAAATTACTGCCTTGTGAATTGTTTGGAAAAAAATACATTAGATTCTTTAACTTTCTGAGACCTTACTTTTATATTTCAGAAATTTAGCCTGGTTATAGAAGCCTTGGATAATGGACAGCCTGTAGACCTCAGGGATATGCCTCCTGCCCTGGAAGGTAAGAAATAATTTCTTTTTCAGCTGACACAGAAATTAAAATTCATTGGATAAAATATGAATAATGGCAGTAGGCATCTTTGCAGCTAAACCTTCTGATACACTGATATACAAACCCCAGGAGTATAGAGGCATTGAATTCTCATGTTTTAAATTTTCCAGTACCTTAAAGTTTGTTTTCCAGTACCTAAAATTGACTCTGGAAGCAAATCTGATTTTTTTTTCATCTGTTTTATTAAGTTACTTTGTAAACATTGCACATGTGTGCTTAAAACACTTGCAAATAGTACTACATGGTTCCCAACCCTCTTATTTTGGAACCTGATTAACGTTGTTTAATCAACTTACAACCATTCATTTAGTGAGCATTCAAAGTTACAACGGCACTGAAAAAAGTCTTATGACCATTTTTCACACTAAGAACTGTTGCAGCATCCTCATGGGCATGTGATCAGAATTTGGGCTCTAGGCAACTGGCCTGTATTTATCACAGTTGCACTGTCCTGGGGTCCTGTGATCACCATTTGTAACCTTCCCAGCTGGCTTCTAACAAGCGAAGTCAATGGGGAAAACCAAATTCATATAACAACCACATAACTCACTTAGCAACTGCAGTGAATTGCTTAACCACTGTAGCAAAGAAGTCATAAAATGGGGCTCAACTCACTCAGCTGTTTGGCTTAACAACAGAAATTTTGGGCTCCATTATGGTCATAAGTCAAGGACCACCTATATACTGTTTTTCTTGCTGACCATTTGTATTATTATTATTATTCATGGATATGCTTAAGCCTAAATCTGGATGCCTTGAATTTTTCAGTGCTCGAATTGTGTAACCTTGTACCTCAAGCATGCTCATTACTTGCCCCTATTTTTGTTTTGTTTCAAATAAATACACCTTTCTGTTTTTTCCTAGTAAACAAATATAAGCTATTGCCTCTATTTTGCATCCATGGAGTTGTAGCTGCTTGGACAGCCAACAAATTATTAAAATTAATTTTAATTAAAGGGAACCTTTGGATACTTGGTAGATACCTCTTACTAGGCTGTTTTGTAGTATTAAGTATTGTATGTAGTATTCTTAATACTGAATTGTTTGGCTGGGGTCTTATTAAACTGAATTTATCACTTCACTGTTTCCTGGCTTATTATGAAATGTAGCCAGCTATTTTCTTGGTCTTTATAAACGCTTTTTCAGAACTTGAAAGTCCAGAAAACGTGCAGTTTCCCTCAATACAAACTCCATCTGTACCTGTGGAAAATTCTCAGCTTGTAACTAAACCAGATTTTCAAGGTTATGAAGATTCAGGTGAGATGTGTCTTAAAGATATGATTCTGTAATTAGTTATATTATTAAAATTACAAACACAGCTGCTTTATTATTGTGGGTATGGTTGTTATGGATGTCTTTAAGGGCAACCTTAAAACAAATCTATTGCAAAAAAATTAAAGCTTCTTTTAGCTTTTTTGGGGGGGGTCAATAAGTAATACTGGTTTGATTATAGCAAAAGAAAGAGGTACACATTCCACGATTGTGCTCTGAATGGTGTGTTTTTTTTCACCCATTTCACAGGTTCCCAACAGCAGCCAAAAACGGTGCTAGAAGCTCTGAATCAGAGGTTGGAAAAGTACAAATCAGCAGCAGCTCAAGCCAAAGCAAATGGTGATGGCCGGAAAAGTAGGATGCACGAGAGAATAGCCAAGGTTAAAAACAAAAATAGCTGTGGAGTTGAGTTGATGCTAGCAATAGCTTCCCGTTTCTAATGTCTTCCCTGTGAGGCATTGATTTACCATCATTTCACCAAAATATAATTGAGAAGTTGTTTTCTGCTTTTATTTTTTTAAACTTTAAGTCAGCCTTAAACCAGAGGTCCCCAACTTTTGGGGCACCAGGGACTGGTTACGTGGAGAGAGGATTTTCCGTGGACCGGAGAGGGCGTGGTTTTGTGTGCTGCCTGCAACCTGCAATTGGGCTTTCCTTGTTTGTGTGGACCGGTTGCCGTGGCCTGGTACTGGTCCACGGACTAGGAGTTGGGGACCCCTGTCTTAAACTCTAACTACAGGTAGTCTCAACCTATGGCACAATTTGGGATCAGAATTTCCGTCGCTAAACAATATGGTTGTAAAGTGCAGCTGTATAGCTCAGAAATAGCAATTTCTGCAGTCTAGGTTGCTTTTGTTAACTGAAGTCCATGGTGGTTAAACAAAGCAACTTTCTGCCAGTTTCCCACAACCCAGTCAGTGGGGAAACCCACAGGAAATTGAAAGTCCCAAGTGGCTCATAAGCAGAGCGGCAGGCAGTTAAATGGCTGCTGTCAGTTACGGGAGGGCATCAGAATGTGAGGGAGGCATGGCAAGGCTCACAGAGAATTTGTGGGGATGCCTAAGGTTGCTGGAAAAGCACAGTGAGCGTTAGGGAGAGTTCATAGAGGATGCCAAAGAGGCACAGCAAGGGGTGCAAGGGAGGCACGGTGAAGGCGTGTGAGGGAGTGCAAAGAAGGCAGAGTGAGAGTACACAAGGGAGTGAGCGGGGCCTTGAGGGTGCGAGGAGGGCACGGGTGAAGCTCAGGGAGGGCGTATGGGGATATACATGTGGCCAGCAAAGCTTAAGCAGCATCCAAAAACAATGCCAGAAAAGCCTTGCTGTAGGAGTTGGAAAAATACAAATTAGCAGCAGCTCAAACCAAGAGGGGCTGGAAGAGGGTGTGGTTGTGAGAGAGACTTGCTCCAGGGACTTGCAACTTTCTCTGCCAGCTTCGCCTTTGAAGCCAGCAGGGAAGGTCGCAAATGACAATTCCACGATTGTGGGAATGCTGGGACGGTCATAACCATCATTTGTTCAGCATCATCATAACTTTGAAAGGTTGCTGAACAAATGGGCAGATAGTGGTTTGTCATTGCCATCTTCCTAAGACTGAGCCATTCACTTGTCCAAGTTCGTTCAGCTGGCTTTCCTGCCTAGGGAAATGGGACTCAGGTTTCCCTTTTCCCATTCCAGCATTTTAACCACTAGACCAGGGGTAGGCAACCTCGGCTCTTTTATGATTCGTGGACTTCAACTCCCAGAATTCCTGAGTCAGCATAGCGGTTGCCTACCCCTGCAATAAGACCAACCTGGCTCCTTTGTTTTCTGTACAACATGACATAGCAAGGTATGAAAATGTGCTTTCATACTGAACTAGAAGAGTGTGCCCCTTTATAGAAGAGTAAGCTCCATTGTACTTAGTGGGACTTAATTCTGAACAAGCAGGTATAAGGACATATCAAATTAAATCACAAAGACAGGGATTGATATTCTTTGCCAAGAAAGCACAGTGGGCACTATGTAACAAAAGTGTTTTCTTAGATCAGCGTTTCTCAACGTTTGTGTGACAGCGACCCCCGTCACACGGACGCGGCGCGCATGCGCGGTGCCGCCCCCATGCGCGGCGCGCATGCACGGTGGCACCCCCATGCGCGGCGCGCATGCACGGTGGCACCCCCATGCGTGGCGCGCATGCACGGCGGCACCCCCTGAGGGGGGAAAATGGCGGATTGCGTTGTTTGGCGACCCATAGGTTGAGAACCGCTGTCTTAGATAGAGTTCATATAAAAGTTACATGGTCAAATTGTGTGTTCCAATGAATCCCTAACCCTAACCAGAACTTCATGATAGAATGTTAAATATAGCATTTTTCTGCCAATCTGAACACATACTTCATATTTATGTCCCTAATTTTTGCATGCAACTCTATGAGATATACTCTTCTCTCTTGTTCCAAGAGAATTTTCAGAAGATATATTGATTTGTGACAGCAAATGAGGAATAAATATGTATTTTTTCTCTCTAAACAACGTATCTGATTGCAGCAATATCAAGATGCCATAAGAGCACATAAAGCAGGAAGAAAAGTTAATTTTGCTGAACTACCAGTCCCCCCTGGTAAGTGGGTAACTGTCAGGGCTGTGCATAATGTGAAATATGCTAACATGAACATTTTCTATGTGCCAAATATATTTCAGCAGATTCTGCCTTGTTGTGAGACTCAGACAGCATTCACATGCAGAAAAAATGGCTTGTTGTCATCTCTAAATCATGGGCATGATTTTAACAAGCAAATGCTTGAACATTTTACTTCCCTAAATGACTTTATCCTTAATGTATCGGCAGAAATTGTAAGATTTGCTCTTAACCAAAATCAGCCCCTCTGTCCTACTGTTGTGAACGTTGTAGATTTTATGGAAATGATAACTGTGAAAAAACATTCATATATAAGTAGTTCTGGAGAATGTACTCTTTTGAAAGAAGCCGTATAAAGTAAATTTTGTAATTCGTATTTGCTTATATATTTCATTTATGTTGCAAAGTTTGAGGATGAAGTAGCAATATTTTTAGCTGGGATGATCACAAGTATTATAGTTCAGATGGATAAAATTATGTGATAGAAGAAAATTCTAAATATATCTAAAACCATATCGTTAATATGGGAAAATTGTCCTGTGTATAAACATAATGGATGTAGAATATCATTCTGGTTTTTCAATATTCATATTCTCCATTTAGAATAAATTAAATTTCAGCTTCAACTTAATTGCTGAGATTTTCGTGTCAGAGCTTTTCCAGAAATATTATTAATTGTTGGGTTTTGTTTTGTGGGCTGTTATTGTAGTCCACAAACTAAGATCCTGAAATTTTTGAATATAACTAACATGTTAAACACTTTCCCTTTTAAAATCATGAATTCCTTAAATGTTTGTAGTTTACATTTCTTCCTTCTGTTATTTTGAGACTTGTTTGTTGAATTTTGTTAGGATTTCCTCCAATTCCTGGAATGGCTCCTATAGATAGTCATGGCACAGTTTCTGGAATGCTGGAAAATGCTAACGCGTTGATTAAGATGGAAGAGGAGGAAGAAACAACAAATGACAAAGATCGTGAGGACGAGGAGGTACATTACTAAAATAAATATGAAATTAACAGAGAGCCAGTTTGATTTAGTGGTTAAGGCAGCAGACTAGGAACCAGGAGACTATGAGTTCTGGTCCTGCCTTAGACATGAAAGCGAACTGGGTGACTTTGAACCAGTAACTGTCCCACAGTCACAATGTCAGGCTCGGCCAAAAAGCTGGTAGATCAATTCCTACCAACCAAAGGATAAACACTTGATTGATTCAACAAAGAGGACTCTGCACTTGCAGGAAAAATATTAGGAAGAAAAAAAATGAATTTAATCCTACAGTTCTTTTGGCAATGTATTGATACAGAATTCTGTTTTGATTTTGGACATATGGTAACATGAAAACTTGTGCTGGTTTAGGGCTGAATATTACTCTTGCCTTGTTAATGTCAGTCAAGACTTAAAGTTTGAGTACCTATTACTAGTTCATCATCTCATCAACCCCATATTGAACAATGGAGTACTCCAAATCCGGCCTTCTCCGCTCTGACATCTTCCCAAAAAAATTGAGCTGAAATTTACAAAAATTCCCTGCCAGAATACATATAGGAATGTTGGAAATTATAGTTTAGTCTTTTGGAAAATCTAAACTGGAGAAGGCTGCATTCTACCATTTTATTAAAAAGCCACATTTTAAGGCTGAGGCTTCTCTATTTTGAACAACCCCAGAGCAGCATTTGCTGTAATGGGATCCATGTGTACCCTATTGATCATTTCCCATTAATTAGCTTTCCTGCATGTGGTTTTTAATTTCTGTTTCATTTCTATAGAGTGAACCAACCACACCGGTTCCAGCTTCCCAAAAGCCCACCCAGCTGCCTACCAAACCTGTGCAAATTGTTCAGCCACTTGTGGTGCCATCTACTGTAATCCAGGAAGACTCTCCTTCAGAGAAAGACCATTCCCTGCCTATCTCTGGAATAGCATCAGAGAGATATCCATCTACTGAAAACCTTCCTTCAGCTGGTAAGGTTTCCAGAGAGACCTGGCGGTCCAGCAGTCATATTTTTCTTCTTTACACCATATTGTGATAATAAAAAAGGCTCTAATGTATTAGACCAAATGGGCAGTTTGAATCCTAATTGCAATGTGACCTCCCAACCCCTTTTATTTGTATCCCGGAGCCATGTTCGCATGTTTTCTCGCAATTTTTGAGTTGAGAAACATGCAAAAATGGTAGTGGATGCCCTAAAACAGTTTAAACTTCTGAAAAGAGAAAAGGGGGGGACCCAAAGAAAACTGTAATACGCCCCCTGGTTAGACCTGCTGCAGATTCTCAGAAGCAAAAGGTGGTCTACCCTTGCTTTCTTCCAAGCAGATGCTTCAGGGAAGTTCAGAGATGAGGACCAAACATAGCTACCCCTTCTTCAGTCTTTGAATCTGGAGATTCTTCCTTAGAATTATGTTCAGAAAAACAGAATGAGTAAAAAAACACCTTAGTGAAAAATGTACTCGGGTGCTTTGACATATTTGTCATCTTCCATAAAGATAAAATTACTCTCACACTTGCACAGTGTAACCTCAGTGCCTTTGTATACAATTGCATTCGATTGTTGGCTTTCTGTTTATTTGCCTATGAGATTAAATAAAAAGCATGAAAGCTTGTCAGATCCACATCTAAAACATTTTTCTTTTAAACCGAGGAACTTTTTTATTTCCTTTCAGCCAAGGAGCATCTTGAATTTCTAGAGAACAGAAAAAAGCAATACCTCAAGGCTGCAGTTCAGGCAAAAAAGAAAAATGATCTCGAACAAGCCAAGGCCTACCTGAGAACAGCCAAGAGTTTAGATCCAAAAATTGAGATGGCAAAAAATGGCAAATTGGTGGATATTTCAAAGGTCAGCAAGACTGGCATATTTTGAATGTCTGTATGTGTTCGTATACATGTATATATATTCACCAGTAAGAAGGAAAGATAGTCTTTTGAATTTGGGGCAAATGAAATATTTGTACTATCCACTTGCCCAGTTGTTTTCTTCACACCAACCTTGAATTATAGGAAGTTTTTTATTTGGTATATTTTACAGTTTTCTTCAAATAATTTATTGTTCATATGTTTGGAGCAGTTCAACTGGGTGATGAAGAAAGAGATAATTTAATGGTTGCATTCTTATATATAATTCGGGGGTTTTTAAGCCATAGTTTCTTGAAATATCAATTATTTGCAAGTTCTCACATTGAATGTACAGTGTCATAGATACAAAGTTATCCAAAACATTTTGGGCTGAGAAGATAAAGGATAATAGAACATCCCTTCCCCTTTTCCATGCTCAGGAGTCAACCCAAATATTTCTTCCCAATTGCTAATGGAAAGTATTATCCCAAAACCTTAGGAAAGATGGGGCAGGCAAAGTTCCTCACAGCCTCAATTACTGGGGTTCACTCAGCATTCTCGTAGATCAGTGGTTCTCAACCTTTCTAATGCCGCGACCCCATAATACAGTTCCCCATGTTGTGGTGACCCCCAACCACTTATACATCACCGGGTGCCAGGGGCGTGGCCAAAGAAAAGGGGAAAAAAATGGCGGACAGCCTTGTTTGGCAACCCCCGTGAAGTGGTCGTTAGACCCCAAATGGGGTCCCGACCCACAGGTTGAGAATCACTGTCGTAGATGGATCACTGGCCTTTGAAAGCAATTCGGTGTCATGTGGCATCGCATTCTGATATTGCCTGCTAGTCCAAGAAAACAGATACAGGTCGTCCTCAACTTATCACCATAGTTGGGACCGGGACTTCCATTGTTAAGTGAGTGGCACCCAATTTTACAACCGCACGGCTTCCCTCATTAACTTTACTGGTCAGAAGCCAGCTGTGCAATAGAGATCACATGATCCCAGGACACTGCATCCATCATAAATACCGTAAATGCCAGCGTATAAGACGACTTCCGCGAGCGCTGAAATCGGCGCCAAAGGCGGGGGTCGTCTTATACGCCGAGTCGTCTTATACGCCGGAAATACTGGTAGTTTCCGGTGTATAAGACGACGTTCTAGGAATGCGGCCCGGCTATAAAGACGGGGGTCGTCTTATACGCCGGGTCGCCTTGTACGCCGGCATTTACGGTATATGCCAGTTGCCAAGAGCCTGGATTTTGATCATGTGTCCATGGAAAGACTGTGATAGTGGTAAGTGCAAGGACCATTTGTAAGTCACTTTTTTGTGCTATTTTGAATAATCATTAAATGAATGATTGTAAGTTGAGGACTACCTGTATATTGTACCCGCATGAGCCCTTGAGATCAAGGATATACTCTAAGTGTTCTGTTGCCCTTTGCTCATTTTCTCCCCAGTCTTTTCCTGTCTCCTATGAATGGCCTTTCTTTGTCTCAGCAACACTTTTTCCAGGGAATCTCTGACCCGTTCTGTGTTCTGCTGTACAGTTGCCTTCACCTCCTACGGATGACGAGGGTGATTTTATTTTCATACATCATGAAGATGTTAGACTTTCTCAGAAAGTAGAAGAAGTTTACATTCAGCTCATCAATCTCCTGAAAGATCAGCATGAGGTAAGTGGAGGTGGTCTGAACTGGGGTTCATTAGCAAGTCTTGGGGGTCAATCACATCCTTTCTTGCCCCCAAACCTCTCCAGCTCAGTGGAGCAAAAAGCAGATGCTCAGAGGAGTGCCTCTCTTCGTCTTTACATAAAACTTTCCTTTTGGATGCTTTTGGTACCAACAAAGGAGAATATTTGTAGCTCAGGGTTGAAATGAGGGATCTTGGGTGCTCTCTGAGACAGCACTGATGACGTTACCCAGTTTGGGTAATGAAACATCTGCAAGAAAACAAGCAGGCTCAGAGAGCACCAAGGACCTCTCAGTGCTTTTGGTTTAATTCAGGAGTGCACAACTTGTTTCACCTGGAAGAAGTCATCAGACTAACCAACTTGAGGGCTGCATTCCAAACGTAGATTGAGTTAAGTTCCAGTCTCCATGAGACTGTTTACCCTTATTTTTTTTAAAAGCTTCAAAAATGCAGATTAAAAAAAGACTGAAATCATTTTTACCCCCTCCCATTGGCCTGAGTTCTGGGGGCTGCAAAAGGATGCTGTGGGTCTATACTTTTTTGCACTCCGGATTTAAATTTTGGTTTGTTTGAACATGGCAGAATCATCATGATCTTTGCATATATATTTTTTTTAGAAATGACAGTTCCAAAGAATCAAAATTCACTTGGGTTGGCAATTTTTTAAAGAAACATTTTTGTTTCCTTATCTATAGCCATGTCTGAAAATGAAAGAGTATAAACCACATTTGCTGCTCACGCATAGTGGTAAACTATGCATAAAACTAGGTCACATCATTATGTCTGAAATGAGCCAGGCTGTTCTCTGCTTATAATTGGAATTCTGTCATCCAATGAGAAACTACAGCGGTATTTACCCATCACTTTCCTTCACTTTTTCTATAATCGTTTCTTCTCATTTAATTGTATAGAAAATGGAGCTAGGCCTCCTTTGGGGAAAGGAGGCGTTTACAAGGAAATGAAAAAGATAGAAACCTAATCAGATGCTTCACTCTTCCTTATCAGCCAAGATGCAAGTAGATTAAATACCACCCAGCAACACAGTGTCATCCTTGCTCCACATTTCATTCATATACTCTTAACTGCCTCATAAATTCAGAGTAATTTGAGGGAGCTAAAAAGATTGGTATTGGAATTTTCTGTGTGTATGTTTGTGTGTTTAGCTTCTCTTGCAAGCATGTAGAAACCACTAGGTTGTAATCCTGCAGTATGTAGCAGTATGATTGCTTGGTTGTAATAAACCAGAATTTTGCACATCAGACTGGATAAATTTCCTTTCAAATCATTTTCAAACATTTGTTCTGTTTTCCATTAATAGAAATGTATGCAGTATTCCAAACAATTTATGCATCTGGGAAATGTAACTGAAACTTCAAGGTAGGTTTGTAGGTCAAGATATTTTGTTATGCATAGTAACATTAAAAATCTGGGGGTGAATATGCACGTAACTTGGGAGAGTTTGCAGTAGATTTGCTTTCCTTGTTGTAAGTTTTTGTTTCAGCTGTTTGGAAGTTGTTTGCCTTGTTATCTGAAGCTTAGGGGAATTTTCTTGGTTTGCTTTGTATGGTACTGGGCATAGCATTTGGCATATTAATCCGGATTTGTAGTTAAATATATGCAAGTCTTCTTTGCTTCCCTATAGAAGCCGCTGTTTTTAGAAAGAGGTATTTCTTTCTGTTGAGAAAAAGAGAAAATGTTACTTAAGATATTGCTTGTTCTCAGCAAGGGTTATTTTTTTTAGTGCTTTTATTAAAATGAAATCTTTAAAATAAACTACCCAATTGATTGCAACCCAGATAAATGTTACAGACTGTGTAAAATGTATTTAATTGCCATATGCTATTTCATAAATCTATACACAATTTTAATGGCTGTATGTTATTCCATAAATATCAAAGTAATTTTAATATGTATGTTACTTTTCTACATGATTCCTAGTATCCGCATTTTGCGCAAACCAGTATTTTTAAAATTTGGCAACTTTAATGGAGTTCAACTCTCAGAATTCTCCAGCCAGCATGAATTCTGGGCATTGAAATCCATTCATCTTAAAATTGTCAACTTTGAAAAACACTGGTATAAACCCTCTCTCTTAGTCTGTAGTTGAGCACCAGTGCTAACCAGTTTAGGACTGTCAATGCCAACTCAGGATAGCTACAGTTTTCTTCAGGAGGTTTCTTCAAGGTATCCAGTTCCTGCTACTGTCTGCGTAATCTCTTTGCTTTATATATTTTCCTTTGTCAACCAAGCTTTTCCCATACCCAATACAGTTTTAAATAGAATAGAATAACAGATTTGGAAGGGACCTTGGAGGTCATCTAGCCCAACCCCCTGCTCAGGCTGGAAGCCCTATATCATTTCAGACAAATGGTTGTCCAATCTCTTCTTAAAAACTTCCAGTGGTGGAGCATCCACAACTCCTGGAGGCAAGTTGTTCCACTGATTAATTGTTCTGTCAGGAAATTTCTTCTTAGTTCTAAGTTGCATATATATTTATTGTATGGAAGAATTGGCCTTAAATGGTTGATTTCCAAATCCATCAGTAATGGAATCTGAAACACTTTGATTGTTATTCATCAGTCTTAGTACCATCACTTTTAGTTTCAGTCAGCAGCCAGAATCTTATCTGAAGTGCTATCCAGGAATTTGAGTGTTGGGACTGTATGCTTATCACTATGATAAAAGCTGTTCCAAAATGTATTTTTCCATTTGTCACCTCCACTCTATATCCCATTTCCTTATTCTGTACTTCAGGTTTGAAAAGCTAGCTCAGCACTGTAAAAAGGATCTGGAGATCTTACAGCTTGCACAGAAGCAGGGATTAGATCCCCCAAGCCATCACTTCGAAGAGCGAATCTTTAAAATTGTAAGGTATGGATAACCAAGGGCTGATCTTCTGTGAGCAGTGATAAGATTATAAAATTCTTGTTTGTGTACCTTGATGAACTGTTTGAAAAAATTGGGAGTAAACAGTCTAGAATTCTGTGGACTTCTGTATTGATGCTTCTAAACCTTAAAGCTGCATCAGAATATCCATTTCAAATTAGCATGAAGCATTGCCAGAAATTACATATGATATTAGAGCTGTCAACTAAAATGGGAATCCATGTTGTGTCCAAATTCTCCTCCTTTTGATACTCTTCCTGTAATTCTGTTTAATGTGTCCACATCATGTTATGCTTTTCTCCATAATTCGGATTTCTAAACCTTTGTTACACTTGGTTTGGAAAACGTAAGGTAAATAAAAAAAAATTGAGTCATTCATATATTCTTTTAACTTGCCTTGTAGAATATTTTCAGAACTCAGTAGCACAGAAATGCATCTAATCATCGTTAGAGGAATCAATCTACCAGCTCCAGCAGGTAATTCACAGCCAACATGTTATTTTCTTGTCTTTTAAGTTTCCTTCATTTGTAAATCTCGGAATTTCATGTTCAAAAATAGCTAACTGTAGAATGTTTCTTGCCAATTTTATATTTCTAGATAAAAGTCTGCTTTAGGGAACTGGTGGGTTTTCAGATAATATGGTGGGTGAGGGGGTTTTCAGGAAGAAAGAGGAATAAGTAAAAAGTGCCTTTTCAGTTCTTTCTACCAGTGGGATTCTCCTGTGCTAGCTTCATTTCATGACATCAGAATTAGAAAATTGAATATTAAAGATGATAAATATTAAACTATTCCTGCTTGGGTGACTTCTAAATTCTCTTGTGGGATTGAAGAGCTATTGTAATACCTAAATTCTGAAATACCTGTTCAAACTCTCCCACACCTTCAAAAGATGATCTTCCAGATGTTGGGCTTAATGTGGTTACAGCAGTGGAATTACTTTGACAAGAAAATGTTAAAAGTACACACAAATGCAATGTCTTAAATTGGGCTGCATTGAATATATCTGAAATTTACTAAAGTGGATCAGAGTCAAACACTGCAAATGTAGCTTATAGTTATTGCTTTTAACAATAACTTTATAGATGTTGATTTCATGTAATCTGTAAAAATTGTGCTTCTTAAAATTTGCAAAGAATTTGGGATCTAACAAGCAGCATTCTTTATAATTCAGTAATTATTATTTTCTGTGAGATTGCTGATGCCATGAAGAAGCTTACAGTTTACACTCAGGTGGTTTATTCTTTTTATCCAGGTGTGGCGCCTAATGATTTGGATGCCTTTGTGAAATTTGAATTTCATTATCCTAACACAGTAAGTATACAATCAAATTTTAGGAATTGTTTTTAATGTCTTTTTCTGGGTATTCAAATATCAGCACTCTGGAGAGTTAATATAAGTAGTAAATATGAGTACATACATTTCTCCTCCACAGCCTGATTGACAGGTGTTAGTGCTGATGAGAGGAGAGAAACAGAGGACAATGTGTCAAATAAAAAACTTTGAAGATGCCATATCCTAATTTCTCATATTTGCAATTGATAATATATATTTATTTTTCTTAGCACTCAAGGGGCTACATTATCTCATTAATCCTCATAACCATTCTGTTTAATACATGAGCAATATCATATCCAGATTAAATGTCTATGGAGATTTTTAATCATCCAGATCATGGTTATCTCAAAGGTGCTTTTCAAAAGGCAACTGGACTTTCTTGATTTTTTTTTTCCTTGAAAATGTTTTGCTTCTCATCCAAGAAGCTTCTTCAAAATTGAGAAATATTTTCAAGGAAAAAAAACCACAAGAAAATCCAGTTACCATTTGAAAAGCACCTTTGGGGCAGAATACTGAGTAAGATTTGGGAAAACAGAAGCATTTTTTTTTATTATTAGGGAGGAAGTTGAGAAAAAGAAAAAAGCTGGAAAAAAGAGGTAAAGAGAAAAGAAAGAATTTTATAGGATGCAGCAAAAAAAAAGACAATAGACCTAGCTAATAAGCCAAGTGATGCTGTCAGGAAACTTTCTCAGTAGCCAGAGATTGTGGGGGCCTGGAGAGGAAAGGAAGACTGAGTGGTATGTATTCTAGGACCTCTCAGAAGGCAGAACTTGCAATTTTGCCCCTGAGTGGGAAGCACTCTCCCATTCAGAGCTGGTACACATGTGGCAGGGCATTCATTCATTCATTCATTCATTCATTCATTCATTCATTCGACAGGTTTGCCACCCATCTTGTCTATAGATTGTAGATTAATAACTGTTCGGTTATATTTATAAATAAGTATAACTGACTGTGGGCTAGGTTATTTAGCAGAATGTCTGTCTGAAATTATTTCTATACATTCTAAAAGGTCTAGAAGGATAGATATGTTCCAAATTCTTTCTATCCACAAATGCAACCCAGGAACTCTATCTTTCATGGCACAATCACTTCAGCCAATCAGAATATTTCATGCTTTCTTTTGTTTTAAAATGTGAGAAAACAATAAGGCTGCACTCAAGCCAATGTTTAGTAACTTTCCTAACTTCTTTGGGTTTTGGAAGCATTTAGTCAACCTTGGATTATGATAAACTCTTTGTCAATTCACATTTTAATCATGCCACTGTGGTTCATTTTTCCAAAATAAAACATACAAAATCTTATAAATCTATCATACTAATGTAGGGGTTAGTTTAGTTGCTTCTTAAGTAAATATTTTCACCTGTATTTCTTTTTTTCAAAACCAGGAACAAGCTCAGAAAAGCAAAACATCAGTGGTTAAAAATACCAACTGCCCAGGTATGTGCATTGGGTTTTCTTTTACCTTTGATGAGAAGCAGGTAAAGAATAGAATAGAATAGAATAGAATAGAATAGAATAGAATAGAATAGAATAGAATAGAATAGAATAGAATAGAATAGAAAATAGAATAGAATAGAATAGAAAATAGAATAGAATAGAATAGAAAATAGAATAGAATAGAAAATAGAATAGAATAGAATAGAATAGAATAGAATAGAATAGAATAGAATAGAAAATAGAATAGAATAGAAAATAGAATAGAATAGAATAGAATAGAATAGAATAGAATAGAATAGAATAGAATAGAATAGAATAGAATAGACCTTGGAGGTCTTCTAGTCCAACACTCTGCTCAGACAAGAAACCCTATGCCATTTCAGACAAATGGTTGTTCAATCTCTTCTTTAAAACTTCCAGTGTTGGAGCATTCACAACTTTTGGAGATGGTTTCGGAACCAGATTGCGTGTAAAAAATTCTATTTTACATTCATCTCAACCAAATATTGTTGACTGCAGCCTTTCCTAACCTGGTATCCCCTCCAGAGGTTTTCATTTTTAAAAATCTGAGCCAAGACCAGGCGACGGGTCTACTGCTTGTTAGCGGCTTTTGAAGTCAGAAGCAGAAGCTTAAATGAAATTCCTGTTAACTGGAGATCATGCAGCCTTAGGCCTGAGAACTTGTACTGGTTATAGGACTCTAGCAGGTGTTCAGTCTATTACAAATCCAAGAAATTCTGAACTACATTGTACATTTTCCATGTAATGTTTTAAAGAATTAAAGTAAATTTTTTGCCAACTGCATGATCGCTTCTTGGATCGATGGTTCTTACACTACTTAGCATAAATCCTATAGCCTAGAATCGCCTTAATGAGATGGCTGGCATAGAAGTCTAATAATAAATAAATCCTATAGCAGTGGTTCTCAACCTGTGGGTCGGGACCCCATTTGGGGTCGAACGACCATTTCACGGGGGTCGCCAAGCAAGGCTGTCCGCCATTTTTTCCCCCTTTTCTTTGGCCACGCCCCTGGCACCCGGTGATGTATAAGTGGTTGGGGGTCACCACAACACGGGGAACTGTATTATGGGGTCACGGCATTAGAAAGGTTGAGAACCACTGTCCTATAGCATGTTTTTTTAAAAAAATTGCTTAGATTTATAAATATGAAAATGATGTCACCTAGCTTGTATTCCAAACATTTATTATATCCGTATGGAATAACATTAAGATAAAAATTAAGGTAAAATTAAGGTACAGTCCAGAAGCTCAGGGGATCCCAGGTTATACAAGCCCTGATTGATTACTTTGCTCCCTTAAGCAATGGGAACAAAAGCAGCAACTGTCATTTTTCTGCATATGCAAAATGGCACTTCCATTGGATCATACATGAAAATTCAAACATGTGAAAATACCAGCTTTTGCAAGGATTTCCTGAAAAGGATTCCTTGTTTAACCTAAATACTGTTTGTGGAAATATGATATTGTTTAAGTTTCAGAACTAAACTAGGGTCATAGTCATGCCATATAAAATGGCAAAAAATCTGTGTTTTTTGGACCACTGGCTACATGTTCTGCTGGAGATTTGAATGACTCCAGAACCTTTTAACTCAGGGGTTCTCAACCTTGGCAACTTTAAGACGTGTGGACTTCAACTCCCAGAATTCCTCAGCCAGCAAAGCTGGCTGAGGAATTCTGGGAGTTGAAGTACACAAGTCTTAAAGTTGCCAAGATTGAGAACCCCTGTTTTAACTGTTCCAAGTATTTTATGCAACTTCTTTTAAACTTGTAGAATATAATCAGCTATTCAAGTTGAACATCAATCGAAATCACAGAGGTTTTCGAAGAGCAATTCAAACCAAAGGAATCAAATTTGAGATTTTTCACAAAGGGTAAGTAAGTGTTCATGTCCAGGGGAGAGTAATACAGTTAGTTGCATGAAACAGAACCAAAATGTTCTGTTTGAAAAAGAGGGGACACATTCTGTGACTCTATTATAGACTTTTGGAAGTTCTGCTGTGCCTCAAGGAAAACAGGCAGAGAATAATCTTTATGGCATAGTTAATCAAGAGTGGACAGTTAGATGGGTGGAATATAAATTTAGTAAATAAAATAAAAAGAACTAAGGTGCTTGACATTATTCTGAAGGGAATCCATCCCAACAAAAAAACCCAAGTTGTAAAATGTCTCTACCCAGGTCTCAGTCCTTACCCATGTTTGTGTGTGCGCATTCATGTGTGTGTATGTGTGTGTGAGAGGGGAGGTGAAGAACAACTCGTGTCTATTTCTCCTAACTCATCTGGCAGTAAGCCATGACCATTATTAGCATATTAGCAAACAGGCATGCGGTTGGTCAGCTTTCTTCTAATTACCTGTATTTTATGTCCATATTTGACTCCAAAGAAATTAATAAACCAAAGATTGTCAAAATTTCATGTCCTGAATGAGTATAGAATGTTGTTGCTACTTCCAACCCAGTTGTTAAGGGAGCTTAATTCTGGTTTTGATGATTTCCTTTTCCCAGATCCTTTTTCAGGAGTGACAAGCAAGTGGGAGCAGCACACTTGAAACTTGACAAATTGGAATCTGAATGTGAAATTAGAGAGATCGTTGAGGTACAACGCCAAGCTTTTTGAACAGAACTATATTCAAATAGTATTTTCTTTGTATCATTTTGTGTTCTGAAGATACACTACAAAATGGGATATAACTGATTTCTATCCCTGGCAGTTCGTTGATAATATTGTCTTTGTTATATGCTGGTTCCAAAATAGTTGGAGGATTCACCCATGTCTCTATGCGGATAGGAAAATATATTGAAATTTTTAAATAATGTTTGTGTTCAGTGGCTTGGTACAAGAATGCAAGAATTATGTGCTGACCAACTTAGTTCATCTTCCTTAATCATATCCTCTTCTGCATATTTCTGTGCAATCTAAATGCATAAGAAGTTGACTAGAAAATCAAATCACAATCCATACTGTGTATAGAATTGGATATCTTAATGTAATACATTAGTACACAGGTGTCAAACTCGTAACATCACGTGACGTTGCGACATATCGTGACTTTTTTTTCCATTACTGGCAATGGGGTAGGCACAGTTTCGGCATGACGCATCTGGCCTGTGGGCCGGCAGTTTGACACCCCTCCATTAGTAGATATTTTGCTGTTTCCAAATAAGCTTTCTGATATATTTGTTCATAAATTTGTAAGAAGGGAATGCTTGAACACATTTATTTTTGTTTTAATAGCACCTTTTAAACTATGATATAATTTGCCCATGTAGCTTTGCACTATTGTTCCGGCTCTATATATTGTTCACCATATATACTGATAGTCATACATAGCCAAAACTGTATCATACACATACAAGTAAATATTTTTGGCAGACTTTAAAAAGGTCATGAAGATTGAACAGGGCTAGAAACAATTTGACTGTTGACATGGAAAAATAGGGTGGAGAGAAATTAAGTGATTTATTTGAATAAAAGAAGGAAACCATTTGCTGTATAGCACATTGTCATTGGTCATACTAAAAATGCTTTAGTGCAACAGTCCCCAACCTTTGTGGCCCAGCTGGGGGGGGGGAGAGGGGAACCTGGTCATGCGAGCAATGGGTCGGCACACACGTGCATGATTGCCTACCAGCCCACCGCTCATACCAGTTGAGCTGTGCATGCGTTCCAGCCAGCCACTTGCACGGCCCAATTCCGAATAGGTCACAGCCTGAAAGTGGGCCACGGGCCGGGTGTTGGGGAGCCCTGCTTTACTGTGTTCAGAGTCACTTCAATTATCTTGGAATTTTGTTGTGTTTTCTTCCAATTATGTCTTTTCTATCTTAAGGTTTTGGATAGTAGGAAGCCTACTGGAGGCAAACTAGAAGTAAAAGTAAGACTTAGGGAGCCACTTACTGGGCAAGATCTTCAGACAATTACAGAAAACTGGCTAGTCCTTGAACACTAATTCTGCTGAAGGTAGGAGTGTTTATCTTTCCTCTGTTAATCCTATAGGTGGAAAAAATGATTTCAGTCCAGTCTTTAACTTGGAATAATGTGTTTTTCATATGCAGAACTGTAACTTCATTTCAGTTTTTATTTAAAAATACTCTTAGCTTGTATGTTTTTATCATTTCATTACTAAAAATGTTCAAGACTTAAACGCTAAAAAACACCCAAGTAAATTATATAGGTGATCACTACTATTCACCACCAAGAAGTAACAACAGTCAGATATATTATCAAAGATACATGTAAGAAAGTAATTAAAATTTCCCACTACAAGTAATTTTTATGGAATTGATTTTGAATTGTATCGGGGAAAGTCAGTGTATTTCAGTAATGGATGGTATTTTTATTTACAGTCATAGGATGTTTCTTTGTTGTTCTCTCATTTATAAAACTATGCTGACTTTTTCTTCCCTGCACCCACAGATCCAGGAATGCTAAAAGCTGCAGAATGGACTTTACATGAAGTTTCTGCAACCACCAAAGATGTTCAGTGAATGCACTACTAAACATAACATCTTTATTTTCATAACTATCATATAGTATGAGTTGGTAAGCTTTGTAAGTCTACTATTAGGAATGAAGGTATTGTTACACAAAGAGACTGACCTATTTTAACCTTTCTTGAGGCCAAAATTGTGGGTAATATATAAAAGGTACTTGTTAATGTGACTGCTGACTTGAGCAAACAAAGGACATGTTGGTAAGTGTGGACAAGAGTTTAATGAATAGCAGTATAATTAAGATATGATGCAGCAGCTCCAGTGTGTTATATAACCTGCAATTAAGATGTGTTTCCTACCCATGGAATAAATGGACAGTCTTGTTTACTGAAGTGTAGGTTAAGCAGCTGTGATTGTATCTCTTTAAATTGCCTGCAATGAAGATTTTAAGTTACTGTACATCTCTTCATATATGCATCTACGTTGCTCAAGTGTGACTAGAGCACAAACCTTTTCAAAGGGAAGCCTGTATGAAATGTAAGATAGTTAATAGTTCCTTTTTAAATTCTCATTTGTATTCCTTTTGCTCTTCTGTGAACTGAGGCAGAAGTAAAACTGTTTACTATTTAATATCTGGATTTTGATCTTGCTTCAGCAAATGCAGTAGATACAGAACAATTTGACTGAAAGTACAAGACAATTGTTTCCTGCCTCCTAGACAGAACGTGCAACCAGGGATCCAAATTATCTTTTTCTCCAGTTTCATGGCTTCCAGCAAGGGAGTTGCAGAAGATTTCCACAATATGTGTGTGACTTCATACATACACTTAAGTCTGCCATGCAGCCAGCATTCATTTCTGTCTTAAGTCAGTGGAGACAATGCAGCATTCTGTTGTAATTTTAATAAATTTAATATACAAAACTACATGTTGAAAATAAAAATATAATATGCAGTCTTTGCAGTGTTAACTGAATTTTAAAAGTACATTTTTTTTTCTTTAAACAAGTACTCAGTTCTTAACAATATGGTAATCTTAAAGTCATTTAAAGGCTGTGGTTGAAGCAAACCAGTCAATAGAATTTTGCACAAACATAGCCCAAAAAAAATGATTTTCTGCAGAGGGATGAAAAGTTCAGCCTTTCTCCATTTGTCAATAACTTTAATACAAAGCTAAGTTACTGAAAAGCCTGCTTCTAATAGTGAAACTGGGATGCAGCTAATAAAGTAAGAATCTACAGCAATTGTAAAGAGCAGTTGTATTGACTTTGGCAATTCAGCCTGTAAAACAATACTATTGCAGAAGGAGAGAAAGCTTATAAGGAACTTTAGTTTTTGTGCAAGGAAGAGAAAGAACAAGAAACTTAAAATTGCTTTGCAAGACCCTCCTTTTGCACATGATTTCACAGGTGCCCATTAATGTCTACCAGTTCCCTCTTGCGTGGCTAAACATTGAATAACATATTTAGGTTTAGTATTACATGACCTATTTGTGGGATTAATCTTTAATTGTTAGAAGATTCATTTTTCTGTCCTTCAGTTTGACGCTTTGATCTAATTCCCATTCTAGTTGCAGTTTAGCATCAGCTGTGTTGTTTTTGTTTTGTTTTTTTTTACAAATTTAAGGATGCAGAGGCAATTTATTCAAAAATGAAATCTACACGTGTTCATGTATATGGCTATCTACAGAGAAAAATTTGTTATAGCTGCCACTGCTGTCCATACTTGCCCTGCAATACAAATTTGCTAGTCCATTTTCTAATCTGCATTTAGTAAAGCTCAGTCTTTTATCTCCTTGCACATGGATGATAGCTACTCATTTGGATAGCGATGTCCAAATGATATCTGAATTTATTTTCTCAATCGTTTGACAACTTTCTACTCGTTACTGTATTCTCAGGAAATGTAGTGTTAACAGGAAAATGCTCACATTCTCTTGCTGTCACTGCCAGCCTGATATCTTTTTGCAAGAAGGCTCAATTTGCAGTCTGCTCAGTTCATTTCCAGTGAGGCACGGTGCAAGCTTTCTACCTTGTGAAAGCAAACCATGGAACAGTAGGCAAACTTGCTAGAATTCTCAGAGAATAGCTTTATATAGTGCTGCTACTATAAAGTGCAGGGTTAATGCTATGGATTGCTTAAGTAGAGTACACACTTATCAAAAAAAATAAAGAGTACGTTCCTTTAAAAGAAGGATCAGTTGAAAAGAATAGCAATTTCATGTAATTGCTCATTTAAGACTAAAGAAAGCTGCCAAAAGCGTAAGACTTACTAAAGTGCAGAAAAAAAACACCAAATTCTTACAGCAGGTTTGCCAATTTCATTCTTAAAGGAGACTAAAAAAAAGTAAGGTAAAGCACAGAAAATGCAAGCTTAATTTACATACAATTTTTGGAAAGATTTCTGCTTTGGGCAGATGTAAAAAGTATCTTCCTGATGTTTGTCTTTCTTTCTGAACCTCTCTGAAGAATAGGCCAGCATGTCCTGGAGGTACTCTGACCAATAAAGTGGTCACAATAATGTAAACAATATATTTTAAATGTCTAGAGAAATTAACCATAAACAGCAGTATAATGAGGTCAGAATGGAGGTCTTGATTGTTTCTTCATAATAAGTTTATCTACAAAAGTTAAATGTTGACACATGTCTTTTCCTTATTCCCCAAGTGGTCTCTGCATTCTTTTGAGCATCAAATACATGACTGCAGTAGCCTTTAAACATGACCATTATTGGTTTCTATTTCTATTCATAACAGATGTGTGTTAGCTGCAAAGATAGCATAGCCATTTTGTAACATAGAAGCTGCCCTGATCCTGTTTGTTGACAAATGCATAGACAATTCAGAATTATGGAACAACTGTTCTCACCCACCCACCCACTCCACCCAACCCCTCACAATAGTGTTAACTAAAAGCTTAATTTTCCAGTTTTAAAGTGCAAATGATTCAGATACAACTGCTGCTAGAACAGGTCTGAAAGAAAATGAAGTCCTCTTATGAGATGTTTTCCAGAATATAAAAAATAAGCTCCATTATGACTGGGCCCTCGCTCAGCTGGCATGCCCCTCCATGAATCACTGGAACTAAGGCACTGTCCAGATCATTCATGTACTGAACAGGCAGTGGCTGGCCATTGCTCCCAGCCTGGTAGCCTACCTAAAGAGAAAGAAAAAAATAACATGCTTCAAAGTGAGTAGGACAAAAAACATTATTTTAAGAACAAATTATTTTTATTCCAGGCACATTATTTATTTTACAATATTTAGAGATCAACCCAATCCTATAGACTCTGGGCAGTTTATAGGTTAAGAAACAAGTAAAAGCAAAATAATATTTAAAAAAAATACTTGCAAAGAGATTCATTTTGGGCTAAACGCTAATTGGGGGAATATGGTCTTAAGTATCTTTTAAAGCATCAGGAATAACATCTTGAAGTGAGCCATTAGAAGAGATGTTTAAATTATAATACAGTGTAAAAAATAAACTTTAGCCAACTTTCCAGAAATGTAATATTGTAGGCAAATGAAACAAAAGTATATCAATATTGGAAATGTGGGCTGTAAAATGACAGCACCGCCAAAAGAGATACATCAAAATTAAGGCATAAAGAGTATAGAAAAAGCTGATGATATGGGTTCCCTGCAGGTAAACCTTGACTTTTGATCACATTTGGGACCAGAATTTCTGTCACTAAGCAGTGCATTTATTATGAGAGTCATTTAACAACCACGATGATTTGCTTAATCGTAACTTTTAACTACCCCTTTTGCCATAGTTGTTAAGCCAACCACTGTGGTCATTAAAAGAATCATGCAGTCCCTCATTGACTTTGCTTATCAGAAGCCAACTGGGAAGGTCACAAATGCCAATTACATGACCCTGGGACACTGTCACAAATGTATGCCGGTTGCCAAATGTCCAAATTGTGATCACACAACTGCAGGGACACTGTGACAATCATAAGTGTGAGGACTAATTCTAAGTCACTTTTTCATCACCATCAAACTTTTGAAACTTTGAATAGTCTTTAAACAAATGGTTATAAGTAAAAAGCTACCTGTAAGTATTATAAATATAAAAATTCTTTCAGAAAGAAGCCTCAAAATTATGCATGTCATGAATACAACATAATTAGAGGTGGAGTTACTAATATGTATATATAATCTAATTACAGGCTCAACTGGTTCAACTTTAAATGAGCTGGAATTGACACTCCACTGTAGGCATTACTGATTATGGTTGTGTATGCTCTGAAGATGATTCAGGCATCACATTAATAAATCTTTCTCTGCTATTCATTATAGAAACCAGACTTTTTATCATGTTTCTGTGAAATTCTGAAAAATGGTGCCACTGTTTTAAAGAATCCACTCATTAAAGTTAATGTGGCTCTTAAGCCAGAAGCAGGCAGAAGCTGAAACATTAAAGCTATCTTAATAAACATCAGATAATTTTGGCACTTGTCCAAGGTCCAAAACTCTTCTGAGGTATTCTTAAAATATGCACAACTTTATTACTGCTACTATATCAATTTGGATTCTACATTTATCTTTTGGACCTGATCTTATAGTCTGCCTCATCCCTTTCCTCTAGCAAGGAGCCTCCAGTGTAGTGGTTCTCAACCTGTGGGTCGGGACACCATTTGGGGTTGAACGACCATTTCACGGGGGTCGCCAAACAAAGCTGTCCGCCATTTTTTTCCCTCTTTTCTTTGGCCACGCCCCTAGCACCCAGTGATGTATAAGTGGTTGGGGGTCACCACAACATGGGGAACTGTATTATGGGGTCGCGGCATTAGAAAGGTTGAGAACCACTGCTCCAGTGGATCTATTCATTAAACGAATAGTAAAAAAAATGCTTTATTCATGTGCTTATACCAAATGAGCAAAAAGCATTTCTCCCAGAATTGCTACTTACTTGATCAGTGTCAAGTGTAACTCGTAGACCCAGCTTGGTCATTCCATCTTCCTTCAGCAGCTTCAGGTGTGGACATAAGGCCAGGCAGAAAGCCTTAGCCACATTCTCAGTCAGTCTGCTATGATCTGCTGGGTCACTCAGACCATTATGTTGGTCATCATTTTCCAAGAAGAAAACCTTAACATAAAAAGAATTGTTCCATATGTCAGCCCCAATAAACATAAATGTTTACAAAGCTGCATTACAACAGTAGTTGCATATCAGTGTATATTGCTATACATCAGTGATTGCATGACCTCTGTAGATGCCCCACACTAAATAAATAACAGTAGCTTGGCAACTCAAAAACATTGGCAATTTATTAAATAATTCAGTTAATGGCAAGTGCAGTCTAAGAAATGAAATAAAAAGGATATAAACATGAGAATTATGCAGTGAGATAAGATGACTGTCAAATGTCTTAATGTCAGAAATAAAATCATTCTATTTATATTTTGACAGACATTGTGGCACATCAATATAACTTTCAGAATTATAAATAAAAACTTGCCTTTAAAAATAATTACATTTCTGTTCAAGGCATCTGTTCATACCATTAGTATCACGAAAAAGAAAAGAAATTAGAAGGTAAATAATAAACATGTCTTTAAAAGTGACCTTAATTAAATTTTATAGTTGTAGTTATGATACACAAGTGTGCTTGCAACCATTCCACACACAAATGGAATGTTAAGAGGGAATATGTTCACATTCCACTGTAGAATAATTGGTGGAATATTATGCAAATTTTGATGCTCTATTTCCCATATTGGTAGCTATGTAAATTTATTAATTTATTTTTGCAATTATGTATTATCCTTTCAAAGCTCAAAGCATACATTGGGATAAATCCTGATAATTATATGAAGCAGATTAAGCTGATGGACTCTACCCGACAATCAGCCAATGAGCTTTGTGATCATGTAAGGACTTAATGTGGGTCTTCCAGATCAAGTCAGTATTAACTACAACACTGCACTGGCTCTCATATATGTGAGTTACTATCACATAATAATAAAGATTCTAGCTTTTACATACAAAATAATGTGATTTCCTCACCTCTGTCCACCTAATGACCTTCCCATTTGCTTTATATTCTGAACCATGGAATATCTTCACACTTATTATAAACTCCATAGATTTCCCATCAATAGGACTTACAACACTAAAATGTGGAAGGAAGAGATAGCTCTATTAGCAGTAGGATTTAATACTGCTTTAAGTCCTGCCTTCATATGCTTAGGTAATTATCAATGCTGGTCCAATTTAATAAACAATGTAAAACTCTGGGTCTGTTTATCAAAATAAGTTCATATAAAAGAATAATGAAGCATATTGAAATAGGAGCAGTTAAAACATGTTACATATTTAAAATAGCTTATCTGAAGAATCACCAGATAGTTTTTAGGTGAAACAACTTTCATCCAAGCATCCCTTTCTGGTCAAGTATAATATTAAAATCCTTAAACATATATTATAGAAGAGCTAAAAACCATCCACAGAACTGTTAAAAGTATGGTGGCATCTCTGCTATATATAAGAAATTCTCTGAGAGAATCTTTAACAACTGTTCTAATTTGAGCTTGGTTATTCTAGTTTACCACACACACACACAATATATATATGGACTATAGATTAGTAAATGAAGCTACTGGCTTTGAATGTAGACTTTAAACATGGACAGTATATGAAAAGTCATGTAAGAGACATTATCTAAGTTAATCTGAATATTTCAACGAGCATGCCCTATCAGGAAACACAACTCTGGCTGGGCAAAAAGAAAATGCAGATTAGTGCACACCATTCAGACATTCCTTTGAAGCTAAAGTCCAATTTATTCCTTTTTTTGGCTATGCAGGAGATAGAATGGAAAAATTCTCCACCAGAGCATTATGTATAGCAGATTTCTGTTGGTTCACATGATGTTAATTATAGCTCAGCATTACATGTGAAGCAATTCAATAAACCCAAATAAAATAAAAAGTTATTGAGGTACCCTTTGTTGAAGTTTTTATCATCATCCACCCACTGAATATGCACATGTTCTTGAGGTTCTTCAGCATCCACTTTTCCACAAGAAATTGTGAAGTCTTTCATCTCCCTCAGAGCTTGCCTCAGGGAGTCCATATTTTCAGCTGTTATCTGTACCATCACACCATCTACATATGAAAAGATACAAGCACTTACAAAATTCCACACAATATATTGTTGAAATGGCACGTAGAGTATGAAAAAGGAGAGCCTAATATCCTGATCAATGAATTTTACAATTGTTATGTATTATTATACAGATGGAAAACCACTTTGGTATGGTGGTTAAGGTAGAAACTGGGAGCTCATGACTTGAATTGCCCACAGCATTGTCTAAAAATCAAGAACAATAAATAGGATATATTAATTTCCATTATTACCTGAATCTACTCTTAGCTTTATATTCATCTTTAAGGAAATGGTAGAGTTGGTAAAGTAAGAATAATGCAGAATTTAAAAATATATTGAGCAATTGTTTTTCTAAAATCAAAGTCTTTACAAAAGAGTCATCAGTGACCATTTACGTCTATTTTTGTGAACAAGAATTAGTATCCATGCCTTTAATACAGTACTATTCACTTTGGGAAGAATTTGAAAGCTGAACTAGATTAGACTGTAGAAAAACATCATTCTATAAGGGTGGTTAAATACATAAGTGCATAATCTGTAAAAGAATGTCTACCTTTATCATTGTGCAATTGTTAATTTTTATTGGCTTCCTTTTTTATGAAACCTGTTTTGCAAAGCAGTTTGTTTATACTTTCATAAATAAACAAATAAAACACTGAAATCTTACCTTCTACAATACTGGACTTTGCAAGATAGCCTGAAGATGATTTTAAAGCTCCACTAAATACAAAGAAGCTGGCTCCAGTCACTGCAACAATGAGACATATTAAAATGTAAATATAAAATGTCCATTTAATTCAATAACAAAACAGCGAACAATACAAAGAAAAACTAAATTATGCAATTACTATGTTTAAACAAAAATATAAAGTACATATTTTAGGCCAATTGAAATGTTCTGGGAAATTTGAGAGTTAAAAGGATACTTGATCACTATTACTCCATTTTGCAATCTGTTTTCAAGATGTGTGTTTATTATTGTGTTCTCCACTTCATACTCAAGGGTTTTAGTAGAGTTGAAAAAGTTACTAGTTTGGGTCATGAACCCTCATGCATCATTTTGCTCAGAGAAAGACTACCAAAAATAATACAAAAACTTAAACAGGCCAAGATTCTATGAGATTCTATTACAGAAAGATAGCACAAGTCTTATTCTGGCAAGTTAAAAAAAATGCTCCTTAACAATTCTTTAATTTTAAGACAAGAGGAAACATACAGAATTAGTGCAGTACCAAAATTCAACAAACTTGAAGCGCAGTGCCAAAATTCCAACATTAAGAAATAATTGAAGTTTGATGGCTAATTTAAAAACCAACATCTGAAAATTCTGCCTTTGTATTTCATATGCTTATAAAATTAAAGACTCAATAGCAGCTTTAAAAACTAAAAGAAATAATTCAGGAAATCAATATTTATGTAGAAAACACTGTCAACAACTCTCACCCTTCCTTGGTTGATTATGAATACTGATGGCCTGAGTCTGATAGTTGCCATCATCATTCTGCACACAAACCAGATGGGAGTCTGCTCTTTCATTGAAGCATGCACCACCTGCTAAAACATGCTCATTGGATTTGTTCATGGCTTTCATCATCTGCAACAAACGCCCCAAAATAGAGCACCTGCCATTAATGTGTAATATGGCCTGTGACTTAAAAACAAACATTTTGATACTTGGGGAAAATATCTCCTCAGGATTATTCCTAGAGGACAAACTATATACAGTGTTGAATTATTTTAAAGGATTTAGAATTTTTCATAATCTTGATCTACAATGTGATCAGAGCTTCATCTAAATCCCATTGGATTCTGGTTAAACAAACAACCTCCAAAGCACTGACCCACATCTTCCCTTTGATGAATATCCTGAGCCACATTCATTGTCTTTGTTGGATAAAGTATATGAATAAAAGATAATCAGCTCTCTTAAGGAGGATAAATTGGTTAAGTGTTCCAATCTGTCAGATGGCTATCGGATGCAAGAGACCGAATGAAAGGTCTCACAATTAGAGTTTACTCTTCTTGAAATAGATTTGGGGAAGTGAATAATTGACTAAAAGAGATTTCTGCAGACTTCAGAAAAGTGTTATCAGTGCTCATAAGGTTAAAATGGCAGTAGTATCACTGCCAGAGGCTTTCTCAATCCATATTCAAGCAACAAAACACTGCTTTTTAACAATAGAACATCATCCCAACCATAAAGTACGGTGATGAAAATAAAATGGCTAGTAATCAAGGGAAACAAGGGATTCTAGATTGCATCTGCAATTTCTACAGGATATGACGGAATTCATTGATAAGATAAAGTTTAAATACATATGAATCATACAGCAAGACTACAATCTTAAATGCATGATTAAATTTATGCTACTATGTAATGTCCAGGAACAAGGAACCGTTTTGGAATTTTGTCCTTGACCCATCTGAAATACTACAGCATGAACTGAAGATAAAAATTCACGCAACGTAACCCACAAATACCAATAACTTGAAGCAGTGAAGAAGAATGCTACAGGCCTACCTACCTCCAAGCTGAGCTAATATGCAAGACTGATCAACAGGCATGGAAAATGTCTGGCTGAAATTGTTGTAGCAAAAAAGTGCCACTATTCGCTAATTCTAAGCTTCACATATTTCCCCCCCCCCACACACACACACACAGAAATATAGTGAATGGTGGCTCAATGTGAGACATGACGTGGCAATTTTGGGTGTTGTTTGTTTAAACAGAGCTTAAATATTTAGATCATGTTAAGAGATACGGTACTATGGGATTACAGATAAACAGTAAACAGTTCGCAAATTTAATTAATCGCTGGAAAGCCTTGGCAAAATCATGTCAAAACTAATGCTAAACAGTCTTTAGAACACAATCTTTGGACTCACTTCTCCAATATTAATTATTTGGTAATATGTTTATTAGGTAAATTAATTCAAAAAGGATTTACATATAAAGTATAGGAAAACAAGTCATTTTTTAAAATGAGCACTTAGACTACAGTAATATGAATCAGAATTTTATTTAATAAAACTATCTTTGTAGTGGATTTCAAAACTGAGTGTATTCTATCTATTTATGCCACATACCTCATTATATCTGTTACTGGGAATTTTTATGCTCGTTTTTCTCACTTCCATATCAACCACTAAGCCTTGGACAACTGGTAATGTATACTGGTAATTCCTGAAGTCCTGTCACACAGAGAATAATCAAAATCATGACAGCTAGTGATCATAATTAAACTTTAACATTTCATATATTATGAATTGATACAGAAATATTTTAATAACATGCATTAAATTCTGTTGTAATAACTATTTTATTCTGTAAAGAATAGCAAAGCATACAGTTGATTTCAGAGGCAATATGAAAAATCAAAGTGGGATTTGTAAATGATGACAAATAGTTTCCAGTGAGATACTTTCTTAAATGGCAACTATACAACAGAATTAGTTTACAATATAGGCCTGACAAGTGAAATAACTTGCTTAGCTGATGGTAGGAAGATAGTATCCATGTGACTATCAACTTCCTCCCACCCAACTTGCCTATCGCAATTCTGCTTCCTAAAGACTGAGAAAATACTATTCATTTACCATAAATGCATTTACATATAGCACAAATCTTTTAAATGTGGAAAAAGACATGCCCAAAATATTATTTTGTTTCCAGAAAGCAACAGTTTTATTTAGGCAACATATCTAAATCTTCTGATTTTAGAAATACCATTGAATATTTCATTTATTAACATCTTAATATGACTGTATCTAATATGAGCAGTATATCTATAACTATAAGAAGATACAATTCAAATCTTAAGATATGTTTAAGGTCACATATTTAGTATATATACACAAATAAAAGAAAAAGCCTATAATCCAATTCTGGAACTTTTCAACATAATTGTGTAGGTAAATGAAAATACCAAAACATACACACTTTCTTCATTAAATATGACAGAGCAAAGGAAAAACAAATCCTTATAATTATTACTTACTGCAAGAAGATTCATAATTGTGTGACCAGTCTCACCAAACAATGGCTTACGAAATCTGACACTGAAAAGTGGACATGGATACACTAAAAAAAAAAAAAACCCCAAAATTCAGATTTATTTTCTGAGAAGTTTACATTTGCTAGAAAAGTAGATATAGGATTAACAGAAATATTAAAATAATAGCTATTATTATATTATCACACATAAATAGGGCAATTGGAATCTTTATATCATGTTGGTGCCTCATTACTCAAGAACTTTTATTAAAACAAATATGCCTTGTAATTGAGTTAAAACACTGGGTTAAAATATCAGCTTGCTATGTATTTATTTACACAGGGCAACAAAAAGATATTGGTGCCATCACTCCTGATTTTAGTACCAGTCTTTCTATCAAGTTGGCTTAAGTTTCATTTGCCTTTTCAATAAGTACACATACAAATGAAACACTGAATGGAGGCCAGAAAGCAAACTGTCTCAACCCCTATATTCATTAAGAAATATTTATTTATTTATTTATTTATTTATGAGACTTATATACATACCGCTTTAAGTGCAAGCACTCTCTAAGCAGTGTACACCAGTAAGCAATGTATGTATGTGTATATATATATATATATATATATATATATATATATATATCATTGCCCCCAACAATCTGGGTCCTCATTTTACCTACCCCGGAAGGATGGAAGGCTGAGTCAACCTTGAGCCGGTGAGATTTGAACCACTGACCTGCTGAACACAGTCAGCTAAAGTGGCCTGCAGTACTGGACTCTAACTGCTGCGCCACCTCGGCTCATGATATGTCACTAATATAGTTAGCTCTATAACTGAATTTGTCTTATAATTCTTATAAGCATAATACGTAAAGAAAAAACATGCAATCTTATTTATTTAAAAACTTAAAAGCTTTTTAGTGAAAGAAAAATTAAAGTTATGAGATTCAAATCAAGAAGAAAAAACAGAACCTATGTTCACACAGCACGTAAGATCTAATGATTAACTTATAATTTGCCTTACTCCGTTTTGCTGAATAAGGTATCATTTGCTGGATTCACACATCAAATTAAGCCATAAAACCACACTGTACAAACCACTGGCTTATTTCACAGAACAAATTATGCAAGCACATTGTATTATCGCTTAATCTGATGTTTGAACCACTCCTGGTTCCCTTTATATGAACAAAAGAAACTCCAAAATAAAAAACTAAAAAGTTATTATCCCAAAGTGTTACCACCCAAAAAAAACCTCAAATTCTTCTCTGTGCCATTCCGTAGGTTTTTCCCAAAGTAGTATAAGATATATTTCTAATTTTTAAAAAAATGGGACTTACATCTGTATTCAGCTCCGAGTCTTAGCATCAGTCGGATTGGAAAAACTTTAGCCCAAGGAGTCTCCCATTTCTGAATAAGAATCCCAAATAAATATGGTGGGGTGGGAAGCACCAAGTCCTGCAGTGACTGATACGCAGGCGTAACGTATAGAAAGCCACCATGCTCCTTGCTACTAAGGAAATTCTGACTGAAAAATGAGTGTCCTAGGTTGCTCACAACATTACCTACCAAACCAAAAGCATGGTTATTTTAGCGGTACATATACCATCAAAACAGAAAATTGCATATAACCTTATTCTACTAGTAATCATAGAACAAAATGAATTATTTAATGTTAAAACAGACTAATATTAAATTTTAATTAACATACTAAAGCAAAAAACAAATCTGACTTTTACTCAGTTAACATCGCAATATTTCACATATCATTTGTATTCCAAAACAGTATTACTCCCAAAAGGTTATTTCATGTATCTAGAAGTCTTACAGCTGAAAATGGAATCCGAGCATCTTAGTATTTAGGAAAAGCATAAAAATAAAATTTATGAATTACATATGCTTAAGTTATGAATAAATTCATTAAACTTCTCAAGATCTCCTGCTTTAGTCATCATCCTTAATTATTATTTCTAACAATCCATTAACATACAAGTCTAGCCTGACACTTAATAAGTTGGAAAACAAGAACTTCCACATACTGAAGTATACCTTGACACTGAAGTAATTTCTGAGAGACATTAAAACAAAGATTAAAGGCCACTGGCTTCTTCTTTTGGCTAGCCAGACTTGCCTACAACCCTAATAGCCTACTAGCTTTTGAGTTCAAATGAGATGGATTAGGCACTGTCACCCAGCTTGGTTTTAAATAGTAATGATCGTCAACTCATTTCAATAAACATAAAAAATATACACAAAGAATAGATAGATACAACTTTGGTAACAACTAATTGTGGTTTGATATAGCAGAGGGCAAAACAAAACTTGTTTTACCGCAAGTATGCCAGTCACAAATCTAAAGTGATTCTCCCAGACTATTTAGGACAGTGATGGCAAACCTTTTAGAGACCGAGTGCCCAAACTGCAACCCAAAACCCACTTATGTATTGTCGGGTGCTGGGTGGGCATGGCCCATTGGGTGGGTGTGGCCCATTGGGTGGGTGTGGCTTTGGTGGTAACGGCAGACTGGGTGGGACTAAAAAGTTCAATCAATCAATTCCAACTTTGCGAGATCTTTTTTTTCATGCGAGAAGTTGAAATTGATTGATTGATTGATTGATTGAACCTCTTTTTTTTGCACACGGCGGCGGAAGCCTAAAGCAAAAAGGTTTTATAAAACCCAGCTGAAAGCCTAGGACTAGGGTGATGGTGTGTGTGCCCACAGAGAGGGCTCTGCGTGCCACCTGTGGCACACATGCCATAGGTTCACCACCACGGATTTAGGAAGTGCTATTATGTTGTAGCCTTGTAAAACATTGTCAGAATAAAATCCCTGCATGAGAGTGCCCAATAATAGACAAGAAGCAAGATGAACTTCCTCATCTCCATTCTTAGATAATGCCCTCTCCTCTCAAAAAATAACTAGAGTTCACTGGTTTCAAGACAGGAACTAAACTTGAATGTAGCCAAATGGCAATCTAAATAGAATGCAGGCTGGCACTATTCTGAAATGCA
This sequence comes from Crotalus tigris, assembly GCF_016545835.1. Classification (NCBI taxonomy): domain Eukaryota; kingdom Metazoa; phylum Chordata; class Lepidosauria; order Squamata; family Viperidae; genus Crotalus; species Crotalus tigris. Next base: position 4,431,711 of record NW_024100081.1, read on the forward strand.
ACATAAATTTTATCAGGTTCAAACAATCCAATCATCGCATACATAGTTTTTTTTTATATAAAAATCTGTTTTTCTAACTGATTATATTTCGGAATTCTGATTATTAAAAAAAAAGTAAAATGATTTCTTACTTCCCATCTTAATTCCAGTAAGGCACTGCTTGCATTCCTTTTGGAATGACATTTCTGAAAGAGATCATCTTAGATCCCACTGTCAATTCATTCAAAATACATATGTCTGCATACCATAACTGAGTTGCTACACTGACAGTTTTAGACACTTGTCTCAAGATATATATGCTCAGAAAAAGCAAATATTGCAAATCATTTCTGTTAAGATAGCATTTGTTTAATGTTTTTTTTCTTATTTCCATTTAGAGCTGCAAACTGGAACTTAAGAAATTCCAGTAAAGGACCTGGAATTGTAGAACACGTTATGTGAGAAAAAGAACTTGAGACTTTAAAACCATATTGCAGCTGGAATAGATAAGCACATAACTTCCCCTAGCCCAGGGATAGGCAACCTTGGCTCTTTTATGACTCGTGGACTTCAACTCCCAGAATTCCTGAGCCAGCTGCTGGCTCAGGAATTCTGGGAGTTGAAGTCCACGAGTCATAAAAGAGCCAAGGTTGCCTATCCCTGCCCTAGCCTTTTCTTTATCCACTGTGGCTTAACAAACTTTAAAAACCAACTATCAGTGAAGATGATGTCCACTTGCCTATAGGACAAATGATATTCCACCCTTGTTCAATATGGTAGCCTACTGGACTGGCAGAGGAACCTTAACTCAATATTCATATTGAGATAAGTCCCTCACCACAGAAGTGTCTGTGGGCTAGCTTAGGATGCTGAGAATAGTTGCAGTGATATAATTGGATATGTCCTCCCACAGTGGGAACATCAGAAAAGTTTAAGAGGAAGAATCAGTAAGTAACCCACAGCATTTGATACTTGAGGTCCTTTGTTCATGCTGAATACTGCTAGCTTGGCTGTAGAAAATATCACAATTTTATAGGAATAAAGTTGCACACACATGTAGTATAATATACTAACAGCACAAAGTATATAACAGATACTTTGATCAGAAAGTATCCTAATTCCTGTGAAAAATCCCTTTGTTATAATGAAAATCCTTTACCTACTTTTGAAAAGTATATATAATACTTCTATTTCAAGCAAATTTTCTATATATGAAAAACTATTATGATGCAATAATTAGATTCACTGCATCTGTACCAGATAATAAGCTGATTGTGATAAACTTTGGGTTAATCTATTGCTTTCTTTTCTCACACATATTATAATGTCACAATAGATATTAAATACGCTTTGTGCGCCACTAAATGAATGTATGTAAGAAGTTAAAAATCATGAAGATCATCCACTCACAAAGTAAGAATACTTTTTGCTATCCAACACATAATTCATGAATTAATTTACTTGTGTGCACTAAAAAAATGTAAAATACTGAATCCTACCCAGGTAAAATTTGGCTATTACAAATTACTCTACCCAAAGTCCTGTTTCTCACAATATTACAGCCCAACTGAAGAATCCCTAAGACCGCCCCCACCCACATAGACAGGCAAGACACCAGAATATAAGCTGACAGCAAACAGCACTCCTTACTAGCACTGATGATGTTACCTAGTTAGGGTAATGAAACGTCTGGCAGAAAACAAGCAAGTTCAGAGAGCACTAAAGACCCCTCATCCCAATATTACAGAACAGTGTGCCCAAAAAGCAATATTCAAAAACAAATTATGGGAAGGTAATAAATAACGCATGATCACAAGTGAGAAGCACTTTGTTTAATGGTAGAGTAGAATAATTCTGTATTTTATGAAAAGCTAAAGATATTCAAGACAGGGTATGCCAACTCCAGAATCAATTAATTGATCAATGAATTTTGCATTCAAATTTGTCCCTAAGGCTCCCTTTACAGGTTTGCGGAATTACTTTTTTCAGGTATACTGTCAGCAAGAAAAACACCAACATGCATGTATGACTTTCGAGTTTTCTACCAGAACTCAAGATGCAAATGCTAATCCACAGGAGCGCTTCCTTTACCTATAAGCCAGTACTTTCACTGTGGCACCAATCTTAGAGGGGAGCTAATATTATTCAGAAATTTGAGCTATTTAGTTGAATACCTTGTTAAGTAGCTATAAGTTGCCCCAATTCCTAATTACTTTCTTGCATGTAAGAAACAATGGAATAATAAAAGAATGGGAGAAACTGTTTCATGGTATAATAAAATGGCTCCACTAATTTGTAAATGGACATACCCTATGGCAATTATTTCAAGGTGGATGCTCCCAATCTCCTCAACTATTCTAAATGGGTTCAGAACTGCAAAAGATATATTTAACAATTTTAAAAGGTGCCATCAATCATCATAGTTTTTAAAATGGTCAAAGTTTTACCTGCCAAGGCATCTTGATAAAGTTGCACAAAGTGGTTAAAAATATCCTTGGGTAAGCATTTTTCATCAGGTAAACATTGGAGAAGAATTACTATTTCTGATTGGCCTACTGCATGCATTCCCTTTGTAGTAAAGCACCAGCATTTCCTGTTCACATCTGCAAAAAATAAAAAAAATTCACACACTATAGAATGCTGTGTGTTTATCAAAATAAATATTTTATAAGTATTATCCATAAGAGGTATGTATGTATGTCGATCAAGAACACTGCACTGGATGGTCTGGAATTTATTTACTTACAATATTTATGAATTGCCCAGTTAAGACTTTGAGCGATGTATAATAAAAATACAAAATAAAAACCACCACCACAATAATTAATAAAACCTAAATATATTTAACTCCTCTTTCTTCTGTTATTTTTCTAATTAAAATATTTTTAAAAAGAAACTTGCAAAGTGCTACATAATATCACATTCTAAGCCAATGTCACATCTTCTGCAGCAACTGTTAAAAATGATATGAAATGTTAACACATGTAATAAATTTACACACCTGATGATGGAAATATAATTTTAACAATTTCATTATTATTCAGAACATTAAATGGAGATTCTTCTCTATTACATTACTGTCATTTTCCTGAGTCAAGAAATCCATATTACCAGATAAACAGACATTTAAAATTTTCATGTGTCCCCAACCTCACCCTCTCCAAAAAATCTTACAAACTTTTTTCTGAACTTTTGCAAACAGTACCTACTAAGAACCTGCCCACCATTAATGAAGAATAATTGTTTGTTAGCAGAAATATAACAACAAAGCATAAATGTAGTTAATAGATAGATATTCGCTATCAACTTGAAGTAACTGGGACTTACAATTTACAATTTTAACCATAGACAATAAATTTGCATTTAAAACAAATACAAGAGGATCAGGGCCACCATCTTCCAGCTGTTGCATCACTGATATGTGAGATGGTTTTTCTTCTACAGTATAATCTAAAACAAAGAAAGATTATGTGTCATTTGCTGAAAAATGCACAAGGTTTTAAGTACAAGAAAATCTATTATGTTAGACTCATAGTATTAGAAACAGAAATTCAGGCTATCAAATTCAACTCCATCCTCTGATAGGGAGTGGGGAATCCAAATTAAAGCATCTATATCAAATGTCTATCCAGGTTTTCCTGAAGAAGGTGTTTTGGAATTTCTTCCTAACACCTGATTGAAATCTGCCTTTCTGTAAGCTTTTTTCTTTTTCTCCTGTTGTTTATATGACACTTTTGGGTTTGTCTTCAATACATACTTCATTTTTTTTTATAAAACTGCCTAGTTTCTACTATAAATTAGTATTATATTTATGTTATTGCAATAAGCTTTGTGTTGGGCTATCCTTGTAGTAGGATAGAATTTAGATAGAAGTAGCATAACTTGAGATTGGTCATTTGGACCTCAAGTGAGAATTAAGGGTTGATGTTTGTTAGATGATCCATTACTTTTCTTGTGATGGATCTTCTGTTTTCTTGGCTGTCCATATTGCTTTCAGGAGTCTCCAATATCAAAGTTCAAAGGGATCAATACACTTCTTATTCTGCTTCTTTAAATTCAAACTTTTGATGTTTGCTGAATGCTGGATGGCAAATTAAGACCCGAATAAACAGAATGTAGCAGTCTTGAAACAAATGTGCAGTCTACCTATTAGCTGTTCTGTCACATTTAAGATTTTGCAAGTTATGAAAAACCTTAGTGCCAGATTATATCTGGAGTAATTCTCTTTATCTTTAGATTTCTTCAGAAAGTCTCCCCAGGAAGGATTCCTGATTATATCATGGTCTATACATTGTCAGCTGCTGATTACACAGAAAGGAGCCTCCTCTATGAGAATATTCTCCCACCTGGGAATCATGAAGTATCAATTATGGTGACTTTAAATACACCTATGGAAGGGGTAATGCAATTATATGTATGCATGCATGCTTTGGGTTTTAAATATTTGCCTTAAACTGTTTAATTAATGCATTTTAGTTTTAATTTAAAACTGCCATACATGGGAAACATAAACAGATGACATTTCTAAAATGTCTGGATCTGAAAAACTATGATGAGCAAAACCCCAAGAGCTATGAAAACAGTATGTTTGAGAAATACTAGAACAATTTAAACAATTATAAGTTGTCACAAAAATTGGTGCTATGCTGATTAACAAAGATATTATTTCTCGCAATTATCTTTATTATTTCTTAATGAACATTTCCATATTCTCCATTGATTTCTAATACATTAACAAACATAGTGCTACCACAGAATTCCCACTTGTGTAAAACAAATAACAGCACCCTCGTTAGGCATAATCTTATCCACCACTTATTAAAAGACAATCTTATCCACCACTAATTAAAAGACAAGTTGAAGAAATTTCTATTCGATATAATATTGTATTTTTCATTTACACACTAGCATCCACCACTCACCTCCTTTTACCCCAGTAGAGATGAGAATTGGAGGAAGCCCGTCTTCTGGAATAAGATTCATTGCACTGCCAACGGGACTTCCAACCTGAGTTATATTTCTTGAAAATGCAAGTGTGTTTTCAGTCTACAAGATATAACAAAAAACATTGGGTATAGCAAGTCAAGCCCTAATCACTTCACAACATGACTGGAGCTGCCCTTGAAGACCACTCAGAACTGATCTAGAATGCAAAGTGCAAGCAGTGATGAGCATGCCTTTATATGCCCATGTGACAGCTTCAACAAGCTAGGCTAGTTACCTGCACGCTTCCAAGGTTTTGCTCATGATCTATAAAACCTTATATGTCATAGGGCCTGGCTACTTGAGGGATCATCTGTCCTCCATGGTATCAGCCTGGTCTGTTCGATCCAAGAGAGTTGGAACACTTTAAGTCCCTTCAATTAAACACTGCCATCCCTCAAGGGCCGGATACATACCTTCTATGTCCTCTTGCTTGTCTTCTGGAACAAGATTCAATCTGATATTTATGTAACTCTCACCTTGCTGGCATTCTGAAATGCCTTTTTCCCCAGACCTTGGATAAGGGTTCTTCGGGCTTCTGCCAGATTGTGTGTGGCTATAGTTAATCAGATCCATCATCATTTTTTGTTGGATATTTTTATAATTACAGTATTCTGTTTTTATTCTGTTGGTTTTATTGTATATTGCCCAGAGTTAATTGGAATTTGTCTATATCGAATAATTTAAATTAAGTAAACCTTAATCTAATCTTCACTTTACAAATAAAAGGTACAAAAACTGCAGTAAGATCTTATGTAAGAGGATCGAGACAATAGTATTCATCTATATCTATAATCTGATAGAATAATTTCCTTATACATGGATACAAAAACAATTCATTTCTACAATATATACAAAACATGATTTAGAGTTACCATAGATGTTAAGCTGAAAGAATGGGGGTCATTTTCATTAATTTCTCATTCCCATTGTTTCAATTCTGTCAAGATTGTGATTGAATTGGCCGTCCAGATCTGGGGATATTCCATCTTTCACCATGTATGAAGTAGCAGTTCTCTCTTCAAGGATGATATGCAATCTGGGGGACTTCTGGGACTCACAACTCCTGCTTGACAAGCTGGTGTCAGCAGTAGCAAGGAAGACCTTTGCACAACTCCATCTGGTGTACCAGTTGTCCTGTTTCCTAGATCAAGGATCACTCATGCTCTAGTCATCTCAGGGTTTGACAACTCAGTGTGCTCTACATATTGCTACCTTGAAGACCACCCAACTTCACTTCAACTATTCTAGAATACAACAGCATAAATAATAATGGTCATGCCTCAGTATGTCCATGAAGCACTTCTGTTTTGCAAATTGCACCACTTGTTGGTTTGCTTCTGGTTGCAATTTATTATTACTCCTACAAGGCCTGGGTATTTGAGGAACTACCTATCTCCCATAACATCTATCCAGCTGATTCAATCCTGCAGAGTTGGCACATTCCAAATTCCTTCAATTAAACAATGTCATTTATGAAGACACTGGATGTGCAACTTTTCTGTAGTAGAGTTTGCTCTTCCCCAAAGATCCAGATGGCCTTTACATTCTGTTGTTTAGAAGAGCCACAAAAGACATAGCTTTTCACTCAAGCCTTTGTTGAGAAAGAGTGAGACCCTTCACTTCATCATGCTTGCCATCTTCTTTTAGTATTATCTTTTATGTTTTATTGATTTGTTATAAGCCCCCTGAGTCACCAAGTGTCATGCAGCATTTTTTATTATTACTATTATTGTTGTTGTTGTCATCTCCCATGCTGTTCAAGTATGCTCAAGTTATATACTATTAACCATGTTTTGTTTTTTATTTTGGGTTTTTTGGGGGGAGGGGTGCTTTCCAGTCTAGAAGTCACAGTCTCACAGTTTCTAGTGTAGTGCTTTAACCACTACATCAAATTGGTTCTATGCTGTATACAAGGAAATCTAAAGCATTCTCTTTCCTATGCCATGAATAGTACACAATATATTATATAATAAAGAAGGGCAGTCATTCACCTCTTCTGGCAAAGTGTTGTTGCTTATGGGCTTGCTTGGATCATGTGATACTGCAAGTGCTCCAGTGGAACTTGTTCCAGACACTGTTAATTTGGCTGCATCAGCAACTTCGCCATTGGGTAAGATCCCATCAGCAAACCAAACACGTCTTTGTTCTCTAGGCTGAGTCACTACATAGAAATATGAGATTAGTTTTATGAAAGAAATACATGCATGAGAAGAAATGAAGCTAAATGCAAAACAGTGATACAGAAATATATTTTCTAACGCAAGCTGAACAATATTTGTAAGCGTTCCAAGACCACAATTAACCAAACGTCACAGGAACAAGTTTGAATTACACCCCAGGTAAGTTATGCAGATATGTTTTCATTATCACTCACACATGTGTAAGATGACTATACAACTCCATGAGATCAGTCGTCACCTAGATTTCATGGTTTAAAGAAGAGGCATAATTATTTGCTGAGGAAACTCACAGTCCCAAGGGTAATTTGAAATAAGATAGGTTTGGCCTAAGCTAAATTTTATGAGGCGACTGAAATTAATAACCGGACTGACCAGGGAGGCATACATTTTCAAGGATCCATACCTTCAGTACCTGGATGCTTTAAGACTCCCACTGGGACCATAACAGTAGGTGGTGGAGAGTTCAGCACTCCAGAAGCCTGGACTTGCTGCAAGGGAGGAATGGTAGAACAGTATTCAGCAGGATTGTTAGGATTGGGGCTCGGACTAGGGGCACTCAGCATATTCTCCAGGCTTTGAGCTAAGAAAAGATAAAAATACAAGAAAGGAAATTGTTATCATGTAAAATTAAATTTAATAAGTCCTTGTTTTCCTTTTATTAGAAATACAGAGGTAATGTAATGAACTCACTAGCCATAGCAACTAAAGTTAAGGCAAACAGAGCAAGGAAGTGCTTAAGTTAAAAGAATTAATTATTTCAGATTACCATTATGGAATTATTATCACCGTGAAACTAGGATCACAGAGCCAAGGCTACTAATAATAGATTTTTAATAACAATTTGGCTAGATTTGTCAAACAATGTTTGCTGAATTATGACTGAATTTGTCCTTATGTAGTGAAGACTGCTACAAGATTTTTTTTCAATACTTATAGAGAGAAGCCAAAAGTCCAGAAGCTGATAGAGCAGAGGAACAGAACTTGAGACGGGACGACATTAATAAATTGCATTTGGTTTATTAAATATACACAGAAAATATTCCACAAACTAGAGGCTACTACAGAGAGGGTGTGTTATTTCATCTCTACTCCAGATTCCTCAAATTTCAAAAGGCCTTCTATAAATGAGTAGATTTAGTTCTGATCCAGCATTGCCTGATATAGCCCAATACCATGCTAACAGTGACAGGAAACTACTAGCCTTTTGAACAGAATTCACAACCTACTGGCAATAAACATAACAACTTAACATTATAGATGTTATATATAGGTGTAATTCAACAGTGTTTGGCTTGTTCCCCTAGGACAGGGGTGTCAAACTCGCAACGTCACATGATGTATCACAACGTATCGTAACTTTTTTGCCATTGCCAGCAATGGGGTGGGCACGGTTTTGTTATGATGCATCTGGCTGGCAGTTTGACACCCCTACCCTAGGAGCTTGGCTGCCTCATTCAATACCAGCTGTAGCTAACTTCCAGATGATCTCCTAAAGCACAGGTGTCAAACTCACACATCACGTGATGTGTGGCAATGTATCACGACTTTTTTTGCATTGTCAGAGCTGGGGTGGGCGTGGCCTTGTATCATGCAGTTTGACACCCCTGTCCTAAAGTCAGCTCCACATACAGTAATCCAATCAGGTGAGCATTAGAGCATGCATGATTGATATCAGTTTGTGATTTTGTTTTAACTTAGTAAATTAATCTCAAAAGTAGTTACACTGTTATTTATTATAAAATCTATTTATTGCCCTGCCTACTTTGGGTAGGAGAAATGAATTAATATGATTATGCTATGCAGATTTAAATGATGTTTATCTTTTTAAACTTACAAGAGGGAGTCAAGCTATTTTCCAAGGCGCCTGAAGGCAGGACAAGAAGCAATGGATGGAAACTAATCAAGGAGAGAAGCAACCTAGAACTAAGGAGAAACTTCCTGACAGTTAGAACAATTAACCAGTGGAACAACCTGCCTCCAGAAGTGGTGAATGCTCCAACACTGTAAGTTTTTAAGAAGAGACTGGACAGCCATTTGTCTGAAATGGTATAGGGTTTCCTGCCTGAGCAGGGGGTTGGACTAGATGACCTCCAAGGTCCATTCCAACATTATTATTATTTTTATATTATTATTATTATTGTTGTTGTTGTTATTGTTATTATTGTTATTATTGTTATTATTATTATAGTTCAGAGAGCAGAAATAATGGTACCTGGTCTTCAGAATGTATACTTTGTGATAAATATTTTTCATTCATGACAAATGTGGAAGATCTTTCATTAGCACGTCAAAGTAGGTTTCTACAACTGACAGCTGGATCTGTACATATGTGGATCCAATCCATTTACCATAGGCCAATATATATGACAAGCGCTATAGAAAATACATACCCATTGCACTACTCCCTTTCTGGGTAAGCACAGTTACGGAAAGTACAGAAAACGAATGAGAAGCAATAAGCAAAAAAGTTAAAGGTATGAGAGGAAAGAAAAGCAAATAAAAGCTAAATCTAGCTTACACCACAACCGTTTAATATCTCTCTCTATTCCTTCCCATCCATGCAAAACATTTTGGCTTCTATTACGTCTATACATTTTCTGTACTGCATTTTATTCTTTAAACTTCCCATTTCTTTCTTTCTGAGGAACTTCAACCAACTACAGCTTTCTCAGTCTTCCCTTTTCTTCTCAATTCATTCACTTTTACTTTTTCTTGTGTCTCTGTGTGTGTGTGATGTGATGTGATCTTCACTCATCGCTCTTTGTGCTAACTTACCCTTGTATTCAATCCAAAGTCATTGAATACCATTCAGTTTTGATCACATATTTTCTTGTTTTACCATACATACGTCTTAACTATGCTATTCACACACTTTCAATTTACCTTTGTTTCTCCTAACATACTGTATCCAACTCTCACTTCTACAAAGCAGACAGAAACATGCTCTTATACACAGCCATTTTCACCTATTTTGACAAAAATCTTTTCATGGCAACACACCAGCCACTGCCTTTATTTCCAGCCTTTTTGCTACATATCATTTTCAGAAATTGTTACGTTCTCCAATAATTCAATGGCACATACTAGATACTAGAGTTATTACTGGTATCATTCTGAAAATAGCTTTCTCATTAAAATTATGTCTAATATGAAAATAAATTACACCGGACTGCACAACAGCCCCCACTCATACATTAGAAAGGCTCCATTAACCACAAAGTAATGAAACTTGAGTATTGTTTCAACAACATTACTTACCATTCATAAGTACCGAATGGCAAATTACACATACTCTGGCTTCCTTTCTATCCATATACAGCAATTTGCATTTCAGATTACAGCACGCTGCACAGAAAACCTTAAGTAAAATAAGAAAAATATATTTACGTTACATCTAATTAAAATAATTTGGACAGAATATCTATATTTCCAACACAAGCATGTTCTAGTTTTTTCTACAGAATAAAACAAAATTGCTTAATGCTCATGTAAAAAGTCATTATATATTATATTATACATTATATATGTTATGCACTATACATATTTTAGACTGAATAATTTTATAACAAAAATTTTCCCCCACGGCAACAGATCAAGACGGATTAAGAAATAGTGACTGGCCCAAACTCCTCCAAGAGATTTCATGACAGAGAATGGACGTGATCCTCATTCAATTGTTAAAACATATTATCATCATATACTGACTTGAAATAACCTTGAAAAATTAATTTTATTCTAACTGCCAATCCAGTCTCACTTGCTGCCCATTACCCCAGGATCATACAGGTTGTTAGGTGAGGGCCTCACGTTATCACAGTGTAGAAAGAAGAGGGAGGCCAACAGGCAAGAGCAGTGGAACAGGTGGTTAAGTGCCACCAGTGGCACCATGGGCAGGTGCTACGGAGCACATGCAGGTGCTTAGGATCACGGACAGGTGGGTGGATGCATGGGTGACTGAAAACATGGTGGGACCTGCAGGCATGCCTTGTGACTTCCTGTCAGCTTCCCTATTAACTTTGCTTGTTGAAAGTCAACAGAGGAAGCAACAAATGGCAATCAAGTGATTGCAGCATAGAGTGTTGTAACTATCACAATTGCCAACTGGTTGCCAAGTGCCCTTGTTGTAATCACATGACCACAGGAACAATGCAACGGCCACAACTTCAAGGAACGGTCATAGGTCCTGCTCATTCAGTGCTGCAATATCTTTGAGCAATCACTGAATTAATGGTCATAACCAGAGTACTACCGGTACTAATGCAAATAAACATATTAAAGCAATTGTGCATATTTCTTTTAAAAAAGGAATTACCTGCATTAAGTCATTAATTTTCTTTCAGCAATTTTCAAAAAATGAATACAATTTATTGTTGAAAATAACATCAAAAACATTCAGAAAACCCGAGTGCTAGAATTGGCTATTTGAACTCTAGGCCTCCTATTATTTATAAGATTTTTCCAATTAAATGTAAGCCTACCTTTCCACAGGCTCTGCAATGATGCCTTCTTTTTGTGAATGTAAATCTGGCCTCACATTTCATACAGTTTGGTGCTTGAGAATCTGGGACCCAAACTGGAGCGACTTCACCCAAAGTAGTAAATGGCTTTCTTGTATGAACACCCAACTGGCCAGCTCCAAGATCATTGTCAGGGCTATCTGAGGCTGTTGCAAGGCACAAAGTACTGGAAATCACAGAATCATAGTCATCTGCATGCTTACCACTTGCATCTGTGACCAGAGCATTCTGCACTGTTTCATCAGCATATATATTTGTTGCTACGTTTTCGCTTACTTTTATTTTTTCACTTATATCATTTTTATTTTTACTATTTCCACCACAGTTTGGAGGAACCAAGTCATTCTGTAAATGATCCAATAATGGCTTTGGAATTTGTAGTGTAAGATTTGTAGGCTGTTTTGGTCGGGCACCACCAAAAGGAACACTGAGAGATTGTAAATGAGCTGCTGATTTTACTGATGCTTCAGTTGATTCAGATGGAATCTGACTGCAGAGATTATGCAAACATTTTTTTCTCATTTGGTCACCAGAGCAGTTCGAAGTGGGTCCACTTCTTTCTGTGGCTTCATTTCCTCTTTGTTCATAAACGTTACTATAGCATTCTGATTTGCTCTCTTCTATCTCTTTTTCCTCTGTTACAGAGTCTTCCTTGGAGGGCAAAGTCTTTGGAATATGAGCAATAACTGAGTTCTGTATTCCATAGGAATCACAATAATTGGGCAGCCCACTTGACAATGATGTCCCCGTGACATCAATTGGACTGGAATTTTCAAGCTCATTTATAGAGGACCCTTTTAAATCAGTATCTATTTCTAACATGCCATCACTGTTACCTGCACTGATACTGTATCTTTGCTGCTGTACTTCATTTTCTGTGTCTATTTGTTTTCCCACTTCATTTTGTTGAGTCAGTTCTTCATTTGTCATCTCTTGACAATCTGATGAATGAGCAGCAGTGCTGAATAATTTACTTGTGTTGAGTTTTTTATCATATTTGCCAGCTTCATTTTCAACAGCAGTAACATCTTGAGAGGTCAAATATCCATCAGAAGGTTCACAATCATTGCCACTTCCCAGTACATTCAACTTACATGTTGTAGAGAACTCAGCTATCCCTGACTGGACTTTTGAGGCCATCTGCTCTGTTATGGAAGTCTTTATGGAAAAGCTATCATTGGGTGTATTAGGTGAAGAACTTTCGATTTCCAGTTCTGTTTTCTGAGCAACTACATCAGTATCTAAATCTTCAACTGATGCATATTGTTCTTGCACTTTAATGCTTGGGTCAAATGACCTCTGAAAGGGAATTCTAATCCCTGATGCAGTAGTTTGTGAGAAGTGAGTATCTTTATTTGCATTATCAATCTCCTTTAACAAAGAAGAGTCACTGGATGAGCAATCTGAAGCAATAGCAGCAGCAGCAGCAGCAGCGATATCATGGTTAATAGAATCTTCACCTGCATTCAGACTTGTTGCTAGTACTGGTTCTTTTTCAGTATCTGTATCTTTTTCAACAGACCCATTTACAGTAATATGAAGATGATTGGTTTGTTGAACTTCATTATCCAGTGTAAAGCTAACAGTATCCATTAAAGGGGGGCTGCTATAACTTTTACAATCCAGCAAATCATTGTGTAATGTTTTTTTGTCACAGTTATGCATGACTGCTACAACTAGAACGTTTTTTTCTTCTGGTAAACAGTCTATACTGCCACGTTTTTTCCCTTCATCATCAACAGAGTTACACTGAATATTTGGATTACTGTTTCTCATAACCAACTGATCATCGGTTGTTGCCTGGTCATCAATCCACATGTTTGTGTGTTCTTGGCTCATATTAGAATTTTTGCCATTAAAACAGTAATCCCCTCCTCCTATAGATGTAGTGGCTATATGTGACAGGGAAAAGGATTTCAATTTCTCTGGACACTTAGAAATGGTTGATTCATTTACACTGGCTAGAGCTGGGTTTAAAGTCAGTCGATGAGGCGGAGGATCTAGGATCTGACTCCACTTTGCTTCCAACAATGTAGGTGAAATAGCTTCATCTAACAAAGAAAAAAACATTGATTGAAATCAATTTGCATTAAACTGAACACAGATACTAACATTTACAAAATATAAACAAAATAAATAGAATAGAAGTAAATAGAACTAGTAAATAGAAATAAAAACACTATTACCACAATAAGAGGGTTGAGGTCTTCTAGTCCAACCCCTTGCTCAGGCAGGAAACTCTATACCATTTGTCTGAAGGGCATAGGGTTTCCTGCCTGAGTAGAAAGTTGGACTACAAGACTTCCAAGCTCCTTCCAACTCTGTTATTCTGTATTCAATTAAATAATTTGGACACATTTATCTTCTTTCACATGAAAGATACATAATTTTCCTTTTATCAAAGCTGCAAAGCAACAGAGAATATCCAACAATGCTAGAAAATAAATAAATTTCAGTAGTAAAACTGAACAAAAAGAAAATTAATCAATTGACCCATGTGTTATAACACAGCTACCATGTTCCAATTACAAAGAAACAACTATTTCCATTCCATTACTCCCTATCAGGGGTAAGGAATGATGGCCATTGTTGTTCCTTATTGTTCCCCACCCCTGCTCTATATGAAAAAAAAAATCAGTCAAATTAGTGAATAAACATTATTCCCAAAATGACAGCTAAAATAAATACCAAAGGCTATATTTTTCTCTTAAGTGCTATTTATTAATATACAGAATCTGCTGTCATAATGGTCACTAGTTTATATATCCTTAAAATACTAATTCATAAAGGATAGTTTTATCAAGAGTTGTTAATTTTGATTCCTAGATAGAATCTTCAGATTAAAAGGCAGTAACCCATTCAATCTCTGTTCCTGGGAAGCAAAATTAGAAGCAGACTATTATTTCAGTCTACTTGTATGCTTCTTAGAAGTACATAGTCAGTCAGCCTCAGAAAACAAAATGATGAATTTGATCAATGACTGGTATGATCCAGCAAGACTTTAATTATTTGTTTGCTTAGTAGTTTTGAAGTTACAAACCTCCATGTAAGAGAATGGAACATATAAGAATATAAAGGAATACAAAGATATAAAGGATGTACCACAAAGTTATTACCTTATATATCTATAAAATTATCATTCCTATCCACCTCAAGTTCTTTATTACAGAGGAACTTACAACATCTTAAATTATTCTGATTTTAATGTTAATTATATTGACTATATTGTACATGGCCCAGAGCTCCTCTCTGAGGGAGAAGGATAGTTAAGAAATGTGGAAAATAAACAAACAAATAAATGAATTTTTAAAGTGCATTTTAAATCCTAGTTCCTCTCTTTTGCCATTTTCCTAAGATAATTTTAAGCTCATCAAAATCTTTTTAAACAGTCACAAAACCAATGGTTTAAAACCTTAATCCTAGCACAACAAAACTGCAATTTCAAATGAAAATGGAAACCATTTACAGAAAAATAATCTGGAAAAGATGAACTGTGAAGGCCTCCTGCTGAGATAAAAAAAATGGGAAGCAGCTCCAACTCAGCTGTGTATAAGACAATAATAGAGACTAAATCAATCACAGGCATAAATTAATTAGGAATTTAAAGTTAAAATGCCCTGTGAAACTTTAACATATCCTGGTGCTATATAAACATCCAGAACACTTTGTATCTTTGTTTAATAGCAAAAATACATTTACACCTATTTTAACAAAAATGTTTTTTTTTTCTTTCCTAAGCATGTGGGTTGTTCCTATATTTTGAATATTTCTAAGCAATATAGTTAGTAACTAGCTATCCTCAAAGAAATAAAAGGGTCTACTGAGCCCAAATAGCTGTAATTTGAGGGACCCCAATAAAAGATTGCTCAACACTGAGCACATACAGTAAAAGCAAGACCATCACAACCACTATTTCCATCAAATGATTTTTAAAAACAGACAAAAATTTTAAATTTTTATTCTGGGATTTTTATGAAGGACCAGTGCAAACAAAAGGTAATAGAGGCCTTAATCCCTTCTGCCTGTAACTGGTACACATGCCCCATCAAATTGCTTCCTATGTGTCTCCAAGCCCTTGACATTAAAGCTTCCTCACACAAAAGAATTTCCACAATTCTGTCCACAGTTACGTAATTCAAAGCGACTGCCACAGAAAGGAAAAAGAAGGGAAGTCCGCTGTTACCAGACCGAATGCAGTATGCAAACTTACAGAAGATTCAACTCCAATCTTATCATGAGGTAGTGGAATTAGCAATCTATGATCATAAATGCTAGTAGCAGGACATCTTTCTGTATTAAGTATACTTAAGTGTATACTTAATACTTAAGTTATAATTGTGAACTTGAATAACAAGAGGTAATGGAAAGTTACAGTTCTTTATAGCAGGAAGTGTATCCGTTACCTTTGAGTTATCACCAATTAACATTTTAGCTGTCCTAGTTATCAGCAAGATACTGATTTATATAATTATCAACTTTTCTTATCCAATGAATATGGGAACATAATTCATATCAGACTAAAAATTTCAAAACATTTAAGTGTGTTTCTACCTAATAAAATATTAAGTTACCCAGTGCTGTTTTCTTTTCTCTCTCTCCAGCAAATGGATAGATGACTACAGTGGATAGGAAATACAGGCAAACACTAGACCTAAATTCAGTTTATGTCTCCAGTCCTAACAAAAGTTGTTCACCTTCATTTTGTTCAAATTCATCTAAAACCTTATCAAGGTTATAAGCCTCTGTCTGGAAATAGTTCTCCATTTGTGAGGAATGTCACCCAGAATCTTGTTTGAACCTGTGAAGTAGACAGTTATGAAAATTTATGATGGTACTTGCAGATTACCAAGATACAAATACATTTCCTTTAAATATCAAGACATTTTACAGTAGTTCAAAAACATCACATGATGAAATTCTATTATTTTTCATTCCTCTCTTCCTAACTATGCATGCATAGGAAAAGGTGGAACAGTCAGGATCAGAAAAAGGAAAGGAGGCGAGATTGTCGTGCAGAAATACAAGCTAATTTGAGGGCTAATCCATATAGAGCTCCATTTCCATCTGTCCTGTTTACCATCATTCACTCCCTAGAGAGTAAAATGGACGATCTGAAACTTGAGCTGGCCACGAACAAGGAGTGTATATTGGAGGTGGTGACCTTTGAGAGCTGTATGCAACGAAATTTCATTTTGATGGAAATGAATGAAATTTTGATGATTGGTGTACATTCAAAGTGACAATAAAGTTGTTGTTGTTATTATTATTATATAAATGACATATAAAATGAATATGAAATATTTTAACATTAACATGTAATTGCTCAATCTGTTACAAGCAATTAAATCATGACTGGTTTGTTGAAAGGTTTTGAGGTTAATAAATTAATAACTGCTG
This sequence comes from Crotalus tigris, assembly GCF_016545835.1. Classification (NCBI taxonomy): domain Eukaryota; kingdom Metazoa; phylum Chordata; class Lepidosauria; order Squamata; family Viperidae; genus Crotalus; species Crotalus tigris. The sequence goes on from NW_024100081.1 coordinate 4,448,770, forward strand.
AATTTCCAAATATTAAATTGCAGAAATATTCTAAGAGAACAGATCAGCCAAAACTATTGTTATCTACCACTTTTTCTCTAGCAATCCCAATTTACTGTGAAATAAATTGAAACTGACACAAGTAAATGGCATCCATCATTCTTTATTCACTAGTCCAGTGGACCCCTGGTCCATGGACCAGTACCGGGCCACGGCATGTCAGCAACCAGCCACGCAAACAAGCAAAGCCCCATCTGTGGGATGCAGGCAGCACACAAAACCACGCACCCTCCGGTCCGTGGAAAAACCTTTCTCCACGGAACCGGTCCCTTTTGGGCACCTCTGCCCTAGTCCACAGAGCAAACACTTTGCTTTTTGTATCTGTCTTTACATGTTCTTGTAAATAATAAAGCAAATAAGCATGAGGCTTTTTGCTTTATGTGGCAATTATTAACACATTGATCACCTTGCTATATTTCTATTCCTCCTGAGGTCTTGAGTCAAAGCATAATAGTATCAATTTTTAGGAAGAACTCTAGGGCCCACTCTGCCGTGCAACATGCACCGTCTGTGCACATTTCAAAGTTGCTGCAGGCATTGTACAAGGACTCTGCTATTCATTACAGTAGTCATATTTTTGTTCAAGCTTCTGCCTGAGCCTGAAAAGAAGGCTAAGCCTACTTTAAGAATTTCTTTAATGTCAACTTATTAAAGCAACCACATAATTTTTCAGGCTCAAATGAAAGCATGGAAAAAATGTGGCTCTTTAAGTAGTAGCAGTCAATCATTACACTCACAAGATCCAAAGCATTTCTTCTGAATCATTTTTAACAATGGACACAATTCTTGAACAAGGTTTTATCTACGATTGAGAAAAAGCTAAAGAAAAGGAACATAACATGCTAAAAAATTAGATATTAGATGATAAAATTTAAATAAAATTCAGATAAAGTTTCCTGTTCTGTAACTTCTGGACTAAACAAGTGCCAGAGCACTTGACAACTGGTTGCAAAATATACGAAGTCACTCCTATCAGGATCCTCACCTTCATGTTATTCTACTATAAATTAAAACAACGACAAATCTAGTCTACAAATGGAAAGAAAGAGAGATAGTGTGGGGGGGGGGAATCTATAGGGCAGGAAAAAAGAGCAAAGCATTATTTACAATTCTAATAAATATAAATAATGTTTCATTTCCAGTATAAGATTGTCAATAAAGCAAATTTCATAAGCACTGAGGATTCAAACCTTACTAAATTTTTATTAATATTTATTTTATCAGTCTCTAACTTCACACATTTCAAATGCTGAAAGAAATCATACATTTTAAAATCTATGTATGCAAACACATAGCAATCTGATGGTTAGACTGTGTGGTAGGCATCATTCAATATAGTCTGAGGCAAATAGTCTCAAATTATCAACAGATAAATCAATAGCCTTTTCTGTCTCTATTAGAAGTTCCTTTATTGTCAAACAGCTTAGACTGCAGGTACAATAAAGTAATACGTTAGTAACAGAAACCGCAGGAATGGTTAAAAAAAAAAAGTAAAAAACTCCCAGACTAAGCTCTACTTAGTCTGGGAGTTTGAAAGGGAAGATATGTATGGAAGGAAAAGATGGGAGTATGTACATTTATGAGAATGAAAAAGTATGAGAGAGGGTATGAAGGTTATTTGAGGCTATATTGCTCTCTGCATAATAGATAAATGCATATGTAAAGGAATGTGAGTGAAAGATAGAGAAAATGGTCATGAGTAAATAAATTAATCAGATGACTGATCAAAAAAGAGAAGACAGAATAGTGCACACTTGGAGATTTGGTACCAACTATCCTAAGTATGCAATCCTCCAGTACTGTACTGCTCCTGAAATTTTACTCCCCAGACTTTTAAACAAAATTCTCTAATACTAGCTGAATATAGAAGATACAATTTTGTTTCCTAAAATTCAGTTAGTTTAGTATCCTCACTACAAACCTTAATGAAAAATGCTTTCTGAGGAAATTGAAGTGGTCAATTTTGAAAAATGCATCTAACTATGCTTTTATTTCACTTTACTGATTATAAAATGATTGGCAGCACATCATCACCTATAAATAATCTACAGGATCAAATATTCCCCAGGATTTTTTTCAGAACTGCTAAGTAAAGCAAGAATAAAAACATTTTCAGTTATCTTTCCAATTTCTAGGTGGGAATGTTAATGTTTCAGCAGTTTTTGTGACGGTTTATATCACAATGATTTTTTTTTTTTTACTTTTAAGAGTTCAACCTTGTCTCAGAGTCTCACAATAAAACCACAGTAGAAATAGTTGAAAAAAAACACAACAGCATATAACTAATCTAAAACCATAATTAAAAATTCAATAAGACATATTCGCAATCATATTCATTGAATATCGCCAAAGGCTCACCACTATTGCTGGACCACCAGGCATGATGGCACAGCCAAGTCTTCAAACCCTTCCTAAATGCCAGAAGGGAAGGTGCCAATCTAAGTACTGGGGGAAAATGATGTTCCAAAGGGCAGCCGCCATGGCAGAAAAGGCTCCTTTCCTGGGTCCCATCAGATGACATTCCTTAGTCGATGGGACCTGTAATGCCTCTCCTGCTGGATCTGATGAGATAGTACAGTAGATATAACCATGGAGACACAGTATATCAAATATTCTGGTCCCATGCTAAGTAAGGTTTTATTGGTCAACATTAGCACCTTAAATTGCTCCTGGAAGCACACTGGTAGCCAATGCAGCTCACAGAGCAGAGGTGTAAAGTGCACTGCTTGAGGAGTGCATAGAACTGCCTGATCCACTGCATTTTGCACCCGCTTCAGCTTCTAAGGCAACTCCATGTTGAGCATGTTACAATTCATCTGGGAGGTATCCAGTGTATTTTAAAATTATTGTATAGGTTGTCCTCAACTTACAACCACATTTGGAACTGTTTGCCACGGTTGTTAAGTGAATGTCACAGTTATTAAACAATTCAAACTTCCCCCATTGACTTTGCTTATTGGAAGCTGGCTGGGAAATTTGCAAATTGTGATCATGTAATCCCAGGATACTGCAACCGCTGTAAACACATGCAAATTGCAAAGTGCCTGAATCGTGATCATGGGGAGGCAGTGACGGTCATAAGTGCAAAGACCAGTTGTAAGTTACTTTCTTCGCCACCATCTTTAATTAAAATAATCAATAAATGGTCATAAGTCAAGGACTACCTATAAATTCTATCAAATTTATTTTTGAGAAGAACTCTATAACATTGCCATATCGGAAAAATATCAAAGATGTAAATACACAAATTATGAAAAAAATAGATTTAAAATTCTAAGATACAGTATCACTTACCATGCCTTACCTTTAATCTTATATAAGCATTAAGAAACAACTCAGGCAATGCCTATCCATCATATATACTGCAAAGTCAGATCGTTCAGTTGAATTTCTATGTTGTGCTTGATCCTAAAAATGAAACAGCCACCACATATAAGGTTTCATTCAGAAAACAGAAATATAGCTAATATGTCTACCATTTTAATAACCATTAAAAACAGTACAGATGCCACTGCAGGGATCCATCAGTATATTTTGGTATAATATTAATCATACAGATCCTTCCTATAAAACTATGCAAGAAAAATATGTGTTAATGAATGTACTTCACCTGCTTCACATTGGAAGATACATTCATTGCTCTGTATGCTTCTAAAACAGACTTTCATAATTGTAGATGACAATATCTGAGATGCTAGCTCATGAGTTATCTTAATTCAGGACTTGCATTTTTTTATGGAGGCTGGATAGTAACTAATCACAAAAACTCATCAATGCCAACCTCCACTTTACTATATAGCTTATATCACTATAAGCACAAAATCTAGGCCATGTTATGATTGGCATTTGTCATCATTACTGTCAGCATTTATTATACAACTATATAAAGGTTGTTTGTAACCTTCTTCAGTAGGCAGAACCTTGCAGTTTGAACCCACTGCTGTCCAAATAAACGTGGTTCAAGTAGATTGTGGGGTTTCCAGTTGTAAATTGATTCACGGGGGAAAGAATTTACTAAAACTGGGGCTTGTCCAGGATTGAGCAGAACAATATGTTGAGATCCTGTCTCAAAGCTAAGTACTTTTACACTATCTCCTTGAAGCCAAGAGGGGTTAAGTGGGAGGGGAGATGTTTGTGGGCCCTTTTCTCTTGTGTCTCAGGTTCAGAGATATGTCTCCACCCCTGTTCCTACTGTTTCTGGATTGTCTATTTCAATAGGCCTAGATGGGTGAATGTGTTATGTAATGGGTAAGGAACAGGTTAGGGGTTAAAGTGTCAGGTTTACGGTAAAGAGCTGAACCGCTGAGTGAATGTGTGGAAGATTTCCTTTTAGGGTTCCCATGTTGCATTAATTCCTGCTTAGATATCCTGCCTTTAATTCATAGTTCATAATTATCCTTGTTGGATCAAAATTTCTAGCAGCAAACAAAAAAAGATAAATTACACCTCTTAAAGTCTTCAACTAGAAAAAACTAGAGGTATGTACATTTAGTTAGGATTTTCTTAATTTACAGAAATCATTTCTGATATACAGATTATAAGGAATAGAAGTGTCAATGCTAGAAGACAAATAAAATTTAATAGAGTAGAGATGATTAATGAAAACTGGACAGAGAAATCTCAATAAAGGAATGCAAGGACTAAAATGTAAAACTGAAAAAGACAAGCCAGAGAAATGGGATGTTAATGGCAATAGGTGTGAAGGAGTGGCATATACATATTGAGATCCAGAAATATGAATACAGAGCTCCATTTGAGCATATTTGGGTATTTATTTTCGCATCTGAACCTGAAAGTTCCTGGCAAGGCAAGTCAATCTGCAATGATTAACAATTCAACAACATAAAACAGTTATAGAATTATCAAACAAACAATTGATTTTTAAAAATAAAACTCTCCAGAATACTAAATAAGACAATAGTTTTAACATGTTATTGAGAGTGTATGTACAAATGCAAAAATAAACTGGTACTATTTGTTGTAATTCATTAGTATGCGTTCATGGAAGGGTAAACAAAAATAAGCATTATTGTGAAGATATACCATAGTCTGTCAAGACAGGCAATCTGGATATCACTGAGGTAGACTGCAGAACTTTCAGGGAGCAAAAACATACCATGATAATATTGGGAGATTTCAACAACTCAGATATCTGTGGGGAAAACCTACTCAGCCAAAACTGAGTCTGAAAAATTCCTCAGTGACGTCTTAGACTTCAAGAGAGCCAGTACTAGGCAAAAATTTCAGGTCTGAGGGAACAAAGTATGGTTGAAACTTTTTTTAAAAAATGTTATTACTTAAAAAATAATTGCAAAAAAAAATTAGGGAGTAGCTTAGGATACCATTGTATTTTCAGAGAGTCTTCTACAGTAGGGGTCCCCAACCCCAATAGTAAAGAACATGGTAAAATATAGGCTAGGCCAGTGATGGCGAACCTTTTAGAGACCGAGTGCCCAAAGCCTGCCCCACATTGCCTCCCACACTGCCCCACAGCCCGCCCACCTGAAGGGCCACCCATTGCCTCCACTGCCCACTGCAGATCGCCCAGGTGGCCCAGCAGCACCATGGTGGCCACGCCCTCCACCTGCGCCCTGCAGCATCATCTGCACGCGACAGAATGTAAGGGTGGAATCTTGTCCCCGCTGCCCAGCTGCCATGTCCTTGGCTGCGGAGCTCCATGGAGCTCTACGCGGGCCGCGTCCGGGGGTGACTCTCCTCTGGGGGGTGTTGGGGAGGAGGGGACCACGGGGTGAGGCGGGGCTGGAGCAATGGCGCACATGCCCACAGAGAGGGCTCTGAGTGCCACCTCTAGCACGTATGCCATAGGTTCACCACCATTGGGCTAGGCCATGAAGACAGTACGGTTTCAAACAAATGTATATCAGTGGCATATGGTAGAGTTCCATTCAAGGCTCCATGTTGTTCAACGTATTTATAAGCTATTTGAAGGATTAGTAAATATGATTATCAACAGCTCAATGCTGTCCAACATATTTATAAATGAACTGACAGAAAATTGCTGAGGAAGATAATATGGTACTCCAGTGTAGGCAGGTTTGACAGCTCCTAACAAACTGAAATAATGGGCAAACCTCCAAAACTTCAACAAGAGCAAATGCAAAGAGTTAAAATCTGGGACGAAAAATCCAAGTCCTTTTTTTTTTTTTTTTGCCATGAATACAACCAAAAAGATCTGGATGTTTAACAAGACATAAGATGATAGTGTAATGCATCTGTTAAAACTGTAAATGTAATTCTAGGCTGCATCAATAGAAACATAATAGCAACTTAAAGAAAAGCCAATGATCCTCTTTATTCAATCTTGATCAGACCACACCTAAAATACTACATCTAATGTTTGGCAATGCATTTTAAGAAAGATACTAATAAACTGAAGAATATCCCAAAGAAAATAAATAGGTGGAAAATGGAATGAAAGGAAAATCCGTTTAGAAAGGGTTGGAGATGTCTAACATGTTTTGTCTGAAGAAGCCTGGGAAGACACGACAACTTACTTGGAGTCATGCAAAGAAGGGGCACGGCAATTCACAGTTGCTTCAGAAGAGACAACATGAAACAGTGCATTTAAATCACAAGGAAGTACATTAGATTTTAGTGGAACATCAGGAAACATTTCCTAATAGTAAGATATGTTCAACCATTCCTGTTTAATTCTTACACAGTAGGTTGGGTTAAATTATCTCCAATGTCTTCCTACACTTACATTCTATGATTTTAATAACTAACTAAAACTGATACTATATTTATTCTCTCCAAGTATCAACACAGGTAGCATTATCAGCAAATATTAAACGGTTGTTTATGTGATGCTGTTGCTGCCTAGGTGAATTTCCAGCTGTTGGTGCTACTCTTGCCAGTTGTCTAGGATAAGTTCCTGGAAACCAGAACATATTTCTGGTTTTGGATAGTGAATATAGCACTGAAGAGTCTTCCTTACAAATAAGGCATCTCATAACCATACTTTCATCCATCCTGCTTAAATTGATACGGATTTTGAATTTTCAGAAAATATTTGTGTAAAAGAGTATATATAATTATTATACACTAGCAGAGAAATAAAAGAAGTATCAAACTCAGCCAGAATTTGTTGAAAATAACAATAATACCATGTTCCGGACATAGAAAGTAAACAATGAGTATAACAAGGAAAGTGTCTTTCCACTCATCAACTTAAAAGTACGTATAAAGTAAAGATGAATTTGCAAAACAATTGCAGGAAATAACATTTTATCTTTTAAAAACAGAACATCTTCTTTTAAGTATTATGACCATATCGCTGCTCCACAAAATGCTCTTACAAGAATATCACCAAACTGGCAAGATAATAAAATGTTGTACAAAATGCCAATATCACTCTTGAAGTCATACACATATATGAAACATTTCATTCACAGGCAGCTAAATCAATGAACCTGCACAACAATTTCAAAGCAATTTATTACTCTTTTCAAACTGTATCACAGTAACAACTCTTGGAAGTTAATACACTGCACTGTAGGTGACAATGTGTTATTTATTTTGATTGATAGCTGAAAGAAAAACAATAACAATGCCACAAAATGAGAAATCAACATAATTGGAAGTTACATTGAAGTTCTTAGAAAGATGTTTGTAGTGTGTTCAAAGATTTCGTTTTTCACAATACATGATCCATTTTTGAGAACTTGGAAACTAATTCCAAATGAAAGGTTTGATGATGACATAAAGGATGAGGGCTTTGCCATTAGAAAAACAGTTGGAGTTTCCAAGCCCAGTGTAATTTTCAGCTGCAGTAAGGATGCTATAGCCATTAATAAAGAGAGCAAAGAGACTCTCCTTTGAAGAGATTTGAAACACTTATTCAGATTTTCTTCTACTTGAGTTAAACTGCTGTTTGTGAGTTGTCTCTTGACAACTTATGTCTGTGTTTTTTTTTTCACTTCTCTCCCAGGCTCCCTATAATCTCTCACATCCATAATAATAGTTTGAGACTTTGGATCCCTCTTTCTTCAGATTCAAACCAAAGCCTTTCTATTTGATCTCTGCCATGGAAGGTACTAAACAGGAGGGTCAATCTGAGGGTGGCAAAATTATATTTCAAACTTCAAATCTGCATCATTCATAAAACTATGTATACAAATACAAGATATTATCAGATTCCAGATTCTACATGCCAGCCTAACCTTTAAAGGGAGTGGAGTAGGAGTAGGAGTAGGAGTAGGAACAGAACAGAATACAAATAAACCTTTAAAGGGAGTGGAGCAGGAGCAGCAGGAGGAGGAGCAGAACAGAACAAAGCAGAATAAGAATTCCTTGGGATGGCACTATTGGGCATTGTGTGCCAAAACAACTAGGTACAGGGACAGATTATTTCCCTCATGCCATCACTCTGCTGAACACTTAATGGCTGTAGTATCATTTATCCTTATCTTCTTTGCTCCCTCTTTTATTGGTATTATTACTGTGTTTCCCCCAAAATAAGACTAGGTCTTATGTTAATTTTTGCTCCAAAAGACGCAATAGCGCTTATTTTCCAGTTAGGGCTTGTATTCGGGGAAATAAATGCGTCCGTCTGGCTGATTTTAACTGGAGCTTATTTTTGGCTTATATTATGCCCGTCCTGGAAAATCATGCTAGGGCTTATTTTCCAATTGGGTCTTATTTTCGGGGAAACACAGTATTAGTTGAATCAGATGTTCAGACTGGATCTGGGTTGTTGTGTTATTATTATTGTTATCCTCATTGTCATTATCATTATCATGTTGCTTTTGAAGTGGAGCAACAAAGTGCTTTTGTACCAGAGCAAATTCCTTGTGTGTTTAATCAACTTGGCCAAATAAATTATTCAAGAAATATAGCTATATAAAAGCCAATATTCCCTGCCATTGCAAAAAATGCTCAATAATTTCTAGGTTCATCTTGCAAATTGAAAATGTATTGCATTTATATTTAAGTATTCAAAAAACTATATTCTGACACGTACTGAAAATTACAATTCCTTTATGCTTTAAAATTATTATGAGCTGAACTATGCAAAATGTTCTGTGTATTAACCTAAACTTGCATGCTTTGCATGTTGGATGGTCAACATGCATCACATAATAAGAGATTTTTTGTTCCAATATAACCAAAATATGATTGTTCCAAACAAAAGTTTTGGTAATTCAGAAAAACGGTGTAAGAATAGGAAAAAGCCAAGGGTGAAGATTTCCTGTATGTAGAAGTCAGAGGAGCAAACAGAGATGCTGGGGAAAATGGGGTGGATGGGCCAGCAGGACATAATATGCTGAGACTTTGATAGATTGAATGATAGGTGCATAGGCCAATAGATCACAGGTGACAACAGGAAGGAAGGAAGGAAGGAAGGAAGGAAGGAAGGAAGGAAGGAAGGAAGGAAGGAAGGAAGGAAGGAAGGAAGGAAGGAAGGGGAAGGAAGGAAGGAAGGAAGGAAGGAAGGAAAGGAAAGGAAGGAAGGAAGGAAGGAAGGAAGGAAGGAAGGAAAGGTAATAAATCATGTGGAAAAGGGAAAAAAGAGAAACTTACACTACTCTTGCCCTAACAGCCCTATAAAAACCACTCTGGGTCATTTCCAATGTTTTAATTGAACTAGCATAACTCAAATGTTCTGGGTTTTATTTCTACAAAACTGCAACAAAAATAACCAAAATGTTTCAACAGAACTTCCATTATGCAACAGTTTGTTTTAAGTTCAAAACAAAACATATTTTCCATTTTATGTACAGTCCTAATTGGGAGACAGAAAAGAACACTTTTGATTGGCCAAGAACTCAGGAAATTTTGACTAGGAATTAAAAGGCATATTACTAGTACAAATTGTCAAAGATTCTGACAAAGTTTTTAAAATAAGAAAATAACACTTTGGCAGTTGGAGAATGTCCTTGATAAACAGAGGAGTTGATTGTTTCACTTTGCAGTTAAAAGAAGTAGAACTCACAATTGAAAAAGAGCAAACTGAGAGAAATCTGAGACAGTAGGGAGCACAGTTCTGAAGTAATATGCAACCTGAAGCAGACAGCAGGACGCATAATCAGATTAAAGAAATTATACAGGATGAATTTCAGCAGAGATCTAAAAATGTAATCATGTTCTATCACACAGATTCTGAAATCAGGGGTTTGATTATGGTGAAATTTTGGGGAAAAATGTGAAGGAAAAGTAATGAGTTTCTTAATAGGCAAAAAGGAACAATAATTAAATGTACCGTACATTGGTAAGATGCATATAAGTGGTAGATTTTACTATAAAGCTCCCCAATTTTTAAATGTTTATTGAAATGTAAACCCAACTTCCTGCCTGTTCCCCAAATCCAACACACATTTCCCCAAGCATTAAGCAGTCCAAATTTCTAAAAGGCAGCTAAAGGAATTAAAAGCAGAGAGAGCTAGAAATCCAGCAAAAGTTTTTAACTTACTTAGCAGCACAAAATTGAATGATGTGAATCTTTCCTTCCCTATTTACTTTCCATAATGCGGACCATAATCATTAGTATGCATGTAGGTGTCCCCCAAAAAGCCTGCTTAACCATCGAGGTGCTATCCTATGTGCATCTACTTAAGGTAAGTTCTATGAACAGTTTGGGAATTAATAAAGAAAATTAGAATTGCATTGCTTGGCTGCAATGTACATATGCCTCAAACCTGTTTGACGTGAAACCTCCTCTGGAGTAAGATATACGAAAATTATGTTTGCAAAGGCATGCATGCAGGAGAAAGATGGGTGCTTAAATATCTTCCTCCAGGCATTCACAATGGAAAAAATCCATGCCATCAACATTCCTAAGTAAGGGATTCATTCTAAGTGACATCACAAATGGTGATTTTCCTGCATAATTTTTCAGCTTCATAATATTAAACACAATCTATATATTCCTTAATATATGCATATTGTTTTTATTAGGCATCATTCACATTTATGTAATATGAATATTTTCCAGATACATTTACAAACTGGAGCAATTGCAGATGGTGATGAAAACAGAAAAAGCAAAACAAATTTCCAGTTTTGATTTTGCTGCTTCTTCTTATAGTACAAGCTTTAGGAAATTAAATGCAACTGATTTCACACTATAAGCAACATTTTGTCATGTAGAACTTATATATTTCTGGATAGAGTTTTTAAAAGAATATGCTAGAATTGCTAGTCAAAGATTGGAAATATATTGTTTGCAACAACATACATTTCTGAGAGAACCTCCTTATTTGAAGCAATAACTTATAGAAACACCTGTAGTCTAAACAGATAAGATGCTCTTCTCTTACAATAATATGAATTTGCCTAAATACTGAACTTAAAGCAATCACATCCCAGTCATGAACAATGATTAATTATATTTGGTTAAAACATTAACTTTGCAAATAATTGTGAAATTCAAGTTTTATTTTTTTATATACTGGAAATTTAGTTCTGCATTTACAATAAACAGTTTATTTTGCAAACATTGTTATTAATGCTCTACTTCTTGATAAGATTCTGATATTTTAGAAATATTTATTACACTTGTGAGCCACCCATCCAGAAGTGATTGTGTGGCTTTAACTAACAAGTTCCACAGCCTAAAAGTGCAAAACCCTCTCTATCTTATCATCCAATTATGTATATCAGCTGACAACAATACTCTTTAGAGGCAGACCAACAGATGGATCACAGTCCTACTACTCTGACTCTATTTTCCTACTTCCACTGTAGCTTTTACAGCACTTCTTTACTTTGGTTAGTATTCTGGATAAACACTTTTCTTATATATCTATTTTCTCCCTCATCAATAATTATGTAGACCAACTGTAGGCAGCATATCCTAGAGGTAAGTGAAACTTTACCAAAACAATGTGATGGATAATAGCATGTATGGGTATTGTCTGCTTATTTTATAATAAGAAGCCAATTTTCCAGGAAAAAGTCTTCAGGGATTGTGAGGACCTGGCACTTCTATGTATCTTTAAGGGGAAAAAAAATTCACGAGCAAATCTTCCATGAATTAATGTTAATCCAATATGTGTTATATCCAACAAAGAGAGTGAAAGCAATTAGAGAATAAAATAAAGCAGTAAATATGTGGCTTTAGTTCTAATACCACGACAAAACAGATACATGGTAACAGCAAAATGTAGAATGATTAAATTAAATTTTCTAAATGTTAGAGAAAGTTCATGTGAACATCTAATTTAGTCATTCTCTGACTAATTCCATTTTATATCAGTGCAAAACAGTTAAGGGAAAATAGATGGGATAAACTCAAAGGAAAATGTACACACAAAAATATTTTCATACTTTCTGAATTCATTTTGCTAATAATACTTAACAGCTAAACATCTTTTACGGCATCATACAGTATTCTGATCCTGCCTCTTTCAAGATCCATTACTTTTTTTTCATTATCAACTGTATTATCTGTTAGAAAGAAAAAACAAAGTTTCTGGCAGGAACTGGACAGTTTTTCAAACAGCCAGATGTTTAAAAATATTTCATTTACATGCTAGAAGAGATATTAAAATGGATGCATTTGAATGTGTATTTAAGTAGAATATAAGTAATAGTTTAACCACATATATGTACACACAGACAATACCAAAATCTAAACAATTCTATAAAGTATTGCATTAGCTAAAAATGTCAATATCTTTAAAACATTGAGTGAACTTGTACATCAACAAAAAATGTGTTAAATTAACATGTTAAAATTATTTTGCATCCCTTAAGAACTAGAGCTAGATATACATTTACTCTTTGCCTTTTTAGACTTATCCAAGGAAGTTATGATTATATTGATAAGCCAAAGTAATTTGAATTTCTCCTTTATTTTGTCACACACTATGCATAGTCTTAGCAAAAACATCTGCTTGCAATACATACATACTGTCCTGAGAAGTTTCTTCACATTTATATACAAGACAAAATGTATGTAGTTTCTTTTCATTTGTACAGTATGCAGGACTCAAATGCTTTGCTTTTCATCCCACTATTAGTTAAGTACCCTTCCCCCACCAAAGGCACTGAACAGTATTTAAAAAAGCAATCTAAATAGTAGACAATCTGAACATAAAAATAGGTAGATTAAAATAACATTTGTGCACCATTTCTGACAGAAGGAGAAAGACAATGCAAAAAGAAAGGGAGATTTAATAAAAAATATAAATAAAAAATAAGGAACAGAATCCATGGATGTTGTTCATTTTCCAGAGCTGTTATTGTACTGACTAAAGCATCTAGCTAGCAAGAGATTACAAAGGTCAGATTCTGAATTGGTGGCTAGATTTGTTTTGAAGTTAAACTCAAGACATTATTTTATCTTTCATAACAACCTTTGAACTGCATTTTTATCCATGATTTGAAACAATTTCTTTTTAAGCAATGCACATTTTATATCAACTGTCAGTTGGGCTGCATTTTTACCTATTGGTAAACAAGTCATGTCAACACTAACTTTGTGAGTCTACTTATTATAAAATATTGATCCCTTAAAATATTTTTGTTGAACTGAAACTACAAAATAGCAACTTTTTTTACAGTATTTTTTACTAACATTATGCAGTGTAAAATTCTGGATTCAAAACGAATCTAAAGGGTGTCCAGTAGTATTTCTTGGAAACTTCTTAAAGCAGCTATAGTTTGTTTTTTTTAGTGTCATGCAATTTGTGGAAAAATGTATTTCATTTAAGGAGATGCCGACAAGTACTATGCATATACCCATGCATATGTCAATGTATTCCCTCATTCCTCAAATTCAAAACAGTCCTAGTATCTGCAACCTATACATACCTTTAGAGATTTTGAACTGCATTGCTCATCATTCATATTTAGTTTTGCCACAGCTGAAGGAAATTTAACAATTCTAAAGCGGTATTTTAACAATTATAACACATTTTGGGTTATTTTACATTTGATGAGAGTAATGCTGAACACTTTCATTACTAAGCATAGATTATAAGTGCTCTGAGGTGCTTCAGATCTGAAGGAAGAAATGTGATGTGGGGTGAATACAACATGCAATAACACGTTATAAATGCTATAAAGCAGCTCATCTTTTCCTGGGCATGGCATGGCATTGTAGCTGTTGTACAATCATGTGAAAAAATGCACTTGGTTTAAAGACGCTCCTAAAAGGTGCCATATATCCACATATGTTCCAAATAGCATTTCTTCCCTTGAATCTGAAGCACTGAACAGCCTTAAATAATAGTATTTAGCCAAAATACTACCAGAATGGATTATGTAGTCCACCTTGCTTAAGCTCTCAAGAGCAGAGAGAGATAAATATTACATTATGCCATGGCCCCATGTACAGGATTTTACATGACTTCCACCTCCCTCCATTAGAAGGATTTGTCTATTTTTACACAATATATATCTTCTGTACAGAGACCAGTAGAAGGCACCATATCTCAATAAGAATGAGACTGGCAATGTAGTATCTCATGGTGGTTGCTTAACTTTAACCAATTAATTCCAATTTATGATTCAACTATTTTCCTACATGTTTACTACGACTAAAAATATTAACTATATTATATATTAATTCATTGTATATTAATTCTCTCCTTAAGATAGGAAGACATGTTCTATTCATCTACTTTAGATGAAATTATAGCCTAGGCCAGGGGTAGGCAACCTTGGCTCTTTTATGACTCGTGGACTTCAACTCCCAGAATTCCTGAGCCAGGAATAAAAGTCATAAAAGAGCCAAGATTGCCTACCCCTGGCCTAGGCATATGTTTGACAGAGTTTAGTTTCTCAAACGTTCTACTAGTCTTTAATATAGTACAGAAAGCCAGGGAGACAACTTAGAGAAGGAATCCAGAGGTTGTTAGGGGAACACCAAGTGCAGATGAAAGATGTGTTAATTTCAGAGAAGCGGGAGAGTTACAAAGAAACACAGACTAGCCCTCCCCCCCACTCCAAATTCCATGGATATTAGAAGAAGAAAAGGGAAGACATCAATTTGCAGATTCTATTATTATAACCTATCTCAATGAGATATAGTTCTGGTGTTCCTGTGGAATCTTGTTTCCAGAGCTGGCTACCAAGGGTTGACATATTCTTGTATAGCGAAATGTATAAAATTAACAAAATGCTACTGGTAGCTGCTGTAACAGCAAAACATCTCTTTATGAGCACAGTATTGGATAATAAGAGATTCTAGAAGCCCATCAAACAAACATAGCTGCTTAAAAAACTAGACTATTCTCTATTCTCATTTTTACTTTATATGTGATTAATTCCAATATGAAAATCCACACCCAAGTCTCTCCAATCAATTATCTTTCAGAATATATTACCCAATACTAAAATCACCATTGGAATACAGAATTATTCATCTTTGTTCTAAATTTCTCAGAAAAATACTTTCAACAAGATTAATTTTTCTTGATATTCTGAAACTCTCTAAACTCTATTTATATTTGATACTATCTTGAAAGGTTGTAGTTATTGGTATCATTTTTTAAAAAGGGATAATGAAAAAGGCAATTATGAGTTATTATTCATGATATGTAATGTTAGAGGAAAGTGCATTATAATCACTATGTTTTCCTTCTATCGTATGCTCTGTCTAATGTTCCTAGCAAGCATAAGAACACAATCTATACATTATTCTTCTAAATGATGCAAACCCTTGTGGCAAGACTGGACAATGGAGAAATTAATAAAGCGTAATCAGGATCTAACATACTAAAAAACCACAAGCACATTCTTATCCATTTACAGTGAAAAGAACAAAATAAAATTTATCCAGTAAATGTATAAACTGCACACACAGGCCCTGGCAAATGTAGTAACATGTTACTGAATACTAAAAATAGGAAAGCAGATCACTCAAATCAGAGCTGAACAAATCTAAGAAAATAATCTCAGAAAAATAATCCTATGCATTTTTACTCAAAATTAAATATTATAGCAGTGATGGCAAACCTTTTAGAGACCGAGTACCCAGACCGCAACCCAAAACCCACTTATGTATCGTCGGGTGCCGGGTGGGCGTGGCCTATTGGGTGGGCATGGCCCATTGGGTGGGCGTGGCTGCGGTGGTGACGGCAGACTGGGTGGGACTAAAAAGTTCAATCAATCAATTCCAACTTTGCGAGATCTTTTTTTTTTTCCCGTGAGAAGTTGAAATTGATTGATTGATTGAACCTTTTTTTTTTTTTTGCACATGGCGGCGGAGGCCTAAAGTGAAAAGGTTTTATAAAACCCAGCTGAAGGCCTAGGACTGGGGCGATGGCGTGCGTGCCCAGAGAGAGGGCTCTGTGTGCACATGCCATAGGTTCGCCACCACAGTACTATAGTATTCAATAAAGCTCACAAGTTATTGGCTTTAGTACTGTTACCCACCTAGATTGAAAATTCTCTTCAGAAATGCCATTTTTACTTTCAGAAATGTGTGAAATGTAGAAATGCCATTTTTACTTTCAGACATGTGTGAAAAACTATGTGATCCCTTATTTACTCTTTCTTCTCCTCTATTTTTAAATATTTATCTAGGCTGGCATTTCTCATTTGTCAATTATAATCATGGATACCCGATCTCAGGTTTTGAATGTACTGTATCTATTAAAAAAATACAATCAAATCCAGGATTAGAAATTTACAATTCTCCAGGTTTCTTCAAATATGTATATCTCAAGTGCCATAAATTCCCATTATGTTACAGATTTACATATGAGAAATAAAGCCTTATGACAGCTGATAGCAGCACTGTTTTTTTAAAAAATAACTAACATTTTTAACCATACATTTCTACAGACTAGTCAAACTTGATCACATCACGTGATGTATCATGATGTATCATGACATTTTTTGCCTTTGTGGAGCTGGGGTGGGCGTGTCCTGTGCATGACGCATCTGGCCCATGGGCCACCCATTTGATACCCCTGGACTAGACTAGAAAGTAAACTAGAAAGTTTACTCAAAAAGGGGGAGAACATTGAGCAGTAAATAAATACTATGTTTTCATGCATGCTGAAAAACTATCAAATTAATAGAATAAAATATAAAAAATAGCCTACTTTAATAGTTAATTTTTCACTTTTGCAAATAGCTTAAACATTCAAAATATAACAGAGGGGGAACTTAGAACTTAGACAACAGTATAGGGTTGTCAAGTAATGTCAGACCAATATCCTTTCTTTTTATAACAGTGATAGTTTAAGAAAGGAAGCGTTGTAAAGGGATTGCACCATGATATTAGTAAAGCATTTAACAAGATTTTAAATTATATCCTTAAGAACAAGATGTCTGTTAAATGATAATCTGTAATAGCCAGTTGAACAACCCACCCAAAAGAGAGTTTGTAAATTGTCCTGAGGGGAAATACTGAGTGAGATCGCTCAGGGTCTTATTGCAGTTCTGTTCAATGTCTTCCTAAATGATCTAAAAGTTGGAATGGAAAGAATGTGTATTACATTTGATAATGATACCAGGGCAGGAAATTGGCCACTCATGGTTCAAGAATAATCTTAGTATGTTTACACACCGAGTCATATCTGGTAGGAGGAATATTAAGGAAAGTTTGAGGTCTTGATCTTGGTGGAAAACATCAAATAAGTGCACCTTGGAGCACTAGAATTAAACTTCAGCAATCAGTATGACATAACAGCTAACACAGGTGATATGATACTGGCCTGTATTAACAGAAGCATTTCATCCATTTATTAGCAAGCAATAATTCCACTGCACTCTGATAGTAATGCTTTGATCATTTCTGGCCACGACACTTGGCACTGTATTTTAATGGGACTTAGACAACTTGAATCAGGTTCAGGGGAGAGGTAGCATGATGAGGTCTGAAACTAAACCCAAGAAGGAAGGGTTAAAGGAATTGGACAAATTACCTTGCAAAAAAAGATGACAAATAGGAGTGTGATAATGGTCTACAACAGGGGTGTCAATCTCGTAACATCACGTGATGTGTCGTGATGTATAGTGACTTTTTTTTTCCATTGCTGGCAGTGGGGTGGGCACCGCTTCGCCATGACGCATCTGGCCCGCATCTGGCCCGCAGTTTGACACCCCTGATCTACAATTATCTATAACAGTATTGCTCAACCTGGCCACTTTAAGATGGACTTCAATTCCCAGAATATCCCAGCTAGCATGCTAGCACTGATCTATAAGGCAGCCATATGCAAGATTAGACCACTTTTCTATTAAAAGTGACAACAGGATAAGGTTGAAATTAAAAGAAAGAAAATGTATGTTAAATATTAAGAGAAAAGTTTTGATAGTAAGAGATATTAAGCAATAGAACTGTGTCCTAAAACCAATGTACTATACTTCACTGGAGGCTTTCAAAGAAGATTTCAGCCTCCTGTCAGAAACTGTTTAAAGAACTGAACAGGAATTGAAGAAAATTACTTTTAAGGTTTGAACTCATATATTATATATTTCTAAGATTTAATTAAAACTACGTAATTTCTATAAAAACCTGATACTCAGGAGCTCACAAATATATTTAAACTGAAAGATCTAAGGGTTATAATCTTAACCACTTTATTTTTTGCAAAAAAGGGTGCAGATATTCACCAAAATTACAAGGGGAGAAGATGGATCTCACAAGTCCAAATCAAAACTGAGAATACATATCACTTCATACAATGCATTAGATTATGTAAATTCTTTAACTGATTCTTCCCAAAATCCATTCTAGCTGGGAATGCTGTAATGCTCAACACATCTAAAGTGCAAACTGGGCAAAATAAACCATTTTATCAGCAAATACAATATTTGCCAAATTTACATTTACAAAAGTTGGGTCAGCAAAAACGGAATACGAGAATGCAAAGGTGAAGATGCAAACAAAGAATACGAAAACGATCCCCTAAGTCCTATAACGAGGCACCTGGCCGTATTAAAGGAGCAAAATAAGCAGGACGGCAGTGTTGACTGGGGGTGATTGCCACGTCTTCTGGCTGGCATCCTTAGATGTGGGAGAAGCCAAAAAAAGGAAGATACTATAAAGAGAAGCCCCAAACTTTCAGGCGATTAAGTAAGCGCCCTGTAAAGCCATCTGCCCCCAAGCAAAGGGTAAGCGGGAACGAGCTTCCCTCCTTCCCTACGAGGTCTCAAGGCTCGACTTCCCTCAGACGTACGAAAGACGCGCAGGTCACTAAGGAAGGGAGTTCCTATCAGAGGCAAAACATTATTTCATTTTTGATTACTCAATTTAAACCCCGCCTTTCTCTTAATTCCAACACTCAAAAGCTCCCAACCTTTGTCTGCCTCCTCAAGCAGGGGGATTTCTTTCGCCCCCTTTTCCACCATCCTCCTGGCTTCCCGAGAAAGCCCCAGCAGATACGCATCTCCGAACTGCTCCTTTCTCAAAGAAGGGTGCCTAGTAATGCCCTCTTATGGGCCCAGGAAGAAGGTAGCCCGGCCTTAGCGGCCAAACGATGGGTAAACACAGTCCGGCGCCTCACTCACCTCCGAAAGCGGCGGCAACAACCGCAGGCGCCGCGGGGCCTGCATGGCGAAGGGCCCTCTTCTCCCGTGTGGGCCTTGCGCTAACCGAGTGCCAGAAAGGCCGACGCGGAGCCTCCGTGTCTCCCGCCCGTCCCTCAATTCCCAACCGCGAGGGCCGCTGGCGGGGAGCGGGCTGGCTGACTTAAAGCTTATTCGGAAGCTACCTAAGCAACCGGTAACCAGCGCCCCCTGTCAGGTTCCAGGGGCGGTGCACGACACTGCGGCACGAGCCCAGCGCCTGACCGGCCTTCTCAGGCCACAGCTGCACGGCTGCGTGGTAGAGCGACGCCGCGGATGAGATGGCGAAATTGCGCGTTCTCCGCTCGCTCGGCTCCTCGTATTCCCCGATGGGCTTCCTCCGCGGAGGCGGCGAGCTCCACACACGGCGGCGTTTGTCTGTGAGGAGTATTGCACCAAAACTCTCACACGTCTGAGAAGGATCCTGAGAGGGCCGTTTGTCTACAAAAAAAAAAGACAACTCGCTTTGTTTTGGGATAGTCTACCAGGCTTGGGACAAATATTTCGGTGACTTTAAGAGGGCAGAAAGAATTGGTTTTCTGTGTCCCTTTGCTGCCCTCGTCAGGGATTTTTTGCGGGTACTCTAGATTTTGTGATCCTCATAGCTGTTATCAACATCTATGCATTCTGCGTGTTGTTTTCTTCTGATCTCAGCATTTAAATTAGCTATCCCTATGCCACATACACAGACACTCCAAGCATGTGTCTACTTCGTATAGATAGTCCTTATGACCACAATTGCGACTTCCATTGCTAAGCGATATATTCGTTGAGTGGTGCTTGATTTTACAACTTTTTTTGCCACAGTTGTTAAGCAAAACAAACGATTGTTACATGATTGTTAATGAATCTGGCTTCCCAATTGACACTGCAGAAGCCAGCTGGGATGGTTGCAAAGGGCAATCCAGTGACCCTGAAATATTGCAACCATTGTAAATATATGCCAGTTGCCAGCTAAATCGTGATAATGTGACCATGGAGATGCTGCAAGTCACTTTTTTCAGCACCATCATAACTTCAAACGGTCACTAAACAAATGGTTGTTAAGGACTACCTGTAAAATTTGCCATGATAAGTATGTTATCTTCCTGGTGTCTGATTTGAGATGTGTTTGAATATTAGTATCTGACTTTTTTGAAATTTTGGTAACTGATGTATTCTTTATAGCATTTTCTATTCAAATTTCACATATTTCAAGTCAGTCCTCGATAGTTTTTTTGTTAACTGAAGGATAGGAGGATAGCTACTCTTTAATTTAACAGTGAGTAGGGAAAGGCTCTATGTAAAAACAATTTCTGGAATAGCCCTCAAAAGCCAAACTCTAGAGTCTGCCTTGCAGACTAACACATAGATCTCAACCACCATATATATAGTTATAAAAAAGGAGTATAGAGTATGCTATATCCTATATACAGTACTGTGTTTGTCAGGTGAGGGAGCAGTAGTGAGACAGAATTACCTACAGGGAGTAATTAAGATAATGATTAAGATAATTATAGGAGTCTTGGTGAAAAGTCATAGGATGACTGATTAACCCCATTGGTGTAATAAGCAGTTTTGTCTCAATCTGTGAGAAAAGGCATTAAATCTGACAAAACATGGCTCAGGGATTCACAATGAAATACACCTTTGTGGTTTCTTTTGTCAAGGAAAGCCATTCTAAGGTCACAGAATATTCTAGTGAGTTAAAATGTTCCCTGCTGACTTTAGGCTACTATTTCTGATGTTAGATTATGTCCATTTCTTTTATTAGACTAGCTTATTTCTGCTGATGGAGGATAGTCATGTAAGTGGAGCAAATGTTTCCTGGTAAGTGCTACAACAATATTGCCAAAGCAAGTATTATAAGAGTTCCCATCCATGTTTGTACAGGATTTGGTATCTGTTATCTGCATCATTGAGGTTGGTTTATTGGTACCAGTTATTAGCTGTTTTAGAATTATGAAATATATTCTAGTTACTTCCTTCTGCAGGAGGTGGAATAGTGGTTCCACTGTTTAAAATAGTTTGGTGCCAACGGGTGATCCTGAAATTGCAGTTTCCCTCCTCATGCTATATAAATGCACACTAACTTGAAAGTAAATCACCTGCACCCAATGGAATTTAAACTAATTAAAGGTGCAAAGGAATGCAAATTCAATAATGCTTAGGACCGTGGTGGCGAACCTATGGGCACTTTGTGGGCACGTGGGCTGTCGCCCCAGTCATAGGCCTTCAGCTGGGTTTTATAAAACCTTTTCGCTTTAGGCCCCCGCTGCCGTGCATGTGCAAAAAAAAAAAAAGTTCAATCAATTTCAACTTCTCACGGGAAAAAAAAAGATCTCGCAAAGTTGGAATTGATTGATTGAACCTTTTAGTCCCATCCAGTCTGCTGTTATCACCACAGCCTCGCCCACCCAATGGGCCACACCCACCCAATGGGCCACGCCCACCTGGCACCCAACGATACATAAGTGGGTTTTGGGTTGCAGTTTGGGCACTCGGTCTCTAAAAGGTTCGCCATCACTGGCTTAGGAGCTGGGATCCTGTGTTTGCTCTTACAAAAAGGATTTTATAGAACATATAAAGATTTAATGTTTTTAATATTTTGGATTTTATGGATGATTTTAATGTGCTACTGGAAACTGTCTAGAGCTGCTTTAATTGGCAATATAAAAATAATTGTAATATAATTAATAAATAGTTTAATAGCACGTTCCTAAATATTATTTACTCAACTGTTGTGAACATCATTCCCTTGGTAGGTGGCAGAACCAATATTCCCAATAAATATTCCCTCATACTAACTGTAGATATATGGCTGTTCCACACTTCCTGCTTTTTCTAGCAGTGTTTCTCAACCTTGACAATTTTAAGGCATGTGGACTTCAACTCCCAGAATTCCACAGCCAGCAATGCTGGCTGTGGAATTCTGGGAGTTGAAGTCCACATGCCTTAAAATTGTCAAGGTTGAGAAACACTGATCTAGCACAAGGACAAGGCACCTAGCATTTTAGGAGGCAGGAATAGAGGGTTGTTATACTGATTGCAAAGTTTATTTTCAGATTGAGAAATGTCAATAAAACTGATCCTAGTAAATGGGACCAATTAACAGTTCAATTAATTGCTTTCAAATAAATATGTTTTAAAACAATATTAAGAGAATACTCATCTTTCAGTAATGAAATTTTGATTAACAGGGAAATCTAAAAACAGAAGATAAAAGCTTGGATTATATGTTTTTCTATGTTTATTATGATATCATCATATAAGTTAATACTTTTCTTAAGCAGCTACTGCTTAGAATTGAAACCATCGGGTAAAGGAATAAAACTAGGGCAGTAGTGGATAGCTGCATTTGACTGTATTAAAAGTTCTGGGGAAAAAACAAGCTGCCAGTTAAGTCCCACGCAATTAAAAGTAATAAGCAACCTAACAAATATCCTCTTCCTACTCATTTCCACCTAGTTGCCCATGTTAGTATTTGTAGTGCCATCAAACATCCATCTACCATGAGAAATATAGTCAGCAAATTAGACATTCTCCACAGAATACTTTTCAGTTTTATTCACATATACTAAGTGATAATTAATTTTGGCTGGTTTTAGCCTAATGCAAGAACAAACATATTCGCTATCTTTAGTGCAGTGGTTCTCAACCTGTGGGTCGGGACCCCATTTGGGGTTGAACGATCATTTCACGGAGGTCGCCAAACAATGCAGTCCGCCATTTCCCCCCCCCTTTTCCTTAGCTGTGCTACTCCCTTTTATTCTATTGGCTTTTGAAAGCCAATAGAATAGACTCGCTTGAATAGAGTCTAATTCTATTGGCTTTCAAAAGCCAATAGGAATTGTCCAGGCTGTCTCTGCTCTGCTGAGCCTGCCAAAAGTCCCATTCTGCAAACGGTGCTGCACCAGTTGAGTAGTCCTCGACTTACGACCGGTTGAGTAGTCCTCGATTTACGACCGGTTGGGGGTCGCGGCATTAAAAAGGATGAGAACCACTGCTTTAGTGTCATTTGTAAACTAGGCATATATCACTTCATCAACAAACTATGGTTTAATAACCCTGGTTTAACATTACATATCAACAAAGATGCTGTGGCTGGTCTTATTAATAAAACTGCACTGTGGGAAAATATTCAAACAAAATATTTAAACTTGCAAGATTCGTTTTTCTCACCATGCACATGTATACATAACCTGAACTACTGTTGTTTCTGTGTCATATATGTGGGTATATGCATAATTCTGTATTTATTTATTTTTGTCATATTTATGTAGTGTGTATCGGAGGTGGTGACCCTTTGAGAGCTGAATGCAACGAAATTTCATTTTAATGTATGCTGATTAGTGTACATTTAAAGTGACAATAAATTATATTCTGTTCTGTTCTATTCCATTCATAAACATCTCTTTGTTCCAAAGAGAGTATATATGGAAACAACAGTTCTTTTTAATATTTAAACCATCTAGTCTTTTTCTCCTTCTCTCCAACATTAAATCAATTGAAATGAGAAGCTAGAAATATGTTAAATAATAACTTTTGTTTTATTTCAAGCTATTGCTAAAGAAACTACTGAAATTTTTTAGGACCAGTAAAAGGCAAACCAAAGTGATTACTCATATGTTAGTTTTTTCATATAACACAATTTACCTTCTCCCTATATGATCGCTGAGATAATCTAAAATATATATAATCAACCATTCAGATTAGCGGAATCTGGGCACTATATTATATCAGTTTTGGACAGAGATACTAAAGGTACAGGAATGTAATTAACAAGTTTGCTGACAAGCTAAAATCTGAGCACTATAATACCATAATTCACATTTAATCGGGATTAGAAGAATGTTTCTTAAAAGATTTGGAAATGGCCTTTCTTAACAATAAATTTAAACTATTTATGCAAATTCTAATCACTGGACCTGTCTAATATATTAAGCTATGAACCTAAAGAAATACCTCAAAAAGAGGTTCAAATCACACCAACCGATCATATAAGAGTACCATCAATAACATTCATACTTCAATGTATTATTTTAATCTTTCTGTAGCCTACTGCCTCATATGAAATATGTCAATATATTGCTACTTAATAAAAACATGATGAGGTAATTACTTGTTATGGACAAATGAGCAAATGAAAAATTACCATTACTACATTTGTTCCCATGGTATCATAACTAAAATGCTTAGTTTATTTCAGGATTCCGATAGCCCCCGATAAATAGCAAATGAAGTTTGGGTGATATAATCAAAATCTTAAAATGGACTATATCTTCAGTTATTATCAGTTTAATTTTCTGTTATAATACCTCAGGAAAAGAAAGCACTAAGTAATCAACAGTTCTTTCAATTTACAATAGTTTACATTGAATTCTCTTTTCCAAACATGATAACTGCATTGTTATGAACTTTTAAATGACCATTACATTAATCAATAAAAGTTCCTTGCAAAGAGATTTCTAGATGTTTTCTTAGGGCAAAAGCAATGTAAAAAGTATATTTATCAACTGCATGTGTACATTCTGCAGTAAGAGAATACATTTTCAAAAATGAGGCACAGTCAACGTACTATAATTAAACAGGTTGCGTATCCATATTTTGTTCTGGTGTTTGAAGAGTTAACACACGTGAGGGAACATTACCTCCTTCAAATTATTTTATTAAGATCCATGTATTATATAAAATAGAACAAGAAAATCTATAAAATCTAGTGAGCAGTCCAGATGACATTACAAAATCTGTTTTGGGAAGTCAGCCTGATTTTATAGAATGCTGTATGCCTCAAAATATAGTTGCTGGGTGCATATCTCAGCAGAAAAAGCAGATATATCTAAGTATTCCAAAATAAGCTGTGAAAAAAAAAAGCTTTTTCAAGCCGATTGGCCTCAGCAAGATTTACAATGATGCTTCATTGCAATACATCAAGTTTATTTGAAGAACCAAGAGCTTCAGCTGCAAAGATTATATCAAGCACCTTTGTTTGAAAAGTTCCACAGACATTTACTGCCACTATTACCTAACAATTAGGGGTCATGTTTACAGAAGTGACTGCAATACAATATCAACCCACAATAGAATGCAGATAAATGTAAGGAAGGTTACCTTCAAAACTGATGGATTAGACCTTTGTGAAATGCTAATGCCAGTACATTTAGCTCTTTCCTTATGAAGTCTATGAATTCCAAGTTACATTTCCCGATTTTAGTGTCCAAAAGTAAGAGAGTTTACCTGCTCTTAGGAGCAAAATTATTATAATAGACTATTATGCTTTTTAACAAAATAACCTATGTATGGCAATGCACTATTTTCTAATTGAAAATATGAACAGAAAAGAAGTGATAATCCCCTATCAAAACAAAATAACCCTACTGGAAAAGACACCCAGGCTAATAAATGTATTGCCTAGCTGAGATAAAGAGATCAAACCACGTACAGAATCTTGAAGACGGACTAGCTGAAAATAGTGTACCAAGAAAAAATACAAGGCAATGAATGCTGTAGAATGTATCCTCCAATCTTTATCTCAGTAAATGTAAATATGTATATCACCAAGTTTCTGGGTTTGTGGACTGGCGGGGGGAGGGGATGATTCTGACGGTAGGGAAACATGCATGTGCACGTGTGCAGCTCCAATTGTGCAAGCCTGGAGCACTTGCGTACACATTCACCTGCTGCTCATGGAAGTGGGGATGTGTGTGGGCATGCTCACCCGCAGGACAAGAAAAATTAGAAATGCAGCACTGATTGTTTGGCTCAACCTAGAAACAGGGTGTCTTACTAAAAACAAAATAGAGTATCTGATAGCATGTAAATGCAACCCACGTTTATTATTAAGATGAACATGAGAAGAGCTTTTAAAAGTAAAAGAGAAGCTCTTATGTAATATTTTTAAAAGTTGCAATAAACATGCATACTGATAGCCTATCTTTGGTAGAAATTAAAATCAAAAGGAGGCTGATGAGAAACTACACAAATACACCATCAGTATGGTCAAGTACATTTGTAAATATAATAGTTAATACAGAAATTAAAACCGAATGTTAAGTAATAAGTGGTATCCCCAATTTATTACTTTTTTCATTATTTTACAAGAACTATCTTATTGCAATAAAAAAGTTTACTTTAGCCAAATTAAAGTTTTCTTTTATTTCCATTTTAGAGGATGAAGGGAAAATCAAGTAGATCTGCTCTCCAATTTCCTCAACTGCACGTTAAGCAACATACATACATTCACACACATGCACACCCGCACACACCTTAATCTGCACTTAAAATGTCTTTTTTTTTTTGCTTTTTAACTGAAAAGGTAGATCCTGGAGTAAGTGCAAAATGCAAAAATCAACTGACAGGAACTGCTGAACAAACAGCATAATTAAAATACAAAATATTTTATATTATTGAACTATTAAACGGGTCATGTTCGCTGTTTTTGTAAAACTTTGGAACCACACAGCTGATTTCTTAAATCTAGTCCATGTCAACTTCCAGAACTATTAATGAATTAATTAGCTTCATTTTTTGATGCTTCATCAAAGTTTTCTACAAGATCTGGAAAAGATGGAAATATATAATAGGCTCAAAAACATTGTTATTAAAAATGCATTATTTAGAAGATCAAAGTATTTATATATTAGTAAAACTCTTCTGTAACCTTCAATGAATCAAGATAACTGAATCTGCATTAAACAACTTCCAATTGTTCCTATATTCAGACATTAAATAATAAAACAGCTCCTAGATTCAATTCTGTTATGGAGCCAACAACATACAGTGGTACCTCGGTACTCATTGTTAATTGGTTCTGGGAAGCGCAATGTGTACCAAAAACAATGAGTACAAAACAAAATTTTCCCATAAGGAATAATGTAGCGAGTCACAAAGCAGCCAACATTGACAAGTTCTAGCTTGTGTGTTGAGTACCAAACAATGACTACTAGGACAAAATGTTCATATCAAAATGCATTGAGTACCAAATTCGATAAGTTTCAAAGCAGTTGAGTACCAAGGTACCACTGTACATTCAAACAGGCAGTCCCCAGATTAAAAATGTCCAACTTACAAACAACTTATACTTAAGAATAAGTTGCCTACTACAAAAAATGTGAATGGACAAACTGAAGCTATCCAATGTTTTTAATGTACTATTTTTAATATACAGCCAGTTTTCCACAATTCATAAAAAACATTTCATAGCTTCAGTGGTTTGTCACCTCAAGGAAGGAAAACACCATCTGCCATTTTTAATATAGACCATTCATAAATTCAAATTTTCACTTACATACAAATTTGAGTTAAATGGAATTTGTTTATTAAAGAACTAAACTTATTTTTAACCTAGAGACTTCCTGTACTTCATAATTCATATGTAGCAAAATTCTGTGTTTGTTTCTAAGAAGTACCTTTTATTTATGGATCAAACCTATAGACTACCTCAGTTTTACTCATTATAGTTACTGTATATACCTAATCTTACATTGTGTGTCATGCTGATGAATTTTTAAA
Source organism: Crotalus tigris (assembly GCF_016545835.1). Classification (NCBI taxonomy): domain Eukaryota; kingdom Metazoa; phylum Chordata; class Lepidosauria; order Squamata; family Viperidae; genus Crotalus; species Crotalus tigris. The sequence goes on from NW_024100081.1 coordinate 4,476,787, forward strand.
AAAAAAATCTCCATTCTTGGAACAGTCTTCTAATCCAATTGAATTAATTAATTCAAAGGTCATGTAGTAAAAGATAAATTATTTCAAATTAATCCAAACCTACCAGGAACATCGTCATCTTCCTCATCAATATCTTCTGATTTTGGTACTTTGCTATCCAACACTAGAAAATAAAAATGTTAATTTATTTCAAGAATTCACACTGATATAGTTAATTATCTGGATTATAAAGTTGCTCTAAATTCACTGCTTGCTAAATGTGTCTATATGAACATTATTTTCAAAATATAGACTTATAGCTTGTTTCACTTCACTGAATGGAGCTCTTTAAGGATCCTCTCCACCAACCCTTTTGAAGTTAACTTTTGATTGGGCCACAGGAGAAGAATTTATGTCCATTCTTGCTTTCCTGTTCCATTTATTTTGTTTTGCCCAACTTTGCAATTCAAATTAATGAGCATAATTCAAGTAACTTTTTAATAGTTAATCCTTTGAAGACTTTTTGGAAGTTATTACTAGATTTCATGAATACTTGTTTTTAAATTCAGTTTACAATTACTATAACTCTACCACCAGCAACTTGATTCCAATTCAAGAAATTCCTTATTCTCTTTTTATCGGTCATGACCAATACATAGTACTTACCTTGTCTTGGGAACTGCTCCGCTAACTTTCGAAGACTTGTTAAACTATCGGCACCCAACTGGCTTAAAATGCCCGGTAACATTTCCGTGATTGGTTTGGCTTCAGCATGACCAGTAATTGCAAAAGTATTTGCTGAGAGTGAAGCCTGGACTTTTGGATTGTTGAAATGAATAACTGTTCCATCATCTTTTATCATATTCACCTGTTTTAAATATACATTTATTAGAACTTATGCATATGGAGTAATATACCAAGGTGACAGAAACTTACATTCTTAGCTTGCTGACCCCTTTATTTTGAGCAATGCAAAATAAATTAGGATAATTCACCTCAAAGACTTACAAATTAATACAAATCTATTTTGTCAGATTTCTTTTATTGTATTTTGATTCTACTAAAAAATGTCTAGTATGTTACTGATGCCTAGCACTTCACAAAAATTATAAAAACTATTTGCAAAATTGTAATTCTCAATTTTTTTTTAAAGAATTACTTTTCAATCTATTTCAGATTAATATAAGTATTATTATTATCTGGATATACCCTAATTTACTTACATGTTCAGTGCTTACTTCTTGTCTAATTTAAATACTGAACACTATGTAAATGTATATTATCCATATTGTTTCTCTAGCACAATTTAACATACAGCATGAATGTAAAGCATGCAACTATTACAGATCTGATTCAATGCTATTTGCTATTCTTTATCTAAAATAAATTATAAGCCACTGGTTACCTTGTATTGTTGACAGGTTGATTAAAACACTAATCATTTTAAGTGTATTCACTTCAAATAATAAAGCTAGAACCAAAGGACCTATGTTTTCAGACATTCAGAGACATAAGATATGAAGTCTATCAAACTTTAGAGTAGGCTTTTCTCTTACTGTTTCCCTCTCTCCCAGATTTAAAACAATGTTGCATTTCAGAAATGAATCTCTCAACAACCTGTATTAGACTACAGACTACCTTCAACTGTTCCATAATCTCTATGAGTACAGACAGAAGCATTACAATTATGAAGATTATGAAAAGCATTCAAATACAACTTAAAATATTAATATTGATATACCTCTTCAATGCCAGCAATATTGTTTACTGCCAATTTTTTGAGTGAACTCTGAAGTTTTTTATCATCAGCTGTTGCTGTTCTGTGAACTACCTTCTTCTTTCTACGAGCTGTACCCTGAGACACAAAATATACATACGTGAATTGTTTCAAAACTTTTCATATCTACTTACATTAAAAATTATTTATAAACTTTTTTTAATCAAAAAGGACTTACAACTACAATAAAATGCCTCTCAGCATTATATTTTATAGGCAGGAACCCATTTCAAAAGATTTTTATCCAACTCAGTTGAAAATGCTAATTTATTTCTATTTTGCCAAAGCATCTCAATTATTACAGTACGTGGTCATATGTTAAATGCATGTATATGTGGTCTGTGTGCAGCCCTCATATCCCTAGGTAATTCTATTTACAGGGGCAGACAGTTTTTGTTGCTTTTCCATTAAACTTGAAATCATACAATCTCTTTTCTATCTCATGTCAGCAAAAACTGCCACTAAACTGCTATGTTTAGGAACCATAGCGTCTATTGATTTTAATATATAGCACTGGATCTTTCAACAAGAAAATCAGTTCTGCTTTTAGATAATAACATTTAAAAGCAACTTGCATGTTTTTGCCCAAAAAAAGGAAAAAGCAAGTCCGGATTAATTTGTCTATAACTGCTGAATAGATCAGAATGGACAACAGCCTGTGGAAAATAGAATTGTGGAACAAGTCTCCATTATATTAATATTTTGCACCTATATGTGTATCTACCTACACAAATATATGCAGTAATTATACATTCTAGAATGTTCCTATATTCACTATTCATACCTTTCCACCTATTCGGACCTGAGCCTGAAGTTTAGCCAGTTTTTCTTGATTCATCTTGCTTTATCTGAAAAATAAATATACTAGCTAGACTTATGACAAATCCAGAATTCATTTTTAAATAATTGTCTTTCAAAACATCAACTTTATATATTTTAATATCATAAAATATCAGCAACTTACCAAAAATAAATCCATACTTATTCCTGAACCCAATTTATTTGGAGAAAAAAATATGTGGCTGTCTTTTATCAGAAAGGGGAAAAGGAAGTTGCACACTCCACCTTCACTCCTAATTATAATTATAACTGGTTTTGCTCTGACACACTGATCTTACTATCAATGTTTGTTTTATCTATGAAGTGAATAGTACATATTCACTGATACAAAATAAAATAAAGGCACTTAGGGAGAATATGTACCCTATGAGATTTATTATTTTAAGCAAAAGAAAAGTTTTTCCTTTTTCTCAATGCAGTAGAACAGGGGTCCCGAATCCCAGGCCACGGCTCACTACCAGGCCTTGAGCCAGTCGGAACCAGGCCATAGAAATGGCGGGTGAGCATGCCCACACACATCCCCACTTCCATGAGCAGCAGGTGAATGTGTACGCAAGTGCTCCAGGCTTGCACAATTGGAGCTGCACACGTGCACATGCATGTTTCCCTACCGTCAGAATCATCCCCTCCCCCCGCCAGTCCACAAACCCAGAAAGGTTGGGCAACTCAACAGTAGAAATATATCACATAAAAATGTGAGAATTAAGTCCACCTTTATTCACATATGTCCAGATAATTCTAAATCATTCCTTGATCCTGCTACAATATTAAAGAAATAGAAAAGCATATGATCAGAGTATGGGAAAGTCAATGTAAATACAAGTTAGTTACATTGGTATTTTATCTTTTCACTACGAATTTTAGAACAGCATTTTAAGGCTCATAATCCCCTATGGTACAAAACTTATAAGAAATAGTCATTTGTCTACAGCTATATGAGAGCTATCTTCAATAGATGGGAAACATGAATATATAATTCAAAAGTTGATTCACTCTGTAGTAGAATTCTAACAAAATTTAGATGGGTTTGATTGAGGAAGTATGTGTAGAACTATAATTCTACAAAAATACAAAAAAACCATCAAACACAGCCAGTTTTCTATGAATAGTTTCTATAAATAATAGTTTTATTTTCTATAAAACTATGTTTATGTATAAGTGTATCATAAGAGTGTCAATGTCAGCATTTTACTTTTGATTATGTGGAGGGGTGTTTATCTGAAATAAATATGAACAAATATTAACATCAAGGGAAGTCTTTTTAAAGATGCTCTCCTGGGAGTCATTTATAGGTCAAAATGCTTTCTCCCATATAGGAATAGCATGGAGCTACAATCTAACCTTTTCAAAATGACTGACTTAGCTGTTTCTATAAACTGTTAACTCTTTATGTTTAATGATTATGTGGAGGCATACAGTACATTACGAAAAAATACACTGAATGATAAAATATATATCTATTACATTTCCCCATGTTATATATAATACATTTGTTGTCATTTGTTTTCATGCTCTATCTGTGCAAACTCTTAGAATCTCCTGTAGTTATACCACTTGCATTATTTCTCAGCATTGTTCCAACAAGCCAATCAAATTTCTGCACATAATCATCAATCAAATCATCCTAACATTAGTTATAGTTTAGATTTTTCTTCTGTATTAGCAGTGATATGTCCTTTAATGTTAACCATGCTGTTCTGTGCCTACAATAGCAGAGCATGAGAAGCTCCAGCCAGTTAAACCCTAGGGTGCATTTTTCTCATTACAGTATTAACAAATTGTCATATTCCACCAGACCTATATAGCTCTAAGGTAATAACTGACTTAAATCTTTGCAGAACTGCAATATCTGTAAATTGAAAATGAGAATATATTAGAAGGGGAAACAGAAAAGGACCCTATAAAATTAAACCCCAACTCAAGACAGTGAGAAAAAGATGTTCTCAGAAACAGGAAAAATAATTTCCTTTGTCAGTGATTATCAATCTTGAAAATACAAATTTGCTCACATTATGGAATAGGAAGATGTATTTATTGTATTGGAACAGGTTTTATTTTAATATTTAATTAAACCAGGGGTACGTCTGTAACCAAAGTAGGTGAAACAAGCACAGAAAGTACTTGAGGGGGGATATATAATATATTCCTCCTGCAAAACATACATCTATTAAGAAGGCTAAGATCCTCTCTGCTTTGGAACCTGGCATGTCAAAGCAATGTAACTGCTGATTTGATGGCTAATTATCCTAGTCATGACATAAAGATTGATATTACTCACAACAAAAATTAGCTCTTTTTCTACTATGACCTCAATTTGTAAAAAGTAGAAAAAAAAAGTTTTGCAATTCACAGATATAATGCAAAGAAAAAAAAACACTGAGAAAAGACATTAAAGACCAAGTCGTAGAAAATTAGAAATAGGAGTTAGCGATGAGGAGAAAACTAGAGACAAGCGAAAGAATCTATAGCGTGTTACAAAGCTGCATACTAACAACCCCAGAGCCCAAAGCGGGGAAAAGTGGCCTGATGAAACTCCCTCTCCCAGCCCAACGAGTGAAGCTCCCGGTGTTAAAATTGCTGGACCGAAGCATTAAATCCCGAGGGAAGGGCTGGAAGGAATCCAAGGGAAGACTTCTCCTTCAAGGAAGGAGAATGAAGTGCGACTTTGCAGTAAGGTGAGAGATGCTGGGCCCGAAAAAAATACTCATTCACTTAGGGGTAGAAGAAACACCACTGTTGTGCTTTAGAGAGAAGAGGTGGAGTCTGCGAAAGGTCCACGAGACACCTCGCTAGTCTCGGGCTGGCGGCAGAAAGGTGCATTCACACGACCGGAAGCACATAAATCAACCCTGACAAAGGGAAAGCGCGAGCGGTCAGGCAAAAGGCCCCGAAATGTGAAATAAGCCAACCAAGGCGTACCAAAGTAACCCGGGCTTCCCGGAGGCGACTACTTGCCAGGCCCACTCTCCTCCCCCTCGCTCCTCGGCCCACCAGCAACCCCTCCCACCGTCCATGGCGCTCTGCGCGCCGGCCAAGCAACCACCGACTCGACTTGCGGGGGTCGTGAGGGGCGCAAGAGCATCAGAGGATCAAGCAGGAAGTTTTCACCTCAGTCCGACGAGCCTTCCAAAAGCAACACGCGGCAACAACAAGATGGCGGAGAGGTAAGGGGGAGAGAGGGGTCTGAACCAAGAAGGCCTAGAACCACGGGACCATGGCCCCGCCCCTCTCATCCAATTGGCGGACAAAATGAGTCGGGTGTATAAAATGGGCGCCGGCAGCCCCGCCCTTCCATGGCTCCGGCTTCGGGCAAGTGCAAAAGGATCTCGGCTGTGCACGACCGCTGGAAAAAAGGGGAAGAAAATACTTTTACAGCGATGGATGCTGGGAGTTGTGGTTTTCCTTAGGCATAGCCAACAGGACTCCATCGCTTTGTTTTTAAGGTGCTGGAGCTGTTCGCACGAACTTCTTCCGTGGAAGCGGGATTGCCGTTCTTTGAGGTCACTCTTTCATGCAAAAGAATAAAATTTCAGTTTAAGCATTTGAAAGTGGCAGTGCAACATTTCCTCCTTCCTATCCCCCATGTGCGAGAGTAAAGCCTACTCTGGGCAAGTAGGAACGTAAATCCCACCGAACATAACACGACACGGGTTAGATAGCGCTTCAAATTAGTGCAGAACGGGCTCAGTCATATTTTCCCGAATAGTTTCACATAACTTAAATCTAGTTGCTGCCCTTCTTGAGCCCTTGATTCGAGTTTGGATTCCATTCAAAGAAACAAACAACTCAGATGATATTCCGATCCTTCCCCCCCCCCCGCCGCCAAAAAAAATATCTTGAGAAAGAGTTATATAGGTTGAATCATCACTAAAGAGCTGGAGAACGCTCTATCTGCTTCCTTCAAATTTACCCCGGACTCACATCGAACAAATCCCTCCCAGCTCCGCCCCATTAACATCACTTCCTTTTTCACGAGAGGGCTCACTTGGATTGATCAGATTGCTCGGCGAAGCTGACCGGCGACTCAACCCCCGAGAGGAGTCGCGCTGCCACCATGAAAGTTCATCTCGCATCGCTCTCCCCTCTCCTTTTTTCTTCCTTTTGCCACTGGTTCGTGGCGGCTGCAGCTGAAAAACCGCTTGGAAAAGGTTAGAAATCATTTTTCCCCCTTGCTTTCTTTTTATGCCTCTGCTTTGGGGAAAAAACTTGAACAAGCAAAAGTTTCCGCGCGGAGGGTTTGAACAGTTGCAAAATCTTAAGGTTTATCGTGTAATTTTTATCGTTAGAGTTGCGATCTAGCGAAGTATCGAGAGCAAATTTGCTACAGACTATGAGATAGTCGTTGAACGATTTCTAAGAATATATTACTGTTAAATAGTTCAGAGATTTACCTAAAATATTTCTGTTTCCAAAGTTCAAGTCATAAAGTTTTAATCTTATTGTAAAGTGGTAGCCTAATGCACAATTTTGCATTTAGCTATTAAAGCTCTATTAAATTATTTCTTAGAGTCAATTAGGTGTTTGCTCCTAGTTAAAGATAATAAAATAGGTAATAGAGCATGCCTTCTAATTTATCAGTTAAAATTAAACTGGATTTCCTTGATCATATCCTGCTTTTTCTGCCATTGTATCAATTCTTTTTAGTGGATAATCAGGTGAGATGAGCAGACATGATTCTTATTTAAGATCAGTGCTTTTTTTGTTAAAAAAAAAAAGGTGCCAGAACTCACACACGTCATACAACCTGCCTTGCCTACCCTACATGGTTCCATCCGAAAAAGGTACCGGAACTCCATTCTGGGCGTTCTATGAGAAAAAAAAGCCCTGTTTAAGATACAGTAGGAATAACCAACCTCTAATGGCCACATACACACCTTAAAGTGCCACGTATATGTGCAAATTAACTTCCTTAAATTTTAAGCAAGAAGAGAGGAAATGACTGAATCTATCCACTACTGCCCCACCAAGTATTATATTATTCGCTGACAAGTTACTCCTGGGGATTTCTGGCTGTCTGCCAAATATAGATTGAAGTATCTGAACTATTTTTAAATTTTAATTCTTTGCTTTTCCTGTTGCTTGATTATGATTTCTCAGAATGCTTTTTTTCTATCTGACCTTCATGTCAGAATAGACTTACTTGCTTCGTAGAATAGAAACTAATGCAACACAATCCTCATAGAAAATAATGCACTGACAATCCTCACTGTCAGTGACATCTTTACACAGCTTCTGTATTCAGGGACAAAGGTGATACTTTCTTTGGGAAGAAAAACATAAAGGGAACATAATATTTATTATTTTAAGACAGGGAAGTTCTGTTCTTCGTGCACCTTGAATTCTGCAATTACCTAGCAAAGAAATGTTTTTACTCTGTAAGTAAGATTTGAAAAGTATTCTAATTACATTATGCTTTGGAATAAGCATAATTTGGAATTTTTGTTATAAGTAGCCAATAATGCTGCTTATAGCTGTTATTATAAAAACGGAGAGGTTTTCAAGGTACTGAGCTCCAATAAAGGCTATGTTGGAAGCCCTATATTCTACAAATGTATAGAAAGTTATGTCACATAGTTTCCAATATGTGAAAATAGTAAGATGGATTTAAACTGTAATGCTATAAAAATGTATCTAAAATAGCTTGTCCTAAAATAAGGTTTTTTAAAAAAAATTGTGCAACTTTTTGTTATAAGTCTTTTAAAAACAAGCTTTTCTTTCATGTTACAAACTCTGTAATTTTTGTAATATCATATATTTACAGATCTGTGCTGAGGCAATATGATTTTATGTGGAGTTTCACTAAGTTCTGAAAGAATGGACATAGTGCAGTTCACAGTAAAAATATAAAATTGCTTACTACAGAGTAAGTTCGTACGATTTCATGGAGTCACTAAGGACTTTCTGAAAAATGTCATTTGTGCTTACCATTCTAAGTATTTGCACATGGTAGATATTTTTACCTATCGTAATGAATGTTTTAAATTGGGTCCTCAAACCCCGGGCCATGGACCAGTAGCAGTCCATGGCCTGTTAGAAACGTTGGAGGTAAGTGGCAGACAAGTGAGTGAAACCAAAAACATCCCCCCGCCCCTCACTCTGTGGAAAAATTGTGTTCCATGAAACCTGTCCCTTGTGCCATAAAAGGTTAGGAGTCACTATTTTAAATCAGACAGTAGATTTTCTCTCTCTCCTTCCAAGGTTTTGGAGATCATATTCACTGGAGAACACTAGAAGATGGGAAAAAAGAGGCTGCAGCCAGGTATGTTGTAATCTTAAATTATCTCCATAAACATGTTCTAAGTTCAGGGCCACGCATAAAGAGAAGTTCAGCTTCAGCACTCAGACCTGAAGGGATTTGGGGAGAAGGTGACTAAGCCTTGGAATGGAATCCAGTTGATGAATATCATGTTGCACAAGTTCAGAAGTCTCCATTACTGCTGAATTATCATGCTTTCTAAGAGTCAAGAAGTCTGAGCAATTAGAAAATATTCTCGAGTAGAAACCTTTGTCAATGGAAAATAATTTATGCATTCATTTCTACTGACTCCCCACCCCTTTCCTGCTGCAGTCCTTTGCACCGTCTTGTGTCCCATTTGTGGACAGGAATAGATGGAAGAGGCACAGAAGAGTATAGAAGACAAAGGAAAAATCTGTTCTAAGAAAATAATAGGCTAATATGGAAGTAAACTTCAATTTTAGTCTATGGGATTTGATACAACCTATCATTTGTTTCAGAATGAAATACTTTATATGTAAGAGCGAAAAACATAAGAGTATTGTCTGAAAATACAGCTACAATGGGATGTCCAACTTTATTTAAAATAGATTCTGTAACTAATATCTATGTTTGAAAGTAAGTATAAAAATTAAGTCAGGATATTTAACCTTGCTGCAGAATAGAAGTGTAGCATGTGAAGCCATTCGTGGTATTCAACGAATCATACAATATATGGGCCCAGATTTATGTTGTCATCCAGTGTTTTCTAAAGATAACTTCACCACCAAATAACGCTGCCATACAGAAAGAATCTAGCTTCCCAAAAACAGATTGTTGAGTACCTCCAGAACTTCTCAGCTTCACCAACACTACCAGCTCCATCATTGCTGCTGCTGATTGTGCCCCACAATTACTTTTAATCAATGTGGCCTTTTCCTAAGAGTAGTGCAGATTTGTTCAGGCAGGTGATTTAGTATTACAGCTTAATACATGATGAGCTTGGAATTGAACTATGTGTTGATCATTACTTGAATTGTATGTTTCAAAAAAGGTTTGGAAATATATTGACTCTTGGATCTGCTGAGCCCTTCAACATTGATTTGGCAAATTTGAATAATATTCCTGATTTCTCTTTGTCATTTGGGCCTGAAAAGATTTTCATTTTCGTTGCCGTGTATTTTGAAATCCAGGAAAGTCTACAGAACAGTCTGGCTGCAGCAGTTGTTAGTTCATTTAGTTCACACTTTCACGCTGTCCAGGGTGCACTGTAAGGAGGTGAACTAGCTTTGTATTCCACAAAAAAGGATGCCAGGCTTTGAACTACCACATCAGTAATGAACAATCCTAAATAGGATTTGTATCTCACAGGGTATCTATCAGGACTTTCTGTATAAATGGGGTATAGTATCCTCCCCTCAATGTGACTGCAGGGTCCCACATTAAACTGTAGATCACATTGTGACCAGCTGTAAGCTGAGATCACAGTACCTGATTTTTTTAATATAAATGATGTTCCACTACAAATATTAGATTGCCTAGACATTGTTAATAAGATCTATGTTCAAATATCAGTTGTATTTTATTGGGTTCTATTAATCTAGTTGAAATATTAATTTATATTGCTTGTTCACATATGTTATGCCATACACTAAAATGTATATTTCAATATTTTTTAGTGGATTGCCTCTCATGGTAATAATTCATAAATCCTGGTGTGGTGCTTGCAAAGGTAAGATATCACAGGCAATGCTACTGACATTTCATGGAATAATGGATGGGAAATTGCAATATTTATGAAAACATGCAGGCAGTTCTACCTTAAGGACCGGTCACTAAGCAACCATGAAGTTATGATAACCCCCCCTCCCCAAAAAAGTAAATCCAATTTTGATGTTCAAATAGCCACACACCCCTCGCAGAGTCACGCTACATTTTGGGCACTTCACAACAACTCACTTTTATGGCTGCTTGCAGCATCCTGCCATCATGTGACTAATTTTTGATATTTTTTGCCAGTTTGCAGCATTTACTACTGGATAAATCAGATTTTCTTAACAACAAAAGCTACACAAAAGGTTGTAAAATTGGTCTTGGTCGTGTGGTAACCCACAATAACCACGATGACCTATAATCATAATTCTGGGCCCAATTATGATTGTAATTCAAGAACTACCTGCATTTTTACCCTTAATATAATGCGTATACTGCTCTCAAACAGAAACTCCAGGGACTGTTTGCTACATTGATGAACTAATCTGAAGAACTAATAAAGTAAAACAGTATTAATTTCATTTATGCTTCCATTTGCAGTTTAAATATGTCCATTTGTTCTATCCCTGAATTAGTATTAAAGAAGAAATATTGGTATTTAAGTAAATTATGATCAGATAGAGTCATAGACTGCATCCCTAAGTTAGTCACTACTATCTATCAGTACTGGATTCAGGGGGATCTCTATGTATCCAACTTAGTCTGAATCCAAAGCTGCTATGTTTGCGTCTTTATTGATTAGTTTCACCTTTTATATTTTATTAGCTTTAAAACCAAAGTTTGCTGAATCAAAGGAAATCTCTGAGCTTGCCCATAATTTTGTAATGGTTAACCTTGAGGTAAGTTTCTAGAATACTAAAATGAATAATTTTTTCTTTGAATGCTTTCTATATACTACTAAAACTCTTAAATCTGTAACCTTCAACTGTGCGAAATGGAGCATCATGGGGCAAAACCTTTTCAATGAACATGCCTCAGACGGGCTAACTGGAAGAATGCATCCAAAATGTAGGATGTATGACTTCTCTGGAATTAAACTTTGGCACATTTTGCAAAACATGACATAAGAATTATCGTAAAGCATTTTATTACATAATACAAAATGTCACAAATCATTTTCTGTGATCCATTGTTGATGTTTGACTATGCTGTGCAGTTCAGAGATACATCTCTGAACATTTCCCTTAATTTTGAAGAACTTTTTAAGTATATTAGAAGCTCTGCCATTGTTGAAGGCATGAGGGAGGGAGGGGAAGGAAGGAAGGAAGGGAAAGGAAAGGAAAGGAAAGGAAAGGAAAGGAAAGGAAAGGAAAGGAAAGGAAAGGAAAGGAAAGGAAAGGAAAGGAAAGGAAAGGAAAGGAAGGAAGGAAGGATTGTAAGTGCTTACTACCAGTTTCCCAGAAGGAAACCCAATGGGGAAGCCAACAAGAAGTCTGAGGTTGTTCTCATTCCAACTGATTTTTTTGGCAACCCTTGAATCATTGTGTTTCTCTGTTTATGTGTAAGGCAATATCTCTGAAATGATAACCCAACAAGTCACGGGTTCATGGTAAAATTCATGTAACAGAAAACTTAGCTATAAAAGATGTCTATTTCTGAAAAGAAAATCATTTATTTTTTGCATTATGCAATCTCAAAAGTATTTAATGCATTATTTAGTAAATAATGCATTATTCATGTCCTAAATTTTATATACTGCCATTTCTGTAAACATAAGAAGGATGTAATATGTTCTTCAGTTCAAGAAGGTGTTTTGAGTTTCAAAATCAAGATTAACTAAGGAATTATTTTAAGAACAGAAAGAATTGATTTACATGAAGACAAACTTTATTTCTTTTTGGCAAGTATTGTCTGTATTGATAGCACCAAGTCTCTCGGGTTTAAAAAAAATGGTCTGAAGATATTGTATTCGAACAGGGAACATAGTAGTAGTTAGGTATTGCTATACTATTGTAATGGCCCTTCTGTTTTTGATATATATAGTAGTGATTAAGGGGGATTCATGCAGAAATAAAGCTATTTTTTTAACTTTATATTTTATTTCCAGGATGAAGAAGAACCTAAGGATGAAGCTTTTAGCCCTGATGGTGGTTACATTCCTAGAATTATTTTCATGGGTATGATATAAATGTGGTTATTCATCAACTTGTATTGGAGGATAAAAGAATGCCTTTCAGATTGCAGTCATTATTTTTCATTGATCTCTTCTTTTACACAGATCCCAGTGGAAAGATCCATCCAGAGATCATAAATGAGAAAGGAAACCCCAACTACAAGTATTTTTATACTAGTGCTGATCAAGGTACGTATGAATTGCATGTAAATTGGTTTTTGGTAAAGGAGACTTGAATTATACAGTAGTGCCAAATTAGATTGACTTCTCATGTGGGGGGGAAGAGAAAGAGAGAGATCAGAACTTGTATTCTGAGGAACTTACACTAAGGGTTCAAAATGTCTTAAGGAAAAAAAATGCCTTGAACAAATATTGACAGTTGGCATTTAAAAAGCCACAGAGCACTTGGATGCATATTCAGTACATTCCAAGACTCTTTACTTTGGCATCCTTAAAATGCCATTTATGAATATTAGTTATGGCATCTAATGCTGCACCATGAAAGGTTGCAGCCAGGATCTCTTACACAGTTTAGCAAAACAGTAAATTGATTTTTAAAAAAATAAGAGAACTATATATGGTACTGAGTTGTATAAAATAAAAAACTGGGTATATATTTAATAAATGCATGCAGCTGTAATTTTATAAAACTGCCTTTTAACAGACATCACTTTCAGTCCAAGATATATGTTGACAAAAAAAAAATCATCAAGAAAATGAATTGCATAAGAGCCATGATAGAAATATATTATGAACATGAAGTTGCTACTTTAAATATTGCTCATTTATATGTAGATTTTCTGCATATAAAATATAGCTTTGCTCAGTTACTTTAATCGAATTGAACCAAGTACTAAGAATATCTTGTGTTTTAATATTGCAGTGATCCAAGGGATGAAGGTAGCCCAAGAGAAGCTAACAGGGGATGCTTTCAAGAAAAAACATATTGGAGATGAATTATAATACCCCAAATATCTATTTTGTATAGGCTCAGCATTTAAATTTAAATGTGACCCTAATTTTTTTCATATAAAAATGTTGGTGCTCTGAAAAAAAAAACACTGTAGATGGTAAACCAGATGCTATCTAATTTTCATACAGTGAATTCAATTAAAGTAATATGTCCTCCCTTGTTTACATTGAAATGGATATTTATAATAGAAAAAAATGGCTAAATACTTCAACAAATAAATGTTTCAATCTTAACTGCATGAGTAATCAGGTTTCAGTGGAATTTAAAGCCAAATTATAAGAACACATATTATGTTGAGGGCATTAATCATAAAGATTTTTTAAAATATCTTACAAATAAAACTTGTTCATTTTAGTAGATTTTGAGAAAAGAATATGTGGATTTTTTTTTCTTTAACATGAACTTAATTCAGTGTTTCTCATCCTGGTAGTGCTAAACATATTTAGGATACAATTCCCACAATTCATGTTGGCTGAAATTATGGGAGTTATGCTTATATGTAAATCGCCAGATTGAGTAAAATTACATTAGAACCACATCTATGAGTCTCAAGAAGTTAAATTGATTAAATGGATAAATCTGCTATAGAGACTATCCTAACAATGCAATCCTATGCATGTCTACTCAAAAGTAAGCATATTGGGTATTCCCAAGTACTAGTTAGTATTAGTACAAGAGTATTCCATGGGGTTATTCCCAAATACATTATGATTATGGTATGTATAGCCTCGTTTTCCTGTTTGCTCCAGGAATAGAATGAAACAAATACTAATTACATGATTATGTGTACTTTTTCCTGATAACAATTGCCTGTTACTTCATTTGGTTGATTTATATGAACTTTGCTTTTATGTATTTGTGCATTCATCTTTCAGGTTTTCATCAATGGAAGAAAAAAAAAGTATCTCACTGAATGTTATGGTGGTTGCCTTATTTCAGCATGCTATACTGTATTTTTGTACCGGTGGACAATGAACAATAAATTTTATATTTAATTTTTGTTTATTTTCCCTTTCATTTTGAGAAAAAGAAATTCTTTTCAGCATATGAGTTATATTACTAAGGAGTGCCTATTTGTTATTTCCTTAAAGGTTATGCCTAGTCATATCTGTAGTTTAAAAATTGCTTTCTGTTCAATAGTGAAAACACTAATGCAAAATTCTCAATGTTGAAGGACTTTTCTTCAGTGAAGTATGGAGAACAGGTCTAAAACTTTAATTCTTGTCAGAAGATCTGCCATACTCACAGTGAGAGTAGATTGGTATTGAATGAGTTGATTTTTTTATGATGAGTTGATTTTTTTATGATGTTTTACTGCAGCAAAAAGGGTTGTCTAATTTTTCTGCTTAAGGCAGACATGTCAAACTCGTGATGTCACATGACATCACGCAAAGTATCGGGATGGTTTTGCCATTGCCGGCAATGGGGCGGGCGCAGCTACTGGATGATGCGTCCAGCCTGCAGGCCGGCAGTTTGACACTCCTGGCTTAAGGTGTTCCAATAACCTGGCTAATTATGGAAATATATGGTGAGATATTTCTTACTCTATTTTAAGCAATCATGAAGTGTGGACTCCCATTTTGTCATGAACAAAAATGTTTTTAAAGGTAACAACGTAAACAGTAAACGTTCATATGCCATTGGTCTTTTTCAAGGGCACTTAATGCCTTGAATACAAGCTAGAAATACACTATGTGCTGGCTAGAATTTAGTGGCATCACTCAGCTTTTTCCAACTAATCTGAGTTCCTGCTTACTTTCTTGTAAATAACTAGGACTATAGATGTTCAGGAGAGAATATTTTGACAGATTATGTGTCATCAGTTTACCATTGACTCTTAGGGACTACATAGATCACATCCAAAAGACCATGCTGTTTGGATCTTGCATAAAATGAATGAGGCAAGGTGTGTGAGCAGTAATTAACTTACATGTGCATTTCTTCACTCAAGGTTGTTGTAAGGAAAATAGGAGGAAAGAGTATTGTGTTTGATCGCCACCCTCAGTCAGTTACAAAAATAATGATATAAATACATTCTGCCATAATTAATTTTGGTATCTAGTGCTCCTCTCAAATTAGCTCAACTGAGTGTTATTTTAAAGTAGTTTAAAAATTCATTGACATTGCTTTGTGAATGCTGACTAAATTTGAAAACAATTCAATTTGGGGCATTGTGAATACATGGGTTGTTTTCCATTCAGTACTTAAATAACAACTTAATCTGATGCATTTAATAAATTTCTCCCATCTGAGAAATTATTTCATGTTTTCAATCTTCTGTGGTTTAGCAGACTTCTATATACTGGGGAATAAAATGATAGTTTTGTCAAATGTGATTTTGCTGAGAAAGTACATATATTTCAGAGCTTCTTTAAGCATAATTTGAATGCTACTAGTTTTCTGAAGGAACGTTTGCTTTGTCTGAGCTGATGTCATGACATACAGTATTTTTAAGTAGCAGTTCTGTCAATTAGATTCACAATACACTAAGCAGAGAATTAGTTTGGTGTAATGATTTAAGGTATCTGTCTAGAAACCAGAAGTTTGAGTTTCAATTTTGCCTTTAGGCAGTAAACCAGTTAAGTGACTTTAGGCCAGTCACCCTCTTTGAGTTCATGAAGGCAATGGCAAGTCTCTTGCAAAAATATCACCAAGAAAAGTGCAAGGACCAGTCCAAGCAGTTAGTCTTGGTAACTGGTGGCTTTTTCCTCCCTTCAAGTCAGGAATCAACCCTAACTTGAAGGGAGAAAAAAGCCACCAGTTACCAAAACTTAGAGGATTGGAGGCTAAAACATATAAGAAACGGTTGCTGGAATTGGATATGTCTAGTTTAATGAAGAGAAGGACGAGGAGGGACATGATAGCAATGTTCCAATATCTCAAGGGCTGCCACAAAGAAGAGAGAATCAAGCTATTCTCCAAAGCTCCTGAAGGCAGGGCAAGAAGCAACGGATGGAAACTAAGCAAGGAGAGAAGCAACCTAGAACTAAGGTGAAACTTCCTGACAATTAGAACAATTAACCAGTGGAACAACCTGCCTCCAGAAGCGGTGAATGCTCCAACACTGGAAGTTTTTAAGGAGAGACTGAACAGCCATTTGTCTGAAATGGTATAGGGTTTCCTGCCTGAGCAGGGAGTTGGACTGGATGACCTCCAAGGTCCCTTCCAACTTTATTATTATTATTGTTGTTGTTGTTGTTGTAACCATATTAGTGTAAACTACCTACGGAGATCAATAGTGGTATTTGAGAACATAAACTTATGGAAGTGAATGAAATCTTGAAGTCTTGGTTTTGGTATGTGTAGCAAATTTAATATTCCTGGAACAGGTTTATAATTTTAAAAACAACTACTTTAAAAACATAGTATATTAGTCATACTTGGGAACAGATATGTAGCTTACCTCTACCTCAATGGACTAATTAATATAAAAAATCCTTGGGAGTGTCTACTTAAAAATTGAAAGAGGAGGGGCAGGTGGAGCTTTAGAGAAGAAATTCTCATATGTAGACCAGCACTGAAAAACAATCTGTTTAGTCAGCTTTAGTGATAGGCCTGAAAAGAAAAGTATGGCATACTTAACCATAAATCAGCCAGCCATATTTTAACCTAGAGTGATGAATTATAGGAACCCAGAAAATTGACTTAATATGTAATAAACAATAGATTTGTTTAACCATGGTTTCTAGTATAAATTAGCCATGGTTAAGCATGCTATGCAAGCATATTCTAAAACAGATTATCACCAAGGGAGCTTATAAAGATGGAAATAGACTTTGAAACAGTTTTGGTTCAAAGCCATTCAGGATTAGAAAACTCTTTACTTGCCACCAGATGGCACAATCAACCTTAAAACATTGCAATTGCTGTATACATTTTAAACAGCAAATCTGTTTTCTGGTTCTCACATGGCTGTGTTTCAAATAAGTTCATTCATTAATTCAGTACAACATGGATAATTTCCTGATTTGTTTCATCTACTTTGGTTTTTCACTATAGTACCATTCAGATCCAGAGGTTCAAGTAGTGGAAGAGAATTAAGATTAAAGGACAGGGTGCTTCTGACCACATACAAAAAACAGCTGAAAACTTTTTTCACACAAAAAACTACAAGTAGTCTTCAATCTCTGGACACAATTGAGCCAAAAATTTCCGTTGCAAGGCAGCTTTTAAGTGAGTTTTGCCCCACTTTACGACCCTTTTGATATGGTTGTTAAGTGAATCACTGTATTCATTAAGTATAATCATGCAGTTGTTAAGTGAATCCTGATTCCCCCATTGACCTTTCTTGTCAGAGGTTGGCTGGGGAGGTTACAAATGGTGATCACACAGCCCAGGAACAGGGCAACTGTCATGAATGCATAACAGTTGCCAAGCACTTGAATTTTGATCGTGTAACCCTGGGAAGGATGCAAAGGTTGTAAGTGTGCAAAACAGTCATAAGCCACTTTTTTCAGTACCATTGTAACTTTGAACAGTCACCAAACAAATGGTTGTAAGTTGAGGACTACTTATACTACTTTAGGGCCAAGCATTCTTCCTCTGCCACCTAATTTGGATGGGAAATGTTGGAAATACTGTATTTTAACATCTCTGAGTGACCTCAGATCAACAGGTTAGTAGATTTCTTTAAGTATATTTTCAAAAGAAAAAAGTATCATATGTGAACATGAGGGGGGTATTATATTTATGTATATTTTATAAGTATGTGTATATTCATTTGCATGCACTGTACATTCCCCTTACTTGAAAAGTCACATCCTCTGGTTTCTAGAAGCCTTTATCTTAAGTTTTACATCACAGGGAGCTGGTGAGAAGATCTATTCTCTTTGCATCTGCTCAGAACATCTGAGTTTCTTTCACTATGTAAAAGCTGTGGGGCTAGCTTAAGAAAAAACATTAAACCCACCTGAAATAATTGGGGATGTGGAAAACTGGTGGAACCTTATTCAGTAATTGTGTTCTTGTGAGACATGTGTAAAAAAAAATAATCAGAATATGGGCCCATCCAGGGTACACCTATTGCCATGGTTATCAGATGTGTGAGAGCTTATCACTAGGGGAAAAACTGAGGGCTGTGTTTTCAGTAAAACTTTTTTTTTTTTTTTTTTGCTGATCTGTGGAAGAACCTATTGAGTGTGGATTGTGGCTTATATGGGTATTGGTGGAGATGAAAATCTCCCTGCTATTGCTTGGTTGAGTGGAGTGCACTCCAAATTGTTGTTGCTGGAATCCAGCCTGAAACTCTCCCCTCCCTCTGAATTCCATACTCCCTCAAATTTGGTAGTCCAGCAAACCCGAGGACCTGGGCCTTAAATTCAGTCAGGTGGTGCTAAACAGGGGGAAGGAAAATTGTTGGGGAATTGTGTGTGTGTGATGTATTTATATTAACTTAATTGCTCTTTGACAATGAACCTGTTTGTTTCCTGCATACTGGAGCTACCTACATTGAAAGGAGAAGAGAGATTACTAGAGATTACTCGTTCCACAGACACCTCTAGAGGAGATGGGCAGCACACAAATCAATCAAATAACACATTCTTTTTTTTAAAAAAAAATAGATCATAAATAAATAGATGGAGAGATGGACGGACAGACAGACAAAAGGCAGCCCAGAGATGCCAGGATTACACCCGAGAAGGGGGATTACTCAGCCTGCTTTTGGGACTCCGCATAACACATTAAATCAGAAAGGAAGCACAGGGACTGGGCTCGCACCAACAGGCTCAGATGAAATAGGCTAGCCTGGGGTTCATTATGTGGCGGGGCCACAATCCCTGTGAGAAAAGGACAAGCTGGCCCCAGAAAGGCCCTGTTTATTTCTCCCGCTGAGGGCGAGAGCGGGGGCGGCCTGCGGTAGCTCCGCCCTGACGGCCGTCTCCTTTCACGGGCGCGGAGGAGCTGCTCTGAATGTGTTGCTAAGCTGGACACGCGCTCGCCTCGGCCAGACGCCTGTTCGGCTCGACCCCGGCTGAACCTCCAACCTCCGCCGCCGCCCCTGGTTGATCTCGGTTCTTCTTCTTCGCTGCGGGCGAGGAGCGGCTCCATCCTCTGCGCCCAAGGTAAGAGCGCGCCGCGTTCCGCTCCCACCAAACTTTCTCCGTTCCCGGACGAGGTAGGGGAGGCTGGCTGCGCCGCTGCTCCCGACCGCGATCGGCCGGCAGGAACTGTCCGTGGTATTGCAGGGTGAAAGGACTGCTTGGAAATAGCTGAAGAGGCAGCAGCTGATGCTACGAACTCGGCAAGCGAGGAGAAGAAATAAGGGACGGGACGGTCTTTCTCAAGACCCGTGTCTCTCGTGGCTAAGAGGAAGTTCTCTCCAATTAGCCCAGGTTGCTGGGCTCAGGGATGAACTTTAAAAAGAGCCGGCAATAGGAGTGCCTCTGAGAACATGCAGAGTGCCTCAAAGCTACTTACTCCTCTTTCTGAAATGACAGGGAGGCATGGATCTTTCCAGTTTAAATGTTTGATTTCCAGAAGCGGCTTGTATTTTTTTTTTTTTTTTAGGCTCATTCTTTTGGTGAGATCAAATGCAGTATTGGCTACCTGAAGATGTGATGCCAAAGTTAAGAGAAGCATTAAAATTCCATCCTTATGTATTAGCCCACTAAGTAGGCATAGTAGAGTGAATCCAATTAAATACTGTTAAGAAATTAGTACATTTTAAAGATTAGTGTACATTTAATGTTTCATTTTTGTTCTTTGGAAAATGAATCAGGTATTAACTAACAAGCAACAGCAGCAACAAAAAGTGACTGATCCGATTTCATTTCTCTGTTGGCTGTTGTCCAACCTCTCTAGAGGGTACCAAATTGTGTGAAGGGATTGTGCTTTGCCATTTTCATTGTCATTTTAGAATCATTTTTTTATAGTTTGATACCATTCAGACTTATTGGGTAACCTAGACAGTGACTGTTCAAAAAAGGGATGATAAGATTGGAAAGTACCAAGCTGAAGGCTATTTTATTTTTCAGATAGGCTGTTTTGGTTGTAATAGCCAGCATTAGTTAGTATTTGTAATATTACACTTATCATTCAGATCTTTGTTGGTTCTTGATTTCTCATGATGAAAGTGAATCACTCCTAGATTTCATTTCAAAAAAGCTACAGTGAAGCACTACATTTGAAATGATGGATTGCTATAATTCCTGATAATCAATTGTCCTTGTTTTGAATGAGGCCTTATTTGTTTTCCAAAATAGGGTATGCAGTGCAGAAACTTTAAATTCCATTCATAAACTATACGTATTGTGCATCTTAATGCTTTGTGTAAATATGCAAGGTTCAATGAAAAAACAAGACATACTATGGATATGCTGAACAGCATTAGTGAAAATTGATCCCAAGAGTAAAGCATGAATTGACATCCAAAAATAATGCACAGGAGGTTTACCATATTGAAACTGAAATGGCAGTAGAATTTCTGAAGCAAGGAGGACGTCTGAAACAAAGGGCATGTGTATTAATATGAATATAGCATTCGATATACAATTCAGTATATATCTGAAATTTTCTAGCTGAGATGATATTCCTTATGAGAAAAGAGCAAAGAAGTGAAAAACAGAAGCCTTCCAGGATCTCAAAGGAAGAGGAATATGAAGAATGTAATACAGTAAATTAGTATGAGTACCAGCAGATTAGAGTTAATAATTGTGGCAATCTCTTTTTTTTCCTAGGTTAGTTGGCCAACCAAGGGCTTTAAAATGTATTCCTGATGACCAACATGATTTGTACTTATGAATAGTACTGTTCATAGAAAGTCACCCTATCTGACAGAAATCTCATATTTCAATTCAGAGCAATGGATTTCAACATTTATTCACAGTAATTCTGTTTATCTGGCTTAAGCCTCAGCTTGTTGACTTTTACTCATCCCATAATTATATATACATGCCTGATCTAATTTTTTCATTTCATCCCTGAGAGTAGGTTAACAGATAAAGACCGATAAATGACACTTTTTGCATAGACATATTCATGACTCTTCAACAAAAACCTCTGCATGGCCTCTTCCAATGTAGTTTATGCAGATGAAAAAAGAAAGGAGGCAAAATAAGACCCCAGAAGTCAATGGCCAGGCAGTACAACAGACTCTTCCTGCCATAACATTAAGTTTCTCAATCATTTCCTAAGTTACTCAGAAGAATAAGATGGCTGATGATATAATATTATATATCAATATCATATCTCTTAGTTGCTTCAATAATTAAACACATTCTAGCTACATTGATAATAGTTTATAACTGGAATATGCCATATCACTAAATAACTTGTACATGTTGGCATTCAGTGAAAATATTGGGCTGGATCTAGGATGATGTCAACAAGAACACCATAAATTGGACTGTTCACTTCCCAAACCAGCAAAAGGGGAAGAAGATCTTCTTTATGTTCCCCTTCAACGTGCTCTGTTGCCTAGAAATCTGTTTGATGTAATTGGTGGCATTTCTGCAGCAAAGTGATAGTTTGTAGCAAGGCAGAGGGAAAATGAAATAGATAAAAACTAGAAACCTCTGCCTTTTATGCAGAAAGAAGAAACAGCCCAACCTATCAAAAACAACACCAACAGACATAGAACAGGTATACAAGTCAAAATAGGCAAGGAATTAGTAAGAAAATACCTATTCACCTGGATGAATACAAATCACTTGGACCAGATAATTTACATCCCAGGATTTTGAAGGACTGGCAGCTATAATATCGGAGACACTGAACCATCACTTAAGTATGAGCCAGCAGTATGCTGCAGCTGCCCAAAAAACCAATGCAGTCGTAGGATGCATCAATAGAAAGATAGTGTCAAGATAACGAAGAGTGATAGTACCACTTTACACTGCACAGCTGAGACCACACTTGGAGTACTGCATCCAGTACTGGTCACTCTGATGCAAAAAAGTTGTTGAGACACTGGAAAATGTGCCAAGAAGAGCAACAGATAAAGATCTGAAGGCTAAATTGTATGATGAACAGTTGATGGACCTAAGTATGTCCAGCCTATCAAAGAGAAAGATCAGGGGAAGCATGAAAATTGTCTTCCAGTACCTGAGGGGCTGTCACAAAGAAGAGGGGATTGACTTGGTCTCTAGGCCACTAGAGGGCAGGACAAGGAGTAATGGGTGGAAGCTTATCAAAGAGGGAGGAAGTTCCTGCTTACTTTCTTGAAAATAACAAGATCTGTGGACATTCAGGAGGGAGAATATTTCAACGGATTACAGTATGTGTCATCAGTTTGCTGTTGACTCTTAGGGACTACATAGATCACATCCAGAAGACCATGCTATTTGGATCTCGTATAAAATGTGAACGAGGCAGGGTAAGTGAGCAGTAAAGATCTTGCCAGGGAACATCTCTTGATGACATAGTTAACTTACACGTGCATTTTTTTTATCATTTATGTCTATGTGTCTATTGATGGCTAAACAATATCTATATAATATGCAAAAGAGACAGTCACAAGCCAAAAAGGGAGCAAAAAGATCAAAACACATCTCTACCAGCAATCAGCACCCAAATGAGCACAGATTAACATCAGATCGAAATCATCTAAACCAGTGGTTCTCAACCTGTGGGAAGGGACCCCATTTGGGGTCGAACGACCATTTTATGGGGGTCGCCAAACAACGCAGTCCGCCATTTTTTCCCCTTTTCCTTAGCTGTGCTACTCCCTTTTATTCTATTGGCTTTTGAAAGCCAAGAGAATAGACTCTGAGCCCGCCAAAAGTCCCATTCTGCAAACGGTGCTGCAAGTTGTCTGCAGTGAAGGCGAGCTGTCTGGAAGTTTCCACCCCTCCCTGCTGAGCAACTACTAAAAATGTAAGTAAAAGAGGGCCAGGGGTGGGAGATGGGAGGCTGGCAGGCACAGGGAAGGTTGCTGGCGCGTGTGGGGCCCAGCGGGTGCCTTACCTCCCTTGGGCTGGCCAGCTGGTGGCCCAGCCGGTGGTAGGCCTGCTCCGTCTCTGCCGCTTGCCAGCTACGCCTCGGCCGGCACAGGGGGTGGCACCACACATGTGCAGCACTCCCAGGCAGGGAAAGTCCTCGACTTACGACCGGTTGGGTAGTCCTCGACCTACGACCGGTTGGGGTTGAGGCATTAAAAAGGTTGAGAACCACTGATCTAAACAATACCCTAATTAAGGAACTGCCAAACTAGCCAACTAGCAGTGATGATATACCTAGTTTGGGTAATGAAATGTCTGCAAAAAACAACCAAGCTCAGAGAGCGCCAAGGACCCCTCACTTCAATCCTGAACTACAAATATTCTCCTTTATTGATAAATAAAAAAAAATCTGAAAAGGCGTATATAGATTTCTAATTTCTTATTACCAATGCCTACTGATATAACATTTCTCCCCCAGCTTCTAAAACAACTGTTGGCCATACTGACCAAAATAATGAAAGCTGGAATGCTGTGGAGCAGGGATCCACAACCTGTGGGCCAGAGCCCACTACCGGGCCGTGGTCTATTGGCTACCGGACCATGGGACAGGCTGGCCAGTGTGCGCATATATGCGCACACATACCCCACTCAGTCTAGCACCATGGCTGTGGGGCGCAAAAATGGGACATTGTGCTGCAGGGCAAGAAAATGGGACGCTGCCACACCTTGGGGCATGAAAACAGGACACTGTGCCGTGGGGCGCAAAATGAGATGATGCCACCCCGCAGGGTGTGAAAATGGAACACCATGCCTTGGGGCGTGAAAACAGGGTGCCAAAACAGAACACCGGGCCTTGGGGCATGAAAACGGGGTGCCATACCCTGCAAGAATGGAGCAGAGCTAGCAAGTATCACATGGGCGCTAGCGCCACCCCTTTTGCATTGCATGCGTGCTTGCGGCCCCATTTGCGTGCACACACATGCATAAAATGCTGCCGTCTCCCTTTCCCTCCAGTCCACCAACTGAGAAAGGTTGGTGACCTCTGCTCTGGAGAACACAAAGTTGAGGAAGACTAGCGTCTCTTAAAAAAGACTTTAATGCAGGTGGATCAGGAGTATGCAGCCTGATATTGGTCAAATATTTTATGTGACAATTCCCAACATTTCTTGCTATAGGTCTCTCTCACTTGGGCTAATGTAGATGGATGTCTAAAACATCTGGAGGCTGCCTATCCCTGGATCTGATGTTGGAATGTTCTTCCACATTCAGTTGTCAGAACCAAAGTTAAGGGATTCAGAAAGTTAGGGGAAAGTGCTTGTCTTCAATAGGGAGCATTCAGAGCAGTGTTTCTCAACCTTGACAATTTTAAGGCATGTGGACTTCAACTCCCAGAATTCCACAGCCAGCAATGCTGGCTATGGAATTCTGGGAGTTGAAGTCCACATGCCTTAAAATTGTCAAGGTTGAGAAACACTGATTCAGAGAGAGCATCTTCTAGTCCAACCCCCTATTCAAGCAGGAGACCCTATATCATTTCAGATAGGTGGCTATCCAGTCTTTTCTTTAAAACCTCCAGATGAAGCACCTACAACTTCTGAAGACAAGCTGTTTCACTGGCTAATTGTCCTCGCTGTTAGGAAGTTTTTCCTTAATTCCAGGTTGCTTCTCTGAAATTATACATCCAATGTGCTACCTTTGTATCCTTAAAATTGATTTCAGTCCCTAATTAAATTCCAGTTATTCCAAGTTGCACAACGTATAAATGAAGACTTTAAAGTTGGCTCATTTTCCCAAATACAAAAACCTAAAGTTCAGAGATTCTGTCAGTTACTGTGATAGAAAAACTAGGCAAGAATAAATTATCTCTAAAAGAGAAGGTACTTGTTTGTTTGTTTGTTGGATTTATGTGCCACCCATCTCATCTGGAGGTGTCTTCTATAGTGCATCTAGTTACCTACAAAACATTCCTTTATCAAAAAGAATTGTGAGGATTCTTTCCATTATACGTAATTCCCCAGGATGTCCTCCTGCTATTATAATTTACCTTTGTTATTGGTATAGGGGACACACCTGTAAACAAAGCATTGGGCTGCAAATTTTTATAATGGTCCTTTTTAAAAAACAAAAACAAAAAATGAAAAGGATATCCATATGGAATAATTTATAACTGGATTCCACGTGGAATCCAAAGGCATTCTTGCTAATAAAAGAATATGCAGCTAGAGAACTTTGCTTGTAGCATAATAGCCTTTAATTTATCATAATTATTGAATTAAAAAATTTGAAGTGAGATATAACAGAGAAATGTGACAAGACAAAATATCTCCAGGTATATTGGCAATCCTGGGCACCATATTGTCTCCCGCTGGCATGGGATTCTTATTGATTGACTTTGGACACCTATTTTCAAGAACTCTTAGTCTAAAGTATAGTAACTGATAATATAGAGTTAAATTGGATTTTAACTTTTGAATAAAAAATATTTTTATTAAAAAAAAATTGGACTGCCATAAGTGGTAGTAGATAATCCAATTTGCCAGACATAGTAGACCACTACATATATCTTGGCCAACAAATCTCAATGGAAGGTAATACAATAAAGGAAACTGAGTTGCATGTTAAATGTGGTTGGCAGACGTTTGGCAAGCTAAGCATAATTTTCAAAAACAACCACCCCTGTGCCTGAAGAGAAAAGTTTTCAGTCAATGTGTGCTACCTGCTCACTCAAACATATGCCGGTGAAACATGGACACTAACCTCACAATCAATAGAAAAGCTACGAGTAGCGCAAAGAGCCATGGAAAGATACACGCTCGGCGTTACAAGACAAGATAGAAAGACCTGTACATGGATTAGAGCAGGGGTCCCCAACCCCCAGTCCATGGACTAGTACCGGTCCATGGCATGCCAGCAACCGGTTTGCACAAACAAGCAAAGCCCCATTCGTGGAATGTAGGCAGCACACAAAACCACACACTCCTTTCACCGCGGAACTGGTCCCTGGTGCCCAAAAGGTTGGGGACCTCTGGATTAGAGAACAAACAAATGTATACAATATCATCAAGAGAGTAAAAGAATTGAAATGGAAACAGGCTGGTCACATAGCAAGAAGAACTGATGGCAGGTAGACCAAGGCAGTCATAGAATGGATCCCACCTGATTAAAAAATGTCCATGAAAGACACCTGAAACAAGATGGATTGATGATATCAGCAAGAATTGCAGGCCCAATTGGCAAAAGAAAGCCCAGAACCGTATAGGTTGGAAGCAGAAGAGGCCTTTATTCTGCAATGAATAGACAATGGCTAGAATGATGATGAATCCAATTTGCTAATCAGGTTTGTCTGGCAATTATAAAAAGGCTATAATTTATATCTCTAAGCTTGGTTGTAAAGTAGCATGTGGCTCACCATGAAGTAAGTCATTTCTGTACCTATGAATATGATGCAGACATGTTTGCTGTGTAAGCAATTCCTGCAAGAGTTTTCTGCAAAGATAAGAATATTTCAAAGTATCTGTTCAATGAGCAAATAATATTTATGGCTTCTGCAGATATATTAAGAGGGTGTTGTTGTTGTTTTAGTATCGATCCCTGTGGGGCATGGTACTTTTGTTGATCAGCATCCAGGCTACCTAAAATGCAGTGCAACCTGAATTAGTAGATTCTTTTTCCTAAGACTTAAAGATATTGGAATAACCAAAGTATGCATTCTTTTAAAGAAATTAATCTATATAAGTATTTCTGATTTCTAGCGCTTATTTATTTATCTTGTGCCTCAGAGAAACAGGGCTCCCTGTTTAATTTATATACAATCCTAATTGCAAGATAGCTTTGTAGTCTGAAGGCATGAAGCAAAAGAAGAAGAAAAAAGAGATGCTAAGGGATGCAGAAAAATGAGCTTAGGTACTTGTAATAAGAAAAGAGTGGTTACAAATTTTCCTTAGGAGACGAAGAATCTGGTACAGCTAGTTCTTTTAGCAGAGATAATAGAATAACGCTGGTTCCTATCTAATCTTCTCCTGCTATAGTTCCTATCTTATCAACAGTATCTACTCTCAAAATCTCAGTAACTGCTAAAATCTCCAAAATACAGGATCCTAAAATGATATATTACCATTATGATCAAAGGGTGGAAAATTAAAATTATAGATTGATATTTCTTAACTGTATTCCATTCTAAGGTCAGCCTGTTAGTTTTTCTGAAGACTGCTTTTTATTTACAGTCCATTCCAATTAGTCATGAGCTCTGTAGGAGACAATACACAAGGATCACAGTATACACAGTATACCCACCCACCCACTCATATACCTTTGAAGTGATTGTGTTCATCATCCTCTTGCAGGTGCAATATTGCTTCAGTAAATACATTTAGCCAAAGCCAAAATAGGATTTATGGGCTTCATTTGATTTCCAGTTCTGGCTTGGCTCTGACCTCTTTACTTTTTCTTTTTCTTTTTTTGTCTTCTACTTAGGCAGATGTGAAGAGCAAAAGTGCTTTATTTGCTTAGAACAAGAGAAATATGTTATCACATTGGAATGGTACCTTCAGTGTAATTTGTTTATCCTAGCTGCCCCAAATGTATTATGTTTTTTATGACTCATAGTTGTAGCACAAATGGTCTGATCGGTAGTTTATTTCTCTGATAACATTTTTAAAACCTGAAATGTATATCTAATGAAACGGCTTTTACAAGCCGGAAATTAGGAGGTTATTCTGTGCACTGAATTTGAATAGGAAAAACAAAGGGCAGATCTATACCCTGCTTGCTCCACTATCAGTACTGGCCATCCATTTTTGTATGTGTGCAGGAACAGATGATGTCACCCTCCATCCACTTATAGTCAATCACAAATGCACCCATCACCCTTGTATTAAAATGCTGGTTCAGAACTGCTCTTGCCATCCTAAGCCTTCTTCAGCCCTTCCGGGGGTTTGCTTTAGAGTACTTCTTTCTGATCTAGTGACCATCCTAGGTCCAGTTGGCTAGAAGGCCTGGCACATCCCCACCCTTCCAGCAGCTCCTATGTTCTCTACTGGTCAACAACAGCCATTTTTAAAATTATGTTGTGGTTGATCCAATAATGATCTATTAAGTAATTTGTCCTCACTCTCCATTTTCCCTCCCCTTAGAAGTTAACCCTCCAATCAACCCTGATATCTCCCAGTGAGATGTTTTTGGTTGCTACCAAACTAAGCATGCACTTCTTGCTTTCCTACCTCTTCATAGTACTGCAAAGGGGACATAATTGCTCAGCGGTTAAAGACACTGAGCTTGTCAGCTGGAAAGCTGACAGCCCGTGTTCATGACCCAAGCACTGCACAAGTTTGAAAGCATGCAAATGCAAGTAGATAAATAGGTACCACTTCAATGGGAAGATAACAGTGCTTCATGTACCTCAGCATATAGTCATGACCATGGAAGTGTCTTCAGACAAGGCTGACTCCCTCAGCTAAGAAATGAAGATGAGCATTACCTTCTAGTTGGGCATGACTGGACAAAGAAAGCATTTACCTTTATAGTACTGCAAAGCTTCACTTCCCACTCGCCCCCATTCCTTTTTTAAAAACTTGAGGATGCAACATAGAATCATTGGAATTAATCTACAAGTTTCAGGGAATATGCAACACTGGCCCTATGAAACTGCATCTATCTATAAATCCAGATGGCGGGAGTCTCAGGTCAAACTGTAAGCTGAGGGCATATACTGGTCCAGTATCTGATTTTTTTTTTATATGAACAATGCTGTGCTTCAGTGGTTAGATTGCCATTGGCATTTGAACACAGATCTTTTTAACATTGATATTTTATTGTGTTTTATTAATCTAGGTGAAATGTTAATATTGCTAGTCCATGTATGATATGCCATACTCAAAATAAATAAATCCAGATGGTCCAGAATCTATTAGATTTTTGTAAAGAGCCGGTTGATCCCCTGCCCAGGCCTTTTGGTAGAAGGTTAAGTCAAATCTATTGGTTGATTTGTTTGGTTCCAGTCCAATGTTAGAAGTGTCATGTTCTTAGATCTCACATGTAGATTTATGTTTATTTGTTGCTTCTAGTTATTATTTGTTTTATGTAAGGTATTTTTGATTAAGTTTTAATCCTTTAGTATATTTAGAGACACTGTATTGTGAGATGGGCATCTATATACATTATTAAAATGAGACACAATAAAACAATAAATATTCTTAATTCCCTGCAGACTATATTATGCATGAGTCCAAGCACAATAGATTCTATGTATTTGACTAGCTGTTACCTGAGGTAATTGTTTCCAGCCAACAATACTACAAAGATTAAAAAAACAGATTTTCTAGTTATATCCTTGTCATAAATAATTTGCAATAATGTGTAAGCATTAGATGATTTTTCCCCCTGTACTTGTTAGCATATGTTTGCCAAAATGACAGGGTGAATACATATATAGAAGAGAGTAAGCTTTATTTCTAAGGCATTCACAGCTTATCTGGATAACTTTTTATAAATATGTGGCATCAGCTTGCACAGAAGAAGGATTAGATCCAAAGAGTGGCATTCTTAGAATTAGACTTGCTGAAATCACTGGGGCCCCTGTCTGAATTAAGGGTCTGCTGATGTAAAGGGATCTCCTCTAAGAATCTGTCAGCTTTACAAGATAGATCAGGTCTGGAAAGCAACTCAACAGGAAGACTAATACTTATTCTATTGAGATAGACGATACTAATAGAATTTTGCAACACTGATTGTGCTTTTGTTTCCCTCCCTCTTACACTATGGTGAGTTAGGACGAGTCATTCTGAATCTTTTCTATCTGTTTTCCCAGGATTTAAGGTATGCTTCTGTATTTTTTGTTTACATAACAGTTTCTGAATATCTCTTCCAAGGCCATCTTCCTAGCTTTCTACAGTAACGCAGAAAAAAAAAAGACAAATCATGTTCATATCACGAGCAAGAAAAACACATGGATATATTTATGCAGTCACAGCAAGACTCAAGACTGACTCCAAAGAGTCTTTCACCTTTTTTCTTTGAGACTAGAACCTGCATTACATACATACTTGATTGATAAGTCTAAACAGAAATAAATAGCTGTCTTCATTTAGTCT
Source organism: Crotalus tigris (assembly GCF_016545835.1). Lineage (NCBI taxonomy): Eukaryota > Metazoa > Chordata > Lepidosauria > Squamata > Viperidae > Crotalus > Crotalus tigris. The sequence goes on from NW_024100081.1 coordinate 4,507,422, forward strand.
GCGATGCTTTTGTTTTCTTTAGATGGCTTCGGTAACAGATGCCAGATATGGACCCAAGGATGTTTCAGACCAGAACTTTGATTATATGTTCAAGCTTCTGATCATTGGCAACAGTAGTGTGGGCAAGACTTCCTTCCTTTTCAGATACGCTGATGACACTTTCACACCTGCCTTTGTCAGTACAGTGGGAATTGACTTCAAAGTGAAGACTGTTTACAGGAATGACAAGAGGGTAAAACTGCAGATTTGGGTAAGTACCCATGATTCTCAAACTTTTTACTCTGGGCACAGATATAGAGGGATCAGGATAATTTCCAGATTATTCCTTGATTGTGGGAAATAAGGCTTACTTGCTTGTCTTTTATTTCATTTCAGCAGAAGGCTGAAGCTACATTCATTGCTTGTTATTGCAGAAGATGGGCAACCTTTAAATATCAAGGAATTGCATTTAACATTTCTTTGGGCATCTGGATGCTACAGTGAACAATAGATGAGTCTAGGATTTTCTTGGTTAATTTTCCTTTTAGGTTTTTGGAAGGAGCTATATGAATTCTATATTCTTCAGTGCTTTATTGTAAGCAGATGCATTTGGTATTTCTTTCTGGATATTTCCTCATTCTTTATCTGGATAAAGCTGTGTGCTTTACTTATCTCCTTGTACATTGCATTTAGAGAATGATATCATTACATTGTAAAATAGTAAAGGCCCTATCCCAAGTGTGTTTTTTTCAAAAGGCAACTGGACTTCCTTGAAGACATTTCGCTTCTCATCCAAGATGTTTCTTCAGTTCTGGAACTGAAGAATTGAAGAAGCTTCTTGGATGAGAAGCAAAACCCCTTCAAGGAAAATAAATTCCAATTGCCTTTTGAAAAAATCACTTTTGGGACAAGACCTGGATGACTGAGAATTTTCATAGACAATGAAGGCACTGGTTACCTTTCCCTGGGATTCTTCTTGTCTACTAACTGACTGTAGTATTGTGGCTGAGCACACACAATGAAAGGTTGGAGATCTCCAAGTTCCTCTCCTAGAAACCTTTTGAGTCTCTTCACCATAGCTCTGTCTTCTGCCAGGCTGTGATATTTTGGAAGTTCTCCATCTGTTTGTCAGAGAGATGCCATTATCTGCCATTACCTTAACTTTGCATGTGAAAGAGACAGGGGTCACCTGACCTGCCTTACTGGCAAATAAAGGGAGGAAATGATAGAAAATATGTTCTATAGGGCCTTTCCTACAAAACGATCAGTGTACACACAGTAACATTGGGCTGCTGGAATCACAGATTTCTTAGAAGAAAATGTACAAGACAATATGAAATTCTGAGCAGATGTTGATTTGCACTTGTTTACAAATAACCTTGAGGTGCCAATACGCAAAGAGGGCATATAAATATTAGTAAATAGATGAATAAAATGCAGCACATAAAGTATACAAGATCTAAATTGGTAGAAACAATGATCATCAAAGGCACAAATGTAGAGGAAAAGAAATTAAACTTAATGCCACTCTTAGCAAACATTCTCCTGTTTTTCTAAAAAGTAGAAGACTCTTAGAACAGATATTATATGTCTGCCAATTTATTACATGGTTAAACTCTTTTCCCTACAAATTCCAACGTTAATCTGAGAAAGGAGGGGAATCTTAGCTGTGTCCCACTTCCCACTTCAGCACAAAGCTTCTTTCTCCTTTTCTCCAAAAGGTTTGCCGAGGGTTTTGAGTCACCTGTCTTTATATGTGTGACTCAGAACATACAACTTTCTATATTCATATGTCTGTGGAGATTCTCAGTCATCCAGGTCATAGTTGTCTCAAAGATGCTTTTTCAAAAGGCAATTGGATTTTTTTTTTCTTGTGGAAGAAGAAAAAAACTGCCAGTACCTATCCATCCCCCACATCACAACTATTGAAGCTTCTTGGATGAGAAGCGAAAAATTTTCTTCTTCTTTCTCAAGAAAAAAAACAGTCCAGTTGCCTTTTGAAAAAGCACCTTTGGGTTTCCATGTACAGATTTATAGCCCTTGTGTGAAGTGAATGAATGTAGACTGGGGATGTCTAAGCCTACCTAGCAAGAAAAATTGGCAAACAGGCTTCAGTTTGTGAAAGCGTGCTTTACTATTCACAACACACAAACAGCCTCCACACACTGGCTGTGTTGCAAAATAGGCTTCTGTAAATCTCAGCGAAATGTCATTATGTTATAATCCCTCATCAAGGAGCCATAGAATGCAGTATTACAGGCTAACTCTGCCCACAGCCAGAAGTTCGATCCTGACCAACTCAAGGTTGACTCAGCCTTCCATCCTTCCAAGGTCAGTAAAATGAGGACCCAGATTGTTGGGGACAATATGCTGACATTGTAAACCGCTTAGAGAGGGCTGTAAAAGCATTGTGAATCAGTATATAAGTCTAAGCACTATTGCTATCATCACTCTGTGTAGCTCCTTAACTGAATCTTGTATTATAGATGTGAAATACCTATCATCCTAGAAATCTACAAACCACCCCCAGTTTTGTAAGCATTTACAAATTGCAACACAATACTATCCCCTATACTTCAATACTTATATTGCAAATACCTAGTGAATTTGTACATGGATGAGAATGGAGATTTGAAACCTATGGGATGTATTTGAGTGTTTAGAAAACAACTTTTATTCATATTCTAGAGCAGGGGTAGGCAACCTTGGCTCTTTTATGACTCGTGGACTTCAACTCTTAGAATTCCTGAGCCAATAGGAATTCTGGGAATTGAAGTCCACCAGTCATAAAAGAGCCAAGGTTGCCTACCCCTGTTCTAGAGCAATGAATTTCTCTGTTTTACCATTGGCCTTCCTAGGAAGTGGTGTTTTGGGGACTGGCCATGTCCATTGTAATACACATTTTGTTACAACACCTAAGACACATGGTAAGTAATATTAAGTAGCTGTTTAAACAATAACATTTTGATGGATTTCTCTTTTCCCAGGAAAGGAATTGACAATATTTGTCAATTCTGGAAACTGCACACTTTCCCATCTGGAAGTGTTGCTTTTTCTATCCCATTCTGCTTGTTTTAGTAGGAAAATAAAGCCTAACTAGATTTTTGGGGAGATGCTGAAAAATCTGTAGTTTTAAGCTATACTCATTACAAAAATATTCAATAAACCACAGTAGGCTTCTAAAGGATATTAATAGTTTTGATGAATGGTACACTTCCACAGAAGGAGTGCACAGCTGCAAGTAGAAATCATAACATCCTACTATTTTTGTGAGCATAATTTAAGCAAATTGAAACTTGACAACCACTAATTATATTCAATGACTCTTTCATTTTTCCCTTTTTTATCATTTTGGCTGCAGCTTGCCTAGATATAAAATCTGTTAGCATTTTTCAAAATACATTTCTATTACTGGCATGAGGGACATCAAATTATGCAATGCATGACAGCTAAATGCTATACGTTTACCTCTTTGAATGAACCAAAAAAAATCTACAGTCGTAGTGCTATAATTCTACACACATTTTTTGTGGCATAAGGTTAGAAATACATAATTGTCCAAAAAAAGCACTAATTACATATTTTTCAGGAAATATTCATCACTTCTCAGACAGTTACATTGTAGGTGTGAAGTATTATTTATGGGAAGCTATTCTCAAAGTGATTTTTTTCTGACAATTCATTTTCAACAGGGATGAACAACTGTTGAATTTGGTATATGAAAATGTAGCAATACATACAGGTTGTTTTTTCTAAGATTTTGTATATACAACCTGACTCCAGATTGATTTTTTTTTTCTTTTCTAAATAATTTTCCTACTGGAGGTTGGCTCCTGCTGTATCTATTTGCCCTTTAAAGTTTTCTTGCTGCAAATAATTGTAGAATCGTTGCTACCAACTGCTTTTTAAATGAAAGTATTGAAGCACTCTACCATGATTGAAAACAAAACAGTGACGCTCATCTTGATCATATGATGCCTTGTTGCTAGGTAATCAGGACCTTTCTCAAAAGCTAATGCAGAATCAGAAAAGTCACAGGAAATACATATTTATCTTGGCTTCTTTTTATTAATTTCACCAACATTTGGTTAAACAAACTAATGGTGCTGATTGGAGTTCCGTCTATGTATTTTTCAACTATGTCAAGGATTTTTTAGCAGTCATCTGATCAACATCTGTCCATAAATGGGCGACATGTATTGTGAGTTTCACATCACTTTAAGTAAGGAGATGATCTAAAGGCCTCTTCTCCAAGGACAGGGCAAGTGTCTTGTTTCAAACTTGATGAACTCAAAGAGGAAGATACTTTAACATACACTTTCCTGCCAAACAGTATGTTCTTTACAGGTACAGCTAGCAGCTATCACAATTACTCACTCCCCACAGCCCAGTGTGATATCAAGGGCTGAACTTGTCACGCTTTCTCTCTCTCTTTCCCCCATAGAGAGCTGCTCTGAAATTTGCCTGTTTTTGTTTCAGTTTCTTAAACTATGTTGCTTTCCTATCAGATGAATTGTCTCTAGGTGACAGGCATTCAGAATTGCAAAATAAATTTGGCCCGTGGAAAACTGTTATGCGTATATGCCTTTTCACTATAAATAAACATCAAAGACAAAGCATAGTGAAAAACATGTTATCTTTTCTTGGATCATTAAAAAAAAGTGGGGCCTTAAGCCCAAGAAAAGGTCAGCAATTTTAACAAAGAAGAAATAAAATATTGAATAATAAAGGTCAGGATTATTACTGTCAAAGAAATAAATTGATTAATTAATGGCCAAAGAAAAGATTACATGTAAAGTATTGCAATAGTCAAATGCTTAGTGTTCCATTTAAATGAAAGTAGTCAATCTTTTGGTGATTTATGTTTATATTTTTTTAAGGTCAGTAAAGAAACAGCAGGCACTTTCATTTTTTCTTTCAACTAAGCAGATTTCTAAGCCACCTGATTGAACAGATGCTTGGTAATGGCATCTGGAGATGAGTAAAACAGGCATTAATATTGCATATACAAAGGGTAGGACTTCAACTCTGGTGCTATAGCCAGGATCTTGCTGCCCATGGACACCACTGCCAAGTTTATAACTATGAAGTAAGGTGGAATATATACAAAGGGCACCAGATTAGAAAAGGCAGCAGCTGTAGGTGTACATTAGTTCTCATAAATAATTACAAAGGACTGCTGTCCATATTCCCAATAGAGAGGGAGTGCATTCCAGAGAAACAAGAGACAACACAGTTCAGCAAGCTTATGCGAGAAAAAGTGGGTGAAGATGGCTCCTCCCTAATAGTTCCAAGAACATATGTTTTATAATGCAAGTAATCTGCTTTAATTTGGCAAGATTGATGTCAGGCTCCAAAAACAAAACAAAACAAAAAAGACATATGGAGATTGTTCTAAGCAGATTTCTTTATTGTTCTTCACCCAGAGACAGAAAATATTTCTCTCATAAGTTGAAAGGATATGATAGCATGCAAAAAAAAAATTATTGACTCACTCTATCTTATCATTAAATGATATCAGAAAAATGCAGCCTGGGTGATTTCATTCCATTCATTTAGGTTTTTCAGTATAAAACAATGAAGAAATTAAACCTCTCTTATCTCTCTTATCTTTCAATAAAAATGGAAATAAATAAAATGTTAAGAACCAATGAAAAAGAAACAAAGTTTATAATTTGTAAGGCTGCTATCACTGAAGCCAAATGATTGCTCTTAGAGCAGGGGTCCCAAGCCCTGGGCCACAGACCAGTACTGGCACAGCTGGATATGAATGACAGATGAGTGAAGAAACCCAAAACCATCCCCTCCCCACTCCGTGGAAAAATTGTCTTTCACGAAACCAGTCTGTGGGATGCCAAAAAGGTTAGGGCTCTATCTTAGAGTGGGAGTCTCCAACTCCCAGTCTGTGGACTGACACTGGTCCACAGCATGCCAGAAACTGGTCTTCACAAACAAGCGAACCCCCATTTGTGGAATGCAGGCAGCACCCAAAACCACACCCTCTCCGATCCCTGGTGCCCAAAAGTTTAGGGACCAGTGTCTTAGAGGATTATAGCTAATGCTTGGAAAAATTCTTCAGGAATTTTTCAAGAATGCAGTCATGCACTGGTGCAACCCCATAATCTATCAGATTGCTACCTACATAGAAAAGACTATTGCCTGATTTTTTTTTTTCTGCTGCAGAAACAGAACAAAGAATGAGAACAGTTAAACTTTGGGGACAGAAATAAATTCCCAGAAATAAATGATGTGGCCTACACACTTCATTACATAGTAGTAAGACTGAGTTGATTTGGACTTATACAGTATATTATATAAACTGTGATCATAACTCTGGTTTGTAAACATCATTTTGAATCAATAATTAGAATTCTAATTTTAGGTAAAGTGTCTAAACATGGCAATTATTAACATTTTTATTTGTTGCCATTAGAGTCTCGGTTGAGTAATTTTGTATACTTGAAAAAGGAAGGTAGAATTTGTTTCTCAAAAAAATTATCAGAAAGATATTTCACATAATACGAAATTCAGAGTTAAATTTGGGGAATAAGTAGAATGATTATTTGGAATTGATTGTTACAAAATTGCCAAAGAGATAGCTTTGAAAAGAGGAACAGTAAGACACATATAAAACCTAGTGGTAGGATTCAGTGCCATGCAACAGCACGGGTTGCAAACAGTTCCTGATAAATCTTTCTAAAATGAAAATATGTCTTGCTACTAAGTCTAGTTTCAAAATAAAATATTTCTGTGTCTTACTAATTCTTGGCAGGGAACTCTTTCTTATATGAAGCCCTGCCGTGACTTTTTTTTAAAAGCACTGTTGCTGTGACTGAATTGCTAACTTGCTGCTATGGAAATATTATTTATGAACTGTGCAAATCTATGTTTAAGTCTTTTTTTCAATTTCATGTTAATTTACCTGTGCTATCCTCCTGTTCTTTTTGAACTAAAGATTCAGAATACTTCAAGTGTTTTTCTCTAGTCATGTGTGGATACTAATGGATTTATAATAGCTATAGCAGGCAGTAATGAAAGACATTACTGTATGCAGAAACATTATTTTAGGAAAACAAATTACATTACATGTGGAACATAGCAGGTGATGTTGGATGTAATTAAAATATAGGAAGTTTGGTCAGCCATATCTGTTTTAGAAGAATCTGTAACACATATTCAGGGAGAAAGAACAAATTTTCAGCACCGATTTATGTATGACTATTTCCTTGACAAAAAAAAAAGAAACTACTTTTGTTTTAATATTTCTTTTGAAATATTGAAAGGATGCATATTTTGGTGCAATGTCTTTGTTTTCTATTGGCATAAAGCTGACTCCCTTCTAATTTGCTTTTTGAGCTTGTAGATTAAAACAGGGAAAACTGAAAAGCATTAGATTTTTATTGTTGTTGTTGGGGCATCTTGTGTCCATGATGGGCTGTCAAGTGATAAAGCTAGACATCTAATCACATTTGGTTCAAGCTGGGTATAAAGAGAAAAACCCAGTTGGTGAAAATTAGTGTAAAAGCTCCAAATTTTTATATAAACAGTTACAATTCCCTTTAATGGTCTTTTGAGGTGATGGGCGGGGGTTCACTTGGGAGGTGCCTGGATGAGAAAGGTTACTAGGAGGCAACAGGTGATTGGATCTTTGAAGAATGGATAAGACCAAAGAGGAGGACACTGGAACACACACACACACACACACACAAAAAAAAAAAAGATGGAGTAATGAAAGGGGATGATGATGTTATTCATTCAGTTGTGTCTGGATCTTGCACTACTTCTTTGAAGCAAAAGCAAGTTTGTCTGCTTGAAATGAAGCATGCTGGAGGTGGGACTGTGGGTTAGTTTCTCTTTGTTCTATTTTCTCAAGGAAAAATGGGTTATTTGAGAAAAAGAGTTCTGTGTTTACTGGCTTTTATTGCAAGTAAAAAAAAATATCTTAAAAATAAACATACTCCTGGCCTCAAAAACAGGATAACATAGCAAAATTACCACAGGCGTTTGAAAAGTTAAGACGAACATTTCTAAAAGAAGAAGACAAGTTCAGAGAGAATGTAATATTTTCACTGTGCACTTGGAAGAAGAGACGATTTTTGCACTTCTTATTTTGATTCAAATTGTGAAACTGCTGTAGCTGATAAACTGATACACAAAATATATTGTTACAGCAGTTAAAAAAAGGGAACAGTCACTATCAAAGATAATCTGACAATCGTTTCTCTTCCCCTTTCTTTTCATTAATCTTATTTGATTGTTTATATTCTGGATCTCTGATTGTAAATACTTTGACCTTTTTATGGATGGTGATCACTATTTAGATAAAATATTATTCCAGAAACTGAGTGAGTTGACAATTTAAAAACCTAAATTAAAAAAATACCAATTATATTATGGTAATCTTATTAGAAAACCAGAGACTATTGATAAATACAACATATAAGGTAGATTGCCCCCCCCCCTTTAATATTTTGTAGTTTGAGAGGGATTCCTATTTATTTTTCTTTAGGTTTCTATTATTATTTGTTCTTTAAGTGTAAAGATTGCTTTGTTCATTACGTATGTTAAGATTGTAAAATAAAATTTAAAAAATGAAGGTTGCTGACTGAGAGAGGATTGCTGAAAGGCACCAAGGTGATTAGACTTTGGACAGAACCATTTTTGAGTCTCTCTGCGTGTGTGTATGTGTGTGTTTTTAAGAGACTAGACACAGCCATTTGCCTGAAATGGTATACACACACATACACATATATACGCATGCATAGACGAGACAAGACTATCTGAAATTGATGGAATACCACAGTAGAGCTAATGAAATGGGATATATGAAACACATGAGGGAACTCTGGATGGACAGAAAATCTGCATCCATAGTAACTGAGAAACAGCTAACTACCTTTCAACACAGTGAAGAGGAAGGTGCTCTGATAGACCAACTACACATTACATCCTGAACTCAAGAATAGCACTGTCCAGCTACCTGTTTCTCCACAAAACCCCACTTGCTCAGAAGATAGAGCAGTTGCTCAAGACAAAAAAGATAAAAAGACAGCCAGGAAAAAACAAAAACAAAAGAGAATAAAGAGATGTCTGCCTGAACCAAAGAATACCAATGTAGAAATGGTAATGTATGTAAATTCACCATGTTCTATTTCCTCAGAAAAAAATCAAATTCTTTTTTTTTAAAAAAAGCCTCTGTGTTCAGTGCTGTTGATTACATTTTTTTTAGAAAAGCTGTAAAAAAAATCCTGAATTTTGATTGATTATGTGCCATTACTTTTTTTTTTTCACTCCTAGTGACCACATAGATAGATGGGGTGGGAAGAAGAGTTGATGAATCAAGCTTTATTTACATAATGCTAAACCAATTTTGTGTTCTATTCAAATGATTGTACTGCAAATCTATTCTTAGCATTTCAGAAAAGATCAAAAGTTGCAACATCTAAATGACAAGTAAGACAGCTTACACTTCTGTAGTTTTACTTCTAGGCTGTACAGTATTTGTACAAATATGACATAATTGCACTACTGAAGATTCTCAGAACTCAGTGCTATGGAGTGAGAGTGAGGCTGAAAATGGATGGGAAATTCAGAGGATATTAATATTCTTTTTACAAATGTGTCCAATTAATATCACTTTAGTTAGCGTTCCAATCTTGATTTAAAAGAAAGAATTACAACGAGATTTGAATTATTTACCTTATTTTTTTTAACCAATTCATTTTTATCCTCCTTGAGAGATGGTGTCTTATTAATTATTCCTATCAAATTGCACTCTTTTCTGTTCCAAAAAAGGCTTTACCAAAATATGTTCCACATTTAAACATTACCTTATTTAATATTTACTTTTCTTATACTTGCCTATATCTGCTACTGCCAAGCCACTTCCCTTTCTCAGAGGGAATTTCAGAATTATACTTTTTTTTTACGTACCAGAAAAATGGCAAATATGTAGTATGAGATCTTACATAGTGAAAATGGAAACAATTGTAGAAACTATGTTTTTATTATGGTGGTACCAAAGGCGTTTTTTTCAGGAGACTAACTGGACTTTCTTGTGTTTATTTTGAAGACATTTCGCTTCTCATCCAAGAAGCTTCTTCAGCTCTGACTGAATAGTGGGGAATGGAAGAATTTATACTCCTTGCAGACAGATAGTCATTTGCATTCTTTTAGACAGTCCTTGAAACCATTTTGGAGGTTTACCTGTGTCCTCAGGGTAACCTGAGAAGTGCAAATTGTGTGGCTGTAGGATGTTTTCTGCCCTGTCTCTTCACTGTTGGGGATGAGTCTATGCTGTCTGAATCTCAAATCAAAGCACAAATTGTAACTAGATCTGTTATCATTTTTTAATTTTCAATTTTCTTTTCCATGCAGTCTTAATCCTTACTGAATGCTTTGTTTCTCTTTATCTCTGTCTAAAGTTTTGCTCTCATTTTCAATAAATTAGTGAATCTGGATGGTAGCCATAAATTCAAGGACGAAGAGGGGCAAGATTTGATGACTTGTTGCCATTTTCTTTTTTCTTTTTAACAACACCCTCTCCCTACTTTAGCTTGCTTTCTACTTGTACTACTTTCTTTGGACTAAGGTTGGGTGTAATATTTGTTATATAGTTTAAGTATTTGTCACTCATTTGCAATAGCAAAATATTCATGTTTGTTTTTCAGAGATTTGATAAATGACAAAATATCAATTTCATCTTCTTCCTTCGGTTTTCTACAAAAATAAGCGATTGGCCTTAGAACAATGTGTTATAGTACAAATAACTAAAGAAGCACCCAAAGTCCAAATAAAGGTGGTCCTCGACTTATAATTGTTCACTTAGTGACTGTTCAAAGTTATAATGGAACTGGAAAAAGTGACTTATGACTGTTTTTCACATTTAGGACCGTGGTCAAAATCTGGATGCTTGGTAATTGACTCATAATGGTGGCAATGTCCTGGGGTTATGTGATCAGCTTTTGCAACCTTCTGATAAGCAAAGTCAATGGGGAAGCCAGATTCACTTAACAACTGTGTTACTAACTTAACAACTTTAGTGATTCACTTAACAATTGTGGCAAGAAGGGTCATAAAATGGGGAAAATTCACTTAACAAATATTTTACTTAGCAACATAAATTTTGGACTTAATCGTGGTTGTAAGTCAAGGACTACCTGGACAACTAACGCCCACATATCACTTGTAAAGAACTGCTTCAACAAAACTAAACAACTCAGAACCAATAACATATGCCTATCATGTGGCTATAGACTCTGTATTTGAAATGTATCAGGGCCCAAGAATGATGGGCCATTTGGGATTAGCCTTCTCTTTCCTAACTACCTAAAGCACAGATGAAGTAATAGGACTTGAAGTGAATCAAGATTTATCTCAGCCATAAACCTGAACCATACTTATATGTGGAATTTGTTGCTACTTTTTCAGACGGCCTATATTTTACACATTATCACTACTTGTTTTTCATTGGCCAAATTCACATATCGCATTGGGCTCTTTTAAAGCCACAACTTACATAATAAACTACAATTTTTTGGATTCACACAATGCAACAAGCCAGAAAAAAATAAACTCTGTGCCTCCAAGGAATGAATAAAGTGAGTCCTGGATTGTTTGACTAGCTACCCAAAGTAAAAGGGAGTCATGATCACTGACTATATGCTACCACTGTCCAACTGAGGTTAGAGGCAATTACAAACTGTTTATTGGCTTCAACTTTAAAATACCAGGCCACTGTGGTTTGCCAGTCATAGTCCATGGCTTATCATGTCTGAATCTTATCAGTCATAGCTTAAATCATAAGTAAATAAACCAAAGCTTAATATGTATGAACCACATCATTCAAAATGACTGATTTTCAATCTTCTGGTTTTGCGTCGTGGTGAGACAGACGCAGGAAGGCAGGGCTCTGCCTTCCGTGCCCAATTTAGCCTTGCTGAGGGCCCTAAAAGGGGCCTAAAGTTGCCAAAGAAATGATGAAGAAGGAGGGGTGTCTTATTGATCACAGAGAGATGGCGGTCTTTCTGTTCGATCTAAGAAAAGCTCTCCAAATCTGCAGGGGAAAGATTGGCTACATTCCTGTGGCCAGCCATAAGCTGCTGAAAAACGAAGAAGAAAAGCACCAATTAACACATCATAAACAGCATGTTTGGAACTGGGTGAGAATATTGATCCTTTCTTTACTATTTTACAACTGAATTTCCTGGGAAAGGCTCCCAAGAAGCTAAAAACCTCTGAATGTGAATGGAATCAGCATTTTAATTTTTATGGGGCCAGAAATACGCAATATTGAAGTGGACATAACATAAAGCTACAGTTTTGAAATTTGAGAATCGAGATAATTGTTAAGATTTTCTCTTTGAAAAAAAACCATTGAGATGAAATATAAGAAATCAATCTTTTGTCTTAAGAATGGAAAATGGATTTTGAATGACATCTAGTGGTGGATTTGAGTACAGCACTATAACTAGCTTCCTGGCTGCTTGGTGACTCCTATATTAAGGGAGAACGGCTAGCAATAAAGGAAAATATTTTGGCATACTTATCACCCTGATCTTTTTGGACTATAAACACCAACTGAGCTTGGACTTTTAATCTCAAGAGCTAGTGGGAGAGAAAGAAAAAAATTGGCTTTTGATTACATCTGGCTGGGAGAGACTTTTGAGCTGTTTTCAGGGAGGTTGAACACTTTGAACATTGTGGATTATAACCTTGCCTGACTGACAATTTTTGGATGCCTGAGACAAAAGATCACTATAAAATATTGTTTTTGGGCCTGGACCTGTATTCTGGAATCTATTGGATTATAAAACCTACATATAAAGACCAGAAAGCTAGAGGAAACTTTGTTCTACTCTTACTAAGATGGTAATATTAGAGGATCTCCAGGAATGATGCCTCAAGAAAAAACAAACACCTTTCAGAAGGAAATATATTCTACACTCTACAACTAATTCACCAAACAATTGTTGCATACAAAGAGAACATAAAAAGAAACCATAATGAGACTAAAAAATATTTTAGATAATATAAATGAGCAAAGCTCCAAATTAAATCTACAACAGGAAAGTTCCCAGACAATGACTACAAAGTATGAACAAATAAACCAGAGTTCGGAAGATGAAGCAGAGGAAATGGACCTAGAGATGGAAGAGATGAAAGAAGGAAATATAAACTACCATACACAAATAAGACTTACCCATAACAATGAAAATGTAAAAGACCCTTTACTCTTTAAGTCTACAAGATGCACCTGATGACAAGGAAAAAGACTTTGGGGAATGGAACATAGAGCTGTCAGGGGAAATGTTACAATTTGGGAGACAAAAGATGAGGGGAGAAATTGAGGGAGAAGGAAGGTGGGAGATGCTTAAGGAACATAAATGGGTGGAATTCCCCCCCCCCAAATATCCTACCTAAATTGTCTTCCTCATGCCAAGCAACATTCATAAAAATAGAAAGAAAATTCCTGGGTGATTTAATTGCCTTGGCTTGGAAAGCTACCTGGCAAAGAAAGAAAGTGAGAGTTAGATTTAAAAAACAGAATATTTGATCTATTAGAGGGGGCATTATATGTTTAAATACTTGTTGGAGTATGATTGGGTGACCCTTAGATATAATTAGACTTTTAGAATGAAAGATATGATTTAGAATTAAATAGCATTTTTTCTTCTTTTGATATGGGAAATATGAAAATAAGAGGATTGATATGAATAAATTTTTTAGCTATATAAATGTAATTAATTTGAGAAAATCATAAAGGACAAAGATACTTTAAATATTGATAGGAAATCAAACTTTAACAAGAGCAAGAAAAACAGGATATTGATTTATGAATTGATATTATTGTTATTTGTATAATATTAGTAAAATGTGATGAAGATGTTTATATCTAACTTTGTACACATCAATAGTACCAAGAATTGTAATTGTGTAATGAGGGGAAAATGGAAAAATATGGGGAAGAAAGAAGGATCAGGGAAAACATAATGGATGGTGCATTACTGAATAGATTTATATTGAAGAAGTTAATGTTAAATATGTGAACCCAGACAACATGTTGTTTACAAAGCTCTAAAAATTGTAATTCTTAAAAATTAATAAAACTTTTAAAAAAATGATTTTCAAACCTTGGTAGGCCAAACCACATTTTGAATTAGCAAAGTAGATGAACTCAGCCACATAGCATTATATTCTAAGACTTAGCGGAGGAGGAGCTTAGTGTGATATGTATCCATATCACACTATATATTGTGGTTTATAAGTCAAGTTTTGTTTCTTGGGAAGATTCATATACCGTATATTCCGGCGTATAAGATGACTTTTAAGAGCGTCGAAACAGCCTTCGAACTCGGGGGTCGTCTTATACACCAAGTCATCTTATACGCTGGAAATAAGGTAGTTTCTGGCGTATAAGACGACTTTCTAGGCATGCGACTCGGCGTTGATCGTCTTGCGACTCGGCGTCGATTGTCTTGCGACCCGGCGTTGAACTAGGGGGTCGTCTTATACACCCGGTCTCCCTATATGCCGGAATATACGGTATATCTCACTAATCCAGAAATAAGCCACATAAACAAACCACATATTCCTCAGAAGGTACAACAATATTCCTTAATTTCACAATACATGGACAGTTTCTATTGAGAAACTGTTAACTATTAATGCCCAGAGTTTTTGGGATACATAATATACACATTTAAAACATGAAATTAAATTTTAGATCAAACCAAATCCCAAAATGCTAGGCAATTCCTGGAAGCTTTTTATTCTGACAAATCAGTCATCAATAGACCCAGAGATAATCTCCATTTACATGCCATTTAAAAGATACAATGAAAAGCCTAGGAAGGAAGCAAAGAGCCTAAAAACCATCACTTCCAGCAGCCCACATCCACATAATCAGGAAACTGCATGGATGAAGGAAGAAGATGTTACACCTCCACCAAGACTAGGGCTAGGCAAACTACTACAGGTAGTCCTCGGCTTACGACCACGATTGAGCCCAAAATTTCTGTTGTTAAATGAGACATTTGTTAAGTGAGTTTTGCCCCATTTTACGACCCTTCTTGCCACAGTTAAGTGAATCACAGCAGTTGACAAGTTAGTAACAGGATTGTTAAATGAATCTGGATCCCCCATTGATTTTGCTTGTCAGAAGGTTGCAAAAGGTGATGACATGACCTTGGAACACAGCAACAGTCATAAGTACAAGCCAGTTGCCAAGCATCTGAATTTTGATCACATGATCATAGGGATGCTACAAAGGTCATAATGTGAAAAATGGCCATAAACCACTTTTTTCAGGGCCGTTGTAACTTTGAGCGGTCATTAAATGAACTGTTATTAAGTCGAGGACTACCTGAATTTATAAACACTGAGCGAATATCATTGTCCTTCACACTGATAATGTTATCTAGCTTGATAATTACACATCTGCAAGAAACCAACCAAGCTCAAAGAGGATCAAGGACCCAAGAAATGACTTAATGGTTTAGCATTGTAGGTGAACTCAATACATCTTGGAGCCAGCAGGAAGAAAAATGAGTGTGTGAGAAATGAAGGGGTATGTTAGGGATAGAAAGGTGATATAAAACAAGCAGTTTTGTAGTCGAGAACCAAATTATGCGTGATAGTACATTTTATCTCATATGTTATTCCTGTGCTCTTCCCAATTTGCATCAGATATATTAACCCAATTCTTTCTTTGCATGGCCTACATTATTAATGATGATTGTTGTACAAGAAATACATTTTGCCTGGTGAATCTGATCTGGTCACATACATGGCAATGCTTTTGTCAAATAGAGATGTCTTTAGTATGGAACGGAGAATAAAAATTTGAGGTAAGATTTCAGGTGCTCCCTAGCAAGAAAAAGTGTGAGGCACAATATCTTTAAGGCATAATTTAATTTTTTGTGGATCTCTTTTGTACAAAATGCCATTGCGTATAGAGAGAGTCACTGCAAGATACAAGGAATGCTTTTCATGTAAAAAGTAGCTTTTATGTGGGGGAAAAAATTAAAAAGATAAATTTTACTAATAGAAAGGTGAGGTTTGTTCCTACTTAGCAAGCTAAATATATCTTCAGATCTGAAATTTGGTGGTGGGATGCAGGCTAGGAAGAAAAAACACCAGCAACTATAATAGGGCATTGCCTTGCAAGAGATATGGTATGCTGTATATTTCCTACTCAATAAGTAGCAAGAGTTGCAATAACTAACAGAAATCCTGAATTTTGTTCTCTGTTTATGTAATTCTGATTGAAAAAGTTTAAAGGAGGTAAGAAGAAGAACCGCAATGGCAAACTATATTGTCAAATTGTATAGTGATCTCAAGACTGGTTCCCAGCCTTTGATGAAATTAACTTTAAATGATAAAATCCAGAGATTGAAAGTGGATTTGGCCTGGAACCCCTCTTCTTACAGCATTCTGGGGAAATTAAAAGGCAATTGCTGAACCCAGTTTCTGAATAGCCCTTGATAGAGTCTGATTCCTTCTTGGATCCCATGATTTTTTTCTATTGTCTTTCAAAGCCAGCTAGGCAGCAATCACAGCCTATTATTGCAGTGTGTTTCATAGCTGGAATACTCAAAGTGTGTGTGTGGGGGGGGGGGGGAATCTCAAACTTTCTTACATTATTCCTTGTTTCATCTGTTCTTGTTCTGAGCTTTAAAACTCTGGATGGCCATTCTTTGCTGCCATCTGTTGGTGATCTGAGTTTTTGCAGTCCAGTTCTTAGTCCTACTGTGTATAATGTAAGGGTGAGCGAAAACTTCCTTACCCGTTCTTTGTATGCATACATTTCCATATCTTTTTTTTCTTTAATAGAAATTATAAATTCTATTAGTCTTTCTTAAAAAGGAAAGTGTTATTACAGTACCTTGCAATTAGGTTCATAGCACATTGTCAATCAAAATAGACAAGTTGGCTTGTCTATTGTGTATACCAAACTGGTATGGTTTGCAAACTATGGCTTACATTTTAACATAGTTAATTGTAGTTTGTTCAACAGCCATTGTTAAATAAACTATGCCTTAGGACAGGGGTGTCAAACTCGCAAGTCACGTGACGTGTCGCGACATATCATGCCTTTTTTCCATTGCCAGCAATGGGGTGGGCGTGGTTTTGCTATGATGCATCTGGCCCACGGGCTGACAGTTTGACACCCCTGACTTAGGATGTTGTATGAAAACAGCCGAAGTGTTAGCAATGATGATGTGCTGTACTAAAATATTTCAAGAACTAAGCTCCCTAAATTTAGAAGATGGAATGTATCGCAGCTAAAAATCTCCTTTCCAAATTTACAATTCTAATTTTTCTGAACATATTTAATCTATAGCAACATAATTTTCACTACATCTGTATCATATATAGTAGGTTTGGGAAACATAAGAATTCAGATTTTAAGATCAGGACTATAGATTATCTTTGTTCCATATTTACAGCACACCCCTCAAACAATGTTGCTTTCTACATCATGAAAGTTATCTTTTTAAAGAAATTTTATGGTGTATGGTTAAGATTAGATGAAGATTCAAAAGTCCATGCACTTATAAAGCCATTTTTTACTTGTATAAACATTATCATATGAATAATGATAGAGTAATTGGAAAGTTGGGATATAAATACATTAAAGCAATTAGATTGGAATAAGAGTTGTTCTTAATGATATCTTACTGAACACTGATAGTTTCCTGGTGAAAATTCAGGAAAACATTTCCAATAATTTTGTTGAAATTTTCAAAACTGAAATTGAAAGGTCAAATTCAGTTATTAATTATGAATTCCTCATCTGAATCAGAAGCATCTTATTATTACCATAGGTCCACCCATCTGAGCACCTATAGGGTGTGTTTGGAAACTCTAGCGTGCATGCATGCATGAATGAATGAATGAATGGCATATCATACAAGCTTGAGGGCTGTTCAACCCTAATTAAGAGCAGCTATTAACTTTAAATGATTACTTCACAAACATTATACAATATTAATTCAAAATGAACCAAAACTGTGCCCATCTGCAGATATAACTAATGTTTACTGTGAACATTTTTTTGTATTCCTTACCTGTGTGTTGATAATAAAATAATTATATACAGTATTGTGTATAATTGCATTCATTTCAGAAGTTGAAATTGTTAATTAGATAAACCTGGCAACTTTAGACAATTTGACCACTCCTGGTAATTGATTTATATTGTGTGCTGCATGTAATTGTCATAACTATCTATTTCCACTGTGATTTAATATTCAGGAAAGCAAACCAGTCTGATCCTAAATAGGATGAAATATATCTCTGTATCTTCACACACAGAATTCTTCAATTTTGGAGGTTATATGAGTGAGGAGAAAAAATATATTTTAAAATCCTGGGGTTTTAATCTCTAAAACAGTGGTGGCGAACCTATGGCACACGTGCCAGAGGTGGCACTCAGAGCCTTTTCTCTAGGCACGCGGGCTGTCACCCCAGCCCCACATCACCCTGCAATCCCCTCCTCACCAGCAGCCCGCCTGGAGGAAAGTCGCCCCCGGGTGCAGCCCATGCAGAACAGCGCAGCCAAGGACATGGCAGCCGGGCAGTGGGGACAAGACTCCACCCTCGCGCCCCGTCATGTGCAGATGATGTTGTGGGGCGTAGGCAGAGGGCATGGTGCTGCTGGGCCACCTGGGCAATCTGCGGCAGGTCATGGAGGCAGTGGGTGGCCCACGGGGACAGTGTGGGGGCGGAGTGGGTGAGCACTCGGTCTCTAAAAGGTTCGCCATCACTGCTCTAAGATGATAGCTGCTTTTCAGTCAGTTTAAAGGCAGCAATAAAATTCATGTCTAATTTTACATGAATTATATAAAGGCCAATCACATTTGGTTTTGAACAATTTCACATGTCTGAGGATATATTAAATGTGTCTTAAAGACTATGCCCAATCTTTCATTTCACTAGGAATTTGGATGAAACAGTGTTTTCACAGCACTGTTTCATAAATCCCAGTCCTACAGGAAATGTTTCAGGACAAAACAGCTGGGTTTGTTTCCCACTTGTCATTTGATAAACTGAGCAAGCAAGGAATAGCTAATTCCTCAAAGCAACAAAAAAAATGCAATGTTTTACTATGTGGTAAATCTTATTGTTATTCAGAGATTTTGTACAATACTAAGGTATCTAAGCTGCTTTATATTCATGACTCATAGCCATTGCTGAATTGAAATAGGACCTGTTTTGTACAGATTTTGAGAGTGAGAGAATGCAATTGTTATTAATTTTTTCCGACCCACTTTACACAACTGCATCCCTGTTTGGGTTGGCTTAAAATTGACATTATGCAAGGGCAAAATACTGCTACATTTAATTCCCTTGAATACTCCAAATCCTCCGTTCAGTTCCTCACTTCCTTTACAGCTTTGCGTTGTCTATTTTTCTGGGCAGGCAAATATATTTCAAAACAAACCACTGGATGGGATCCATTCCCCAATTTATTTTGTAAGACTTCACTGGCATATTTAAAAAAAAAAAAAAGATAGAGGCTGGGAGTTTGCTTTGCTGCATGACACAACTCCCTGTTTATCCCTTTAATTTTAAAAGCTGCCAGAAGTTAAAGATAGGCTCTACAATGGGGAATCCAGTTTTAAGAAATCGGAGAAATGTGACATGACATTATGAAAGCCAGCTAACTTGTTAAATTGTTCTGAGACTTTGAGGATACCTAAAAAGAAGTGTGATACAGGTAGTTCTTGACTTAAGGACTGGTCACTTACCACCCATTCAAAGTTACAATGAACATTTAAAAAGCTACTTACGATCCACCCTCAAAGTTATGACTGCCACACAGACCCTTCCCTTCCTGCAATCTTGCGATTGCATTTAGGGTGCTTGGCAACCAGCTCTCATTTATTACTGGTTGTAGCATCCCACAGTTGTGTGACTGCATTTTGCTACTTTTTTTTTACATTTTCCAGTAGATAACAGCCAGAAATACCAATTGCATATGTTGGATTCACTTAATAACCACATGTTTGCTTATCAACTGCAGTGGCTTGCTTTATTATTGTCATAATAATGGTCCCACAGTGCTTCGTTTTTAACTGCAATGTCTTATGACCAAAATTCCAAGCTCTATTGCAATTGGAAGTCCTGTACTGGAACTGACTATTGAAAATATTGTGGATAGACAAGACAAGTATCACATGGATCATTGAACAAATTAATCAGAGTTTTCACTTGCTGAGGTATAAATTAAGAGGCCGAAATTATCATACTTTGCATACATGTGAAAACCTTGTTCTCTCTACAATTCATCATGCTGGGAAAGATGGAAAGAAAGAGAAGGAGAAGATGAGCAGCAGCAAGATGGATATACTGAGTTTCAAGAGCGATGAATGGAAAGATCAGATTAGGGGCAGATTCCCCTGGAGAATTTCTATGTAGTCAATAAGAGCTAACACCAACTTGATGGCAAATAACTGATCATCAATCAAAAGAATACAGTTAAAATTCTCCAATTGGATAATATGTTAATATTTTGTTCAAATTTAGTTTCTTTTGTCCATCAAAATTAATTATTTCTAATTATAATGTCCTTGGACCAAATCTTTCCCAGTCATAATAAGGATCTCAGAAGAAAAACTGGGAAAAAAATGTTTTTAATGAAGACACTATTTGTCGGTTCCTGTCAGGCACAGTTCACTTAAAGGCTGTGTTCATACAACACAGAATTATTCATTTGGAGCAAAAAATATTATGCCCATGGGTCAGCAGTAGACAATTCTAATGCCTTGGTCAAAAGGGAAAGAAGAACCATTTTCAAAGTTTTCCCAAACATCACAAAGGAATCTGGGTCTTGAACCTCCTTGCTTTTCCTCTCCAGTTCAGAAAAATACAGTGAATAAATTGGGCCAATTGTCCTTGGCACCCTTGTAAATTGAAGTCCATTTACCTACTTGTTCCTCCTCATCTTCTACTAGCCTCTGCAGCTACAGAAAGGGAATGTGTAATATATACTGCTCAAAAAAATAAAGGGAACACAAACGTATAGGATCCTATACATTTGTGTTCCCTTTCTTTTTGTGAGCAGTATATAAAGAACACAGAGATAGAATTCACACAGAGCCATTTATTCTTGCAAGGAAGCTCAATGGCTTTGTTTCAGTAGAAGGGTGAAAAGCATTAACCATCTTAATGCTTCTGTTTAGAAGACAAAGCACTAAAGCAAATTAGTTTAATCTGAAATAAGGCTGTATGGGACTAAAACCATCCTTATTTCCAATGACTGGACTAGGGCAACTTCAACTAGGTCAACCTCAGCA
Organism: Crotalus tigris; assembly: GCF_016545835.1. NCBI lineage: Eukaryota > Metazoa > Chordata > Lepidosauria > Squamata > Viperidae > Crotalus > Crotalus tigris. The sequence continues at coordinate 4,528,703 of NW_024100081.1, forward strand.
ACTTCAAGACGTGTGGATTTTAACTTATTTGGAATTGAAGTTCACACATCTTAAAGTTGCTGAGGTTGAGAAATACTGAAGTAGGGTACTTCATGAAATGTTGATGCCCCAAACCAATTAAATGCATTATGTGAACTTGGCCAATAAGGCTCTTGGGACCTTAATGAGTTTTTGATGGCACCTTTTCAACCAAAAGAGGCTGATTTTATTCAAAGTTGCCTCAGTATCTCATTCTGCTTAGTTGCTATACTTTTAAAAGATTTTTCTTTACTGACAGTGGCAGAATGTCTCCATGACTACACATATTTGGAGCTATACCAAAAGCTACATGGGATAATGAAAGCCAGCCAGATACACATTTGTCCTTAGTTATAGCTTGTTTTAACTGTAGTTTGTTAAAATCATGATTGGTAAGGTTATGTAATATGCTAAATAAAAATATATTACAATTGGGATTTAACCAGCCATAATTGGAAATATTGATTGACAACAGGATGAGGTATTTAATGGATCAAGGTAGGGTTAACAGATCACTGTTAAAACTGCCGCTCAGTTCTACTGCTAATTTGTGGTGGGACATCGTGGGGTTAGTGTGGCAATAAAATTAAGGATAGAGAAGAATCTATAGGTGCCACCTGGCAATTTTGAATGAAAGACAATGTAAATGTAAAATATGAATACTATTTCTGCATACATCTTTTAATAGATTGAATAGTGTACTATATCTAACAACATCATGATGTGGGAGGATTCTATGAAGTTACCTGACTTATTTATGAAGTAGGTGAATTTATTAGAAACTCCTGAGAGCTTGCAGTTTGCCTCTGATTCATTTCTTCTTACTAAAGATTTCAGACAGGAGTATATGTTAACACAACCTATATCCATAATTTGTTTCAAACGATTAACAGTAAACCACAACCTGTTAGATGGAACATTAGTGTTCCATCAGAAGACAGGCTTAAGGTACAGAAGGATCTAGTCAGACTTGAACACTGGGCGCTATCTAACAAAATGAAATTCAATGGTGAAAAAAAGTAAGGTTCTACATTTAGGCGAGAAAAACCAAATGTACAGGTATAATATAGGGGGTACCTTGCTCAATAGTAGTAACTGTGAGAGGGATCTCGGATTCCTAGTGGACAATCTCTTAAATATGAGCCAACAGTGTGCCGCAGCTGCCAAAAAAGCCAACACAGAGGGTGCATTAACAGAGGAATAGAATCAATTCTATTACTATTACTATATTACTACTACTATTAGTATTATTACTATTGCTGTTATTATTATAATTGATCTAGGTCAGTGATGGCCAACCTTTTAGAGACTGAGTGCCCAAACTGCAACCCAAAACCCACTTAGCATCGTCAAGTGCCGGGTGGGCGTGGTCCATTGGGTGGGCATGGTCCATTGGGTGGGCATGGCTGCAGTGGTAACATCAGACTGGGTGGGACTAAAAAGTCCAATCAATCAATTCCAACTTTGCAAGATCTTTTTTTTCCCGCGAGAAGTTGAAATTGATTGATTGAACCTTTTTTTTTTTTTTTTTTGCACACAGCGGCGGAGACCTAAAGTGAAAAGGTTTTATAAAACCCAGCTGAAGACCTAGGACTGGGACGACGGCATGCGTGCCCACAGAGAGGGCTCTGAGTGCCGCCTCTGGCACCCGTGCCATAGGTTCGCCACCACTGATCTAGGTTCTCTCTGCAGTCCTTCCATGGACTTCTGGCTCACTGAATAGAATATATTGCTATCTTCCAGCCACCACCCTGCATTCTGCAATACAGAATGATTCATGACCCATCTCAGAGAGAGACCTGAGTATATAATAAAATCACTTTTGTCTTCAAAGAAACACATCACCTGAACATAAATTGGAAATGTATCACACTGGGGAAAAAATAATTGCAATACACTTGAATCATTCCACATTCTTGGTAATATGTTTACTTCAGGGAACTCTCTAAACCAGAATGGAGTTTGCTTGCTTGCGGTTTAGTGTATTATATAAACTCATCTATTGTGTTTGCAGACAAAAATAATTTATAGTTTAGTGCATTGTGTGAACCCACCAGTTGTGATGTATTCAGTAAACCTGGCTACACAAAAGTGGCTTTTTATTTTGTGATCACTAACTCTCACAGGCCAGATTCAGGTAGTTCTATCTAGACAATCAATATTACAAGAATGATGTGACACAAGGCTTGTATTCACATTTTATTTTCCTTTACTCTTTTAACATTTAAAATGATTTGAAAGGTTCTCCTTTCAGTCTTAACCAGGCAAAAATGGGATGCTCTTTCCATTCCCTCTTTGTATCATAAAAAATACATAAAAACCATAGATTTCTATACTCTTCTGTTTCTACCTGTACCTTCTGCACATTAGTGGATTTTTAGAGCTTGAAAATAAAATAAGCCTGTATTCACTATATTGATATCCTGTCCCTGCTGTTTACTAATGGAAAGATATCATGTGTGAAATAACCTATCTTCTGCATGTACTCTGCTACTTCCTATTTACTTCCTACCATTATTTATGTAATAAGACCATGTGCCAAGAATATAAGGTTTAGCTATATTTAGTACAAGCTACATTTGTCCCTAGCCCTATGAAATTATCATGAGAAATGACTGACGGACGGACGGACGGACGGACAGACAAATGGACAGACAGATGGATGGATTGTGAGCTGTATGAGACAGATCAGACCAAGGAATAAATTCCACAGAAGGCTAAAGACTACTTTGATTTAGATTAGCTATTGTATTATAATCTTTCAAGTTTGATGGTTCTCCTCCTCCCTCTTTTATAACCAAGTGGTATCTTCCTGAGATGTTTGAGCACATTTTCCATATGTCAAGGTCAATCTCTGTTTTCCTTCTGGTCTCTCTGGTAATCATCTCCCCGGTCTTCCTCAAGATCATCTTTTTTACTCTCTTCATTGATTACGTGCCACCAAGTTGGTGTCAGCTCTTAGCGACCATTTTTTTCCCCGGGATGAACTTCTCCAACTATCCCTTAGTTCATCCAACAGTACATCCATCACTGCTATAATTGAATCCATCCACCTTGCAGCTAGTATCCTCTCTTTCCTTCTACTTTTCCTAGGATTACACACTTCTCCAGAGAGCTAGGTCATATTTTGGATGCATTATGCAAAGTATGATAATCTGAGCCTGGTCATTTCTGTGTTGAGTGAGAACTGGGGTTGGTTTGTTCAATGATCCATTTGTTTGTTTTCATGGCTATCCGTGATATTCTCGGAAGTCTTCCAACACCAAAGTTCAAAAGCATCATTGCTCTTTCTATCCAGCTTCTTCAAACTCCAACTTTCACTTCCATAGGTCGTTACAGGGAAAGCTTGACTGCTTGATTGTAATCTTTGTAAGTAATATTGCTGATATATCTCAACTTCTCTGAGTGTCTTTCACAAAGTCTTCAATCCTATTTTACTAAGTACTAGTTTGTGGCATATTTCTTGGCTGCTGATTATTTTACTTTTGACAGTCAAAATGCTGATTGACCCTATGCACCATGTCATTATCTTCACTGTCGGTTCTAAGATTGGTTGCTGTGCCTGCTAGCAGTAGTCTGATCTTTTGTAATTATCTCTTTGCAATTTTGAATTTTCTTTTCCTGCATGCAATATTAGCAACTAGATCAGTACACTTAAAGGTCCTCAGCTCTTCCTCAGTAGCATTTTAAGTGGCATACAACATGAGGAGTCCATCATCTGGCACTAGATCATCTCTTTCAAGTGTTCTTTCCATTATGATTGGATTCCTACATTGCCCACTGAGCCAATGGTTATTGAACAAGCCACAGTTATTGAGCATAATTACACCATGAAATGTAATATAGGCTTTTTTTCTCCTATGTTATTGGGGAACAGGAATTAAATATATAGAAATTTATCTTAAAATGAAATGTTATCTGGAAAACTGAGCTCTGAAGAGCTTCAGCACTTCCGCCAAAGAATTGGTTGAGGTGAGGATTAATTTATTGCTTCTAGTAGATTAAATCAAAATGTGGCTTTAGAAGTGATTCATATTCTTTTTTTTCCAATCATGTTACTGACTCATCCTGTTCCTTTTTTACAGCATAAAAACACCAGTAATTGACTAGTGACCATCATCATATTTTTTTTGTTGCTTACTTTTGTACATTTTAGCTGAGCATAATCGAAGTCCTCCTGTAATTTTAATAAAGACTTCAATGGTGTTCTATTTTTTGTTGTTTCTGTACCCATCTTTCTATCTTCCTACCTTCCCAGAACAGTTTGCAAGAGAATGAATAAATAAGGTTTAAATAAAACCATCACAATAGAGACAATAATGAGTACCTGCATTATTTAAAACAAAGACCAAGTGAACATCCCTCAAGAAAGATGTGTATAGATAGTCCTTGACATATGACCACAACTGAGCCTAACATTCTGTTGCTAAGCAAGACCATTGTTCAGTGAGTTTTGCCCCATTTTATGACCTTTCTTGCCACAATTTTTGAGGGAATCACTGCAGTAGTTAAGTCAATCTGGCTTCCCATTGACTTTGCTTATCAGAAGATCATAAAAAATGATCATATGACCGTGGGACACTGCAACCATCATAAATATATGCCCGTTGTCAGGTGTCCAAATTTTGAACATGTGATGACAGGGATGCTGCAACAGTCATAAGTGTGAAAAACGGTCATAGGAAAACATTTTTTTGTGCCGTTTTAACTTCAAATGGTCACTAAATGAATGGTGGTAAGTTGTGGACTACCTGTAATTGAAGCCATGCCACTCAGAAGGCTTATTTTTGGCTATCACATGATCTGAACACACCAATGCCACTAACATTAGGATCTTTTCTTCAACTAATCTTAAATTCACAAATTGGTTGATTCTGAGAGAAACTGTCTTTTAAATACCTGGTCTGCTTAGGGCATCATAGTATTATGGTTAAATATTCTTTCACCTAATGGAAGAATAGTGGTGTGATTTTTGTTTTTTCCCAATGGAAAAAAAAGTTGGGAAAGTTGATCACAAGAAACTGTATTTACTTGCCAGGGCAGAAACAAAGGGTTAGGAAAGAAATAGACTCAAGAGATATGATGAGACTTTCAAAGTACTTCTAAAAAATACACATTTGCTTCCTTTGGTTATTACATATACCAGCTGCATGAGGACTCATGCCCTCATCACAATGTTCTTTACAAGGGACTGCCTTAAAAGTCACCTAGAAGCTTCTGGTGCTGCAAAATGCAGTAACTTTGATGCTTATTGATGCTTGCCTAGGGGGATATATTACATCTGTCTTATAGGCCCTGCACTGGGTTCCTGTTAGATTCTGGTAAAATTTCAAGGGCTGGTCTTAACCTATAAAGCCCTGTATGGCTTGGTACCTGAGCATTTCAGTTATGCTGGAAGAAGCATTTGACTGTCCCCCATTTTCAGAAAGTTAGAGAGCTGAATCCAGAAAGTCTGTTTTTCCATTATGGGACCAGCTCTCTGGAATGGCCTCCAGTTAATGGTCCCTGAAATTGTCAGCCTTTTGGAAAAAGTTGAAAACAATTTTTTTTCCAAAGGGCTTTTGGGATTTAACACCAGTATTATATTGTTGAGTTTTTAATGTATTTTTATATATTTTTGGTATTTTCGTGCCATCAAGAGGCTGTTTATGTTTGCCATAAATTATAAGTCTTATAAATAAATAAAAATAAATGCATAAGATTGGTTGACTTGCATGAAACTATTACGAATATGTGTCTTTTAACAATTGAAGGATTGTCAAACTGTATGGGAAGAAACCTATATGTCTGCTTACTCTTGCTTTGTTATCCCGTTTGGTTTATGTGTCACATCAAATTACTGGATTTTAGGATTTCCTTATATTTATTATTAAAAAGATTCATTTTAATTCACCACTCATTACAGTTTGGTGTTATGGTTAAGGTGTTGGAGTAGAAACCAAGAGACTGTGAGTTCTAGTCCTGCTTTAGGCATGAAAGTTGGCTGGGTGGCCTTGGGCCAATCCCTCTGTCTCAGCCCAACCCACCTTACAAGGTTGTTGTTGTGGGTAAAATAGGAGGAGGAAAGACTATTATGCATGTTCACTGCTTTAAGTTGTTTATAAAAATAATAAAGCCAAGGAAGAAACAGCTAAGACCACACATTGCTGCTCAAAGCACGAAGCTGAAAGCACCAGCCTGAAGATGACGAATGGGACTTCGTCGAAACGTCGCCGAGACACTTCCAATTTTACGTGGGAGAAAACCCGAACAACCAAAGACCTATATATATATATATATATATATATATATATATATATATATATATATATATATATATCTTCTGAGGTTTTCGCGGGTATTTGTATATAGGTCTTTGGTTGTTCGGGTTTTCTCCCGCGTAAAATTGGAAGTGTCTTGGCGACGTTTCGACGAAGTCACATTCGTCATCTTCAGGCTGGTGTTTTCAGCTTCTTGCTTTGAGCAGCAATGTGTGGTCTTAGCTGTTTCTTCCTTTTAACTGCCAGTGGGGGTATGATAAAAGATAAAATCGAATTAGAAAATCAAGGAGTATACGAAATCCCATGCACCACTTGTCCCTCCACATACATCGGACAAACCAACAGAAGAATAAGTACACGCATTGAAGAACATAAGAACTCAGTCAAAAAAGAGGAACCAACATCTTCCCTGGTCCAACACCTTAAAGCCACAGGACATGAAATTGACTTTAAAAATACCAGAACCATTGCCAAAAGTGAACATTTTAATAACAGAATAATCAGAGAAGCCATCGAGATAGAAAAACGCCCACACAGCATGAACAAGCGAGATGATACCTCCCGCCTACCAGCCATTTGGAAACCCGCCCTTATTGACAAACGACTCCATAACCCCAAAATCTTAAACCCCTCTGCAACTCAGACTAACCTGAGCACAACCAAACAGAACACTCCCCCAGCCAATCAGAGCACAGCCAAGCCCCTAACCATTCAGAACACACCTCCACCCAATCAGAACACAGCCAAGCTCCCACCCAATCAGTTCATACCCCACTGGCAGTTAAAAGGAAGAAACAGCTAAGACCACACATTGCTGCTCAAAGCAAGAAGCTGAAAACACCAGCCTGAAGATGACGAATGTGACTTCGTCGAAACGTCGCCAAGACACTTCCAATTTTACGCGGGAGAAAACCCGAACAACCAAAGACCTATATATATATATATATATATATATATATATATATATATATATATATATATTTACCTTGAATATATATATAAAAATCTGTATAACAAATTTTAGTAGCTGGATTACTGTACAGTTTTATAGCAGATTCAGTCTGCACTTTTTTGCTGAAGCAAGCACAAGAGGGCATAAGTTAATTTTAACCCACATGGGCAGAAATTCACATGGGTGAAATTATTTTGGTAACCAGATTGTTAATATAATACCAAATTAAAGTGAATTAGCATGAAGTACATAGCATGTCTAGCAAACAATGAATTCTTTTGTACCTCTGTAAGTAGGTAAGTTGAATAATTAATGTCTGTGATATGACAGAACAGATTCAATATAAATGGGCATGTCGTTCATATAATTATAAAGAGCCATCGCAAAATATTTGTGACATAGTTTGGGGGTTATGTAAAAATGATTATGTTTTAAAAGGTGGCATACCAAAACTCTCTCTATTAAAAATAATAAAAGTGGTAGTAGATACAATTTCATATATTGCGTGCGTTAGAAACACAGTACATACAATCAGAGTGTGATGATCAAGGTTAACATAAAACAACCCTGGAAAGAATGCTTATTCAAAGGACAATTTCTCTTTTTTTGACAACAATCACCATGGTTGCTCCTGTAAATACCAACTTTATCTTGTTTTTTTTTTCTTGTCAGAAGAGAGAGATAAGAACTCTATCATAGAAAAAGGTTCTGAGCATGAGAGACTCCAAGAAAGGATTTAACAAACAACTGTTTAACATTCCCATATAAAAGGCTTTTTTTAAAAAAAAAACCAATTTACAGGTATTGAGTGAAAGAAGGGCTTTTATTTTTATGCAATGCACCACATGGCTGCTTGGTCATTTTCTTGCCATAGGATGCAATAACACAAGCCAAAAACTGCAGGTAAATTTAGATGAAGTGTTAGGAAAATTAACTTAGGAAAATAAAAAAAAACCCCTTCATTCCCAAATAGACAGATTAATACATTCTGTATAAAAAGTGAGCTTGTCTTTTAAGTGCCAGAAAAAATTCTTGCTGCAAAAAACACTAAGATGGATATCACTCTGAAACAAGATGTAAAGGGATGTCTTGCTTGCCATGCCACTTCTTCTGCATGGTGTTCAGACTGTATTTGTTGTTACAGAGTGCCATTTATGCAGCATCAGAAATATCACATATCTAGAGACTCTGTTCCACCACCTAAATTGTCCAGGGGTCTTGCAACAATAAAATTGAACGCAGCTTCTACCTGAATCTGTATATGTTTAGTGTAAGTTTCAAGTTGCTTAATAGGATAAACACTGCACACATTTCCCCAGTGATAAAAGAATGGCCTCCTCATCAATTCCTCAAGGCCTTCTGCATTTAGCTTTTTGCTTGCCACAGCATAGGGATAAGAAAGATTTTTAAATGTCCCTTCTAGTTTCTATTGCACTTTGTCTCTATTAGCTTTGTCTGAAAAAGCAAGCAGATCATACCTGGAAAAAAAAAAAAAGGAATAAGAGTTTCCTTTGATAACTTTAAGATCAGACTATGGCAGTAGAATTTGCAATTGACCCAAAATATAGCTGCACAGGTGGGTAGATGTTACTAATAGAAGAGAATATTTGTAGCTCAGTTGTTTCCTTGTAGACCTTTTATTAGCAAACTAGGTAACATCATCAATGCAAGGGCTAGCTGTTCCTGTCTCTTTCATTACTCTCATGTTGAAATAGCTTCACTTGTTGTCTTCTGAGTTCTATGTAAGTGTTTCTAAAAGCAAGTACCTTGGATTTGGTTTGTGGGTAAGTTATAATATGATTTGTTTGCCTTTTCATTGCAAGATGTATGAATTCAGTCCTTGTGATTTGTAAACTATCAGTTGTACCAAACGTGTGAATGTAGCCAATGGTGTATTTCATTAAATCAGGATTTTTTAAAAAAAGAGATAATTTACCACAATGTGTGAATCCAGCTAATGGGACTTACACCCAAATGCACATGCAAGGATTTCACTATAATTAAAGTAAGAGGAAAGTCATTTCCTGTATAGATGAATTATAGCTTGTACCAGTAGATTTTCTTCCGCTGAAGCCCTTTTGCAAGTTAGTGAATTTCATGCTAAAGTTATTTGAGCAATAAGAACCTTTCAGAATGTTACATCTTCCTAGAGTAGATAGGCGAAAGAGGAGACTTTCCCATTAATCATGTCTGATGCAGAGACGTTTTTAAACATTTGAGATTGAGAAGCAGCACACTGCCGTATGACTGAAGATTGGTCACATCAAGGGAAAAAAGCTGCTGTAATACCAAGTGTGTGCCTCAAAGATAAGACTGTTGCTTTCCCTGCTGCTGTTTAATATTTTCACCGGCTGCTGAAAGCTTTGCAAATAGAACGTTTTAAAAGGCAAATGTGTTTTTATGCTGTAAACACTTTGAAATGTCTGTAGTGGGAACAAGTCAGAATAGCCGTAGGCTGCTGTAGGTAGAGACACATATTAGCCTATGGTAACATAAAATGTTAGTGTGGAAGCACCTTCTGCCTAACACAGTGGTTCTCAACCTTTTTAATGCCGCGACCCCCCAACCGGTCGTAAGTCGAGGACTACCCAACCGGTCGTAAGTCGGGGACTACCCAACCGGTCGTAAGTCGAGGACTTTCCCTGCCCGGGAGCGCCGCGCATGCGTGGTGCTGCCCCCTGTGCCAGCCAAGGCATAGCTGTCAAGCGGCAGAGATGGAGCAGGCCGACCACCGGCTGGGCCACCAGCTGGCCCAGCCCAAGGGAGGTAAGGCACCCGCAGGAAAAGGGGAAAAAAATGGCGGACAGCCTTGCTTTGTGGCCCCCGTGAAATGGTCGATCGACCCCAAATGGGGTCACGACCCATAGGTTGAGAACCGCTGGCCTAACACATTTTATTGAAAGGAATCTGCTTCATGAGCTACAGTTCATTTCATCAGATGCACAGAATTTAAAAAAAGTGCCCCCCAAGTCACAGCCAAGTAAGACAGCGCCCGGCGGCGCTCTTCCTCCTGTCCGAGGTTTTCATTGTTGTGAGCATTTCTGTTGAGGATTGACAGTGGGAGTGGGGTGGGGGTGTTTGGTTTTTATTCCCCCATCTGCTGGGTGGTTGCAGCAGGTTTTGGTCACTTCACATGACCCTGGGACACTGTGACTGTCATAAATATGAATCAGTTGCCAAGCATCTGAATGTAAATCACAAACCTGGAGATGCTGCAACATTCCAGCTGATTGGTGCTTCTTCTGGGCTAGCAGAAGCACCAGGATCAGCGCCAAGCTCCAGCTGGAGCCTGGCACTGATCCTGGCACTTCCATTGAGCCCTGACAGCCCCAAAGAAGCACCGATCAGCTGGAAAGCGGCACTGATCCTGGCGCTTTGGCTGAGCCTTGACAGCCCTGCAGCTCCAGCCATCTCTCGCTCAGGCTTATGGTGCTGCTGCCACCAGTTCAGATCATTCCCCTCCCCTGCTACCACTTTTCTAAGATGGTTGCGTACCACCTGCAAGGTGCCAATGTACCACAGGTGGTACCCGTACCACTGGTTGAAAAACCCTAGAGTAAATTGTCCTAGAGTACAATTTTCTAATAATCCCCCTTTATAATACCTTATAGTCAGAGATCATGGGTTCATGAGAATTCTAGTCTTAAATACCTGGAGGGCACCAGTTGTACTGGACTATAATTCCATGAAAGCACAGTTTGGGAATTAATGGGAATTATGGTCCTACATTATGCAAGAGCAATAAACTGGGGAAAACTGGTACCTTCCATAGGCTATATATTATAGGAAGGTATCCACAGAAGGATCATTTAATGGCTGGATTTACTTACAAGTTGCTTTTTATTGTATTGTATGGTTATGATACTTGCACTTTAGACAAAGTAGTATGATAAAGATGACTATACTTCAAGTCAGACCAAAATTGTATTTTTCTAAATAGAAATTAATGGGATGTTATAAAGGTAATATGCAATGCAATCGTTATTATTTGGCTAATTCATAAATTCCCAGTAGGAATAACATTTTACTCCATGTTTCAGGAAAAATAGTCTCCTTACTGGATAACTCTACTGTTCTGGTAGAAGAAAAACCAAACTCATGAAATGGTTACTGTATTATCAATAGGATTAGGCCCAGGGAAAACTCATAAAGCTCATACTATTTTTACATATTATTTTACTTAGGATACAGCTGGACAAGAAAGGTACAGGACCATCACAACTGCTTATTACAGAGGAGCAATGGGATTCATCCTGATGTATGATGTTACTTGTGAAGAGTCCTTCAATACTATACAAGACTGGTAGGAACAGTTCAACAATATGTCTTTTTTTAAAAAAAAAAAAACAGTTTTAGTAAAGGAATCATGTCTAAGATCAGCTTACACCAAATTCTGTAAGACAGGAAAATGAAATCCAGCTGTTTAACAAACGTTTTAATCTAATTTTACGCTCTTTTATTTAATTATTTTCTTTGATTCTGTTAAATGAGTACATTAATACTTTCAGATTTCCAGTCCAATTCTGTCCTCAGAAAGAACTGCCACAGAATACAATGGAACTTGATTGCAACAGATAAATATGCATAGAACAGTTGAATGTCCTTAAAGATGCTCCATTAATGCACATCGAGGGGGGGTTTCTTTTCCTGTAACTATTTTGCAGTCCAAATATTCTACTAATGGCATTCACTGTCAACTCAAGTTCATTTCACAATGTCAGTGAATAAAATCAGTCCTGCCTAATGTTTATTTATGAGATTTCAGAGCTACTCTAATTATACAGAGAGCGTCTGCATTACCAGAAGCTATACATCATTTTACCATCTGTGTGACAGTATGTTGTCCAGCCTTCAAACACTGCCACAACGTTTCTATCAATATAATTCTGATTCAAAACATTTGGTGGTGGTCCAATATACTTGAATACATTTTAGATTTATATAGAGCAAATGAACCCCAAATTTCAGAACCTCTAAGAGGTATCCACATGTCTAGACTTGGTGACAAAGCGTGCTTTTCAGTCTAGACTCAGCTACCAAGTAGGGCAGTGGTTCTCAACCTGTGGGTCGGGACCCCATTTGGGGTCGAACGACCATTTCACAGGGGTCGCCAAACAACGCAATCCGCCATTTTTTCCCCCTTTTCCTTAACTGTGCTACTCCCTTGTATTCTACTGGCTTTTGAAAACCAATAGAATAGACTCTCTTGAATAGAGTCTAATTCTATTGGCTTTCAAAAGCCAAGAGGAATTGTCCAGGCTGTCTCTGCCCTGCTGAGCCCGCCAAAAGTCCCATTCTGCAAACGGTGCTGCACCAGTTGAGTAGTCCTCGACTTACGACCGGTTGGGGGGGTCGCGGCATTAAAAAGGTTGAGAACCACTGAAGTAGGGTAACCTTAAAGTTTCTAAATAAGTCAAATAAGCACTCAGATCCAAACAGGCAGTTACTCTGCACAGATTGACCTTAATTAAATGGTTGTCAGAATAGACACGGACAGCTTCAAAATATCTACTTCCAAGAAGTGATCCTTCCCCTCTAGCCTGTCTCCTCAGGGTGATTCTGGTAGTTCCAAGCTTATATAGGTAGTCCTTGACTTACCACAGTTCATTTTGTGACCGTTCATAGTTACAATGGCACTGAAAATTGTGATTTATGACCATTTTTTACACTTACAACCATTGCAGCATCCCCGTGGTCGTGTGATCAAAATTCAGACACTTGGCAACTGACTCACATTTATGATGGTTGCAGTATCCCGGGGTCATGTGATCCCCTTTTGACAAGCAAAGTCAATGGGGAAGCCAGATTCACTTAACAACTGTGGCAAGAAAAGTCATAAAATGAGGCAAAACTCACTTAACAAATGTCTCGCTTAGCAACATAAATTTTGGCTCAATTGTGGTCTTAAGTCAAGGACTACCTATATTTGCTATTTTTCTTTGCAAAAAAAAAAAAAAAGCACTGGGCCATAGCCACTGGCCATCCTTACTTGTGGAGAATACTGATGGTATCATGTGGAATGCAAAGCTTTTCTGGAAATAAAGGTAATACTAGAGATTGGAGTTTACCACTTTCCCATTTTAGAATTGAAAACAAGTGTTTTAAAAATTAGAATCATGCAGGGGCTATGAAAGATATGTGTGGTCCAATTGGTATCAGCAGGATGAGGACTCCAACTGCAATAAAATGCGTGGAATAAAGTTTTTTGTTCTCAATCACATCCATATTTTGAAATGTATCATGAATATTGTGAAATATTGTTTATCATAGATAACAGCAGCTGGCTGTTTCAAATTTACATATAACCTAGGTTTTATTCACTTTGATCTCAACTTATTTACATATTAATCACATCTACATGGCCGGCCATCTCACAGAAGCTGTTGAAATAACTTACAGCTGTTTGAAATGCAAAAATTATCTCTATTCCTCTCCCCCCCCCCAATAACTCCATTTCATGGTCCAGAAAGGCTTGGATAGAAGTTGAGTGCAATACTGCATCATTCATTAGAGACAAATCCTCTTAAATCAATGTAGCTGACTAACGTTAAGTGAAACAATTACCTAGTGATTTTCTCCAAAGAGGAAACAGTCATTTCTTAGGGATGTTTTAGTCTGCATTTCTTCATGAGTAAGTTGTGGATTTGATGATTTAGATGTTCTTTTCCATATTATTATCATAATATAATTATGAGTAGTTCTGCATAAAATTATACAAAATACCCTCAGATCCATGGCGTTCTGTGAGGAGGACATGAAAATTTATCAGCCTTGTAAGTCACTTCGAGCACCCCAAAATGCTAATTTGGTTAGGTTTGTTTGTCTTCAGTTCACATATATAATTTCCATGGTAAGGTTCCTGTATAATTATTTTTTAAGCAAGAAGTCCTCCTTTCTCTTTGACAGCAGAGGATGTAAAAGGCAATAGGGGGATCCCAGGGAAAATGGTAATAGGGAACGTTCATCCATTGTCTTTCTGGTCTTCAGACAGCTATCAGTGTTGCAGGAGTGTTGTCAGAAAACAATGGCAATTCTGTGATGATGCAACACTTCCCAGGCAGCTGACAGCCTCTTTGCTCTTTAAATCACACTCCCTGGGATAATTATTTCACACATCAAGTAGTGGTTTTAATTTATGCCTTTTCATAAAATGGGAAATATATTACTTCTTGTAGCAAACTTGCCTACTGCCCTCTTCTAATGCGGTCAGATTGAGTCAAACATTCCTCATCAGTGAGTTTAACAGCATGGTTCTAGGTCAGCAGAACAGCATGCAATATTATTGGAAGGATCTGTCAGCTTAAACTGCATAATTACATTCACACATTTTAGGGCAACATAGGTGACTGTATTTTCATTATGCAAGAACTGGGAAAATCTCTGTGTAATAAGAGAGTAATTGTCTAAGAGCTCTTTCTTATGGCCATGTTACTGTGTTTTTCCCACTCTTCAGACAGGAGAAATGTATATTGGTATAAGGTACACTGTCTTTACTGTACTGCAGCAACCACATTACTTTTCTTATACAATTTAATGTGGGATAATTTCAAGGCAGCAACTGCTGGATTCCTTAGCGTCTTTCCTCCCATCTCCACCATCATGTCCCAAAGAGAAAACCAACCATGAGTTGTTGGCCTGAATGTGTGTTGAAAATGGTTGGGAGCTCAACCTTTAATTTTTATTGTTTATTTTCTTAGCCTTATTTTTATTACTTCCTATATGCTTCTTCTGAGAGGCATTTTGCTCTTTGTAAGAGAGTGATAATCCTATGAAATGATTTCATAGATGGTTCCATCTTGAGGTTGTTTGAATTCCAATCTCCCTGTTCTGAGAACAATACCACTCTTTCACCTCTACCAAAAGTCTGCCTGAGTGATTGGAAGAGCTGATTTGAAGTATATGACAGAAGAAATAAAACCCGAGGGGTCTTGGGGCTTTTGTGCATCTGGCTTTTTCATTCCTTTCTTCTTCTATCAATTATTTATGACCATGCAAAAAACACTTCTCTATCTCATCTTCCATTCCACATTTGTTTCTCTCTGTGCTACATATTTCTCATGCTTTATAATATGCACAGCACATAACATATCACACAAACGTGTCAAATATCAGTATTCCTAGCAGACAGCTCTATCAATCCTCTGAGAGTTTGTTATTCCAGTGCAAAGAGAAACAGACTAGGTGTTTACCTTCTCTTGTTGACCAAAGTCAAAATGGCCATGAAGGCACTGTGCTGAATGATTAGATGAGATGGCATTTCCACAGCAGACTTTTCAGACCAAGAGGAGTGGATCATCCTTGGGTCACCCCCAGGCTCATTTCAGAGACACTCTAGATTGTCTGCAGGAGAGAACTCTTGGATTGGGAGAGGAAAAGAAACATTTCTTCCAACTATTAAAAAAAAAGGTTCATGGCTGCCTTAGGGCTGTGGGTGAGGTTAGGGTAATCTGAGATGAAGTTTTGCTCATTTACATGGCCCGGTTCCTAACAGGCCACGGATTGGTACCAGTTGGCAGCCTGGGGGTTGTTTTAGATTATGCTCCAGCTCCTTGTGCATTACTGCCCAAATTATGACTCTTGCCTGTCCCGTGTATTAAGCAGAAGGTGGCCCTGTCCTGCATGTTAAGCAGAATTAGACCCACTGGAATCAATGGCATTTAAATAAATCATGACTAAGTTAAATCCCACTGATTTCATTACATCTTCCTTAAGTATTATTAAATTTTCATCCAACTCACTGGCCTATTTACACTAACATCAGTAAGTATGTAATATTCCGGAGCTGAATGCAAGATGAAAAAAATAACCTAATTAAAAAATCCTGTAAAGCCGGAAAGTGTCAAGGGCTAAAATATATTCAATGTTAATAGAGCAGGCACTTCACAAGTTGTATCATTCTATGATAAGTTCAAACTGTACAGTCAGCTCCAAAGAAGTGCTGAACACCTCATTTCATACCAAAGCTAGAAAAATGGAAAGGAATGAGAGAAAAGGCCACATTCATTCCTCAATTTAATCATCTCATTACTCAGGAGGGAAAAAAAACCCTGGAGATGCAAAGGAGGTAACTATGGCTTACAGGTTATTTTGTTCTAATTTCCTTTGTTTGATTAATCAATGCCATAAACCTGTGTACACATAATAGAGTAGACTAATACAAATATCATATGGAAAACAGGCAGAATACTAAGATACTGAAAAGAAGATAATTGTGCAGAGATAATTGGTAAGAGATATGCAGGAACCAACTAGGCTGAAGCATTTTTTAAAAATCACAACAATAATATAATATCCAAACCCAACTCAGGTAGATACGGTACCTCCCTAACTCAATGAAATATAAGGAGGAGAAACGACTGCTTTTAGCATGGCCACTGAAAAAGGAAAGTAACTTGTACACTAGCAGTGTTTCCATGTCCCTGTCATTTTTGCCTCCCCAACTATATAAATTGGGTTGTTACAAATTAATCTGGAGATGCATCCAGTTATCTGAAAGACTTCATCTCCCCTTTAGAAAAGGCCTATTTTAATCATGATAAGAGAATCAACTCATTGTCCCCCATTTTGGAGAGATTAGTGAAGCCAAAGCCCAAAAATGTACCTTTTCATTAACAATGGGTGCTGAATGCCAAAAAATTGCCATTGGCTCTTCCTAGATTGGTTATCACAATTCCAACATTTATTTAACTATTCCCTATCAGCAAGGCTAGTAATAGCTTTCAGTGGGTATACTGATAAAAAGGCACACATTGACTGGCTGACGCTGCTTTTATAGGAGAGGCTCAGTGTGGATTGACCACTGATAATCAAAACATTGTAGGAATGAATAATAATTCTATCATTTTATCATTTTATCTAAATCAGAAAGCAAACTCAGTCAGGATTCTCAAAGACTCAGATTTTGACAATATAAATAGGAGGAGATATAAGGAAATATTCCATTAACTTGGGTCTATTTAATGGGGTAGAAATAATCCATGTTAAGAGTGCTCGCTAGCTGGAATATATTAGAATTACAGGGCAATGTGATTTACTTGAATTAATCCATATTTTTTTAATCTTCTGACTCCCCCTGCTGGATTTAAAAGGGGGTGTTTTTGTGTGTTTGCAATTTTGTAATCATGCCTTTTAAAGCA
Organism: Crotalus tigris; assembly: GCF_016545835.1. Classification (NCBI taxonomy): domain Eukaryota; kingdom Metazoa; phylum Chordata; class Lepidosauria; order Squamata; family Viperidae; genus Crotalus; species Crotalus tigris. The sequence goes on from NW_024100081.1 coordinate 4,546,069, forward strand.
TTGTTCCATTACCTTTTCAAGTTCACAATAATTATTTCCTAAGTATAGAAAAGAGAAGGCAACCTGAAGTAAAATATCTTTTAAACCTACTTTTTTCCTTTATATTATATATATATATATATAAAAGTCCCCTCAAAGATGAGCACAGGAGAGGAGAGTGAACGCGGGGAATCAGAATGCAGAGATCCAGAGACCTGGTGTCCATCTGAATGCCGTTCCTATCAGCAATGGGGAAGAGCGTGCGATAGGGAGGAGGGGGGATGATGAATTGAGAGGCGGAGTAAGCACCCGATCACGCAGCAAACAAATGGAACGGTGGAGAACTGTCAACACGAAGATTGCCAGGATGGAGGAGGAGGGCATAGACCCCCAAATATGCAACACCCGTATGAAAGTTACTCATGACAGTGGAGGAGTGAGAAGAAAGGGTATGGAGCAGGGATTGAGAACAGCGGGTGTGGGGGGGAGCGTTTGTGAGCCCAGGGAAGCTTGTAACACTGATAGAGGAGAAACGGATGCCCCCAGGGCGGAAAATGAAAACAAAAAGGGGATGAGGGTCAGTACTATGGAAGGAAATAAGGATAAAGGGGTGGTGGAGGAGATGAATGTCAGTAATGAGATAGTGGAAGGAATGATCCGGAAGAACCATAGAAAGAAGCGCAAGGACAGTAATAAAGAAACATCTGGAACACTAATTAACCGGCCGGGACTGGTGACGCCGGGTGCAGATGCCGGCAAAACCCATTTAAGTCATCATTGTTTACTGGCTCCTTAGCCCTGATGATGTTTGGAGTTTCCAAATGAAAGCTTGGCAGCTTTTAGTAAAGTATATTTTTATATTTATACTCTCCTGGTGTTCGCATTTTATTTGTACCATAGACATGCCCAGAAGTCGTATTTTTATGCAAATTTTCCAGCATATATATATGCATTATGAATCTAAATGGGATAAATGAAATTCCATATGATAGCATATTTCATCAATATCTAGGTCAAGATTGTTAAAGGAAAGCTTGCAGGCCTACTAGCTGGAGCTGCACAAGAACCTGCACCAACTTGCAGAATAGCTTGGAAAATAGAGCTCTTCCAATGAATATAGCTTAAGAAACAGTATTCTGAGCTAATTTTATGGGCAAATACTAAGGTGTTGGCTCATTTGTAAAGTAATGGGAATTTCTAGAATTAAATACTTTTAAGTACTAACAACAACAACAACTAACAACACTGGCTATTCTCAAGCTGTTGCTGTTGTTTGGATGTTGATGGCTTTCTGTAGTTACGATTCACAGCAAATCATATTGTTGTCTTCTTTGTTTGTTTGTTTTTACAGGGCCACTCAAATAAAGACGTATTCCTGGGATAATGCACAAGTTATTCTGGTTGGAAATAAGTGTGATATGGAGGATGAAAGAATTATTCCTATTGAAAAAGGAAAACATTTGGCTGATCAGTTGGGTACATGTTCAACCTTATCTTTATTTCTCCTCCCCCCCCCATCCCCCCTTTCTTCACCCTGATCTGTAGCCACATCTCAGGTTTACTGGCTTTTCCAGATATATTATTTATTTTTGATTATCAGAGAAGACAAATCATTGTTGAAAGAATCTCAAAGCCTTATGTCTGTCGTTGTGTCTAGGGTTTTTATTCCTCTAAATATGGGAGTTGAGTCAGCAATGTTTTCCAGTTCCAATATTTGACTCATGTAAGGGCTATAGGAATCCTTTCCTCATTACTTTATTTCACCGCTTGCTTTCTTCCTGCTTTGTGCTTTCCCTTTCATATTCCTCTCCTTGTTCAGTATACCTATTAATGAACTGATCTATTTCATGTATCATTATGACTATACCAGCCTTTCTTTTCCTTTCTCTCTCTTATTATATAACCCCTCATTCAATCCCACTATATAGTCTGATGCTTAAATTGTATGTAACTAGATTTTAGTATCTGCAGGTGTTTTTTTTTTAACTCTAGTCATGGCTCCAGGATCTTATTCTGATACTTATCTTCGTCTTTCTGCTATTTTGCAGCAGATAGATTACAGTGTCACTCAAATAGGTAATCAGTGAAAGCAGACTAGGAATAGAGGTACATTGATTCACGTAAAAATAAATTCTGAGTTTAGACATCCCACTAAAAATAAGATTGCTTCAATACATTTTAATTTTTCATTAAATTTATATGGTACCCATCTCCCTGATATAGTGATTTTATTCAATAAGCACAGTTGGATTTGTACAATATCCTAATATTGATTTAACAAGGATAATTTCTAAAACTAAGAACTGAAGGAATATATGAAATATGAGGACAGCTGTATCAGAGAAACTGAATGCGCCATAGAATGCAGAACCCAGGAAGATTAAAGGAACATCGGGCTTAAAAACATACACACCAGCTTTGGTTGAATACCTCTGGCAAAATTCAAATCACAAAACAGGCCTGAGGAATGTCAGCATCCTGCCAATTACAATAGCTGTTTCTCCAGAATTCCTACAGAAGTATTAGAAATGGTAAATATTCACACAGAAATAAGGAGAAAACTATCACCAGCCTATCCATATAGCATTTAATGACTGATTGAGCATTTAATGACTGAGTGGGCATTTAATAAGGTCATCAACTTTTTTACAATGAAAAGGAGGACACAAATAAATTGAAGAAAAAAATATCGTAAAAGCTGGCCCGGCCCATGGAAGGTCAACCGCCAGCTGCGCCCCCGCCCACAGCTGCCCTGCCAACACCGCTGCCCCGCTGTGTACAGCGGGCCCTGCGGCTCCCAAAGCACCAGCTGCACCGGCTCTGGCCCTGGGGGGGCAGGCCGCTGTCAACATACCCTGCCTGCAACCACCCTGCCAGCAGCACCGCCCACCCTCCGCAGCCCCTTGTAGAGAGGGCCTCGCGGCTCCCACAGCACGGGGGGTCAGCCAACCGCTGCCGCCCCTCACACCCCCGCTCACAGCACTCCCACCGCCCCTGCCTCTTGTGCCCGCAGCCATTATTGACCTAGCAGAGCCAAAAATCAAGAGAAACTTACCACTCCAGTCTCCTTCAGGTATCTTCGGAACTAACCAGGAGATGGTGTAGTTGGATAGCAGGGAGGAGTGCAAAGTTCCTGCCAATTCACCTTCGCTGCAGACAACTTGCATGTGCAAAGTTTGCCGGCCAGGTGTTTTGGCGCTCAGCAGCAATTCCTATTGGCTTTCGAAAGCCAATAGGGGGAGTAGCACAGCTCATGCAAAAGTTGAAATAAAACCATCAAAAAAAGATGCCAGAACGCTGTTCTGAGCGTTCTATGAGAAAAAAAAAGCCCTGCAGATTAATCTTCAAATAGCCAAAAGGAAGACATGTAGAAGGACACTTTTTGAGGGAGGACAGAACTTACAAAAGGAGGACTGTCCTCCCTAAAGGAGGATGGTTGGTCATCTTACATTTAATGACTATAGCATTTAATGACTGAGTGGGCATTCCACTCCACATGCAGGAACTATAGACCAGGACTTTTCAACCAGTGATATGGGTATCACCTGTGGTACATTGGCACCTGGCAGGTGGTATGTGACCATCCTAGAAAAGTGGTAGCGGGGGAGGGGAATGAGCTGAACTGGTGGCAGTACTGCACAAGCCTGAGTGAGAGATGGCTGGAGCTGCAGGACTGTCAGGGCTCAGCGGAAGCGCCAGGATCAGTGCCGCTTTCCGGCTGATCGGTGCTTCTTCGGGGCTGTCAGGGCTCAGTGGAAGCGCCAAGATCAGCATCAGGCTCCAGCTGGAGCTCGGCGCTGATCCTGGCGCTTCTGCTGAGCCCAGAAGAAGCTCCGATCAGCTGGAATATTGCAGTATCTCTAGAGCAGCGGTTCTCAACCTATGGGTCGCAACCCCATTTGGGGTCGATCGACCATTTTTCGGGGGTCACCAAAGAAGGCGATCCGCCATTTTCTCCCCTCAGGGGGCGGCGCCGTGCATGGGGCGGCGCCGCCCCCATGCGCGCGGCGCCGCACATGCGCAGAACGTTTGTGTGCCGGGGTCGCCGTCACACAAACGTTGAGAACCACTGCTCTAGAGTCTTTTGATTTACATTCAGATGCTTGGCAACTGATTCATATTTATGACGGCCAGTGTCCCAGGGTCATGTGAAGTGACCAAAACCTACTGCAACCACCCAGAAGACGGGGGGAAATAAAAACCAAACACCCCCCTACCCCACCCCCTCTGCGAATCCTCAACAGAAATGCTCACAACAATGAAAACTTTGGACAGGAGGAAGAGCACGGCTGGGTGGGCAGGTAGGTGTCTTGGTCGTCTGTGGCTTGGGGGGCACTTTTTTCAGTGCCATTGTAACTTTGAACAGTCACTAAGTGAACTGTTGTAAGTTGAGACTACCTGTTCTTTATCACTTTTTTCCTTTTTTTTTTTTTTTTGGTCATCACGTTTTTGACACCTTGCTAGGTGACTGGTGGTACTTGGATGTTGCCATATCCTAAAAGTGGTACAATAGGTGAAAAGGTTGAAAAGCCTGCTACAGACCTGAGATGTTGCCAAACTGTTTCAGAAGAATGTAGCATCACAGCTAGAAAAAAGTTAGTCACTTACTCATTGTGTCATCAGACATTTCCTAGAAATCATTTCACTGATAAAGGCGACTGTGAAATCCTACAATACACGATTAAATGTTAAGGTTTAACCAAATGTGTAAATTCAAAGATAACTCTTAGGTCATATTTCAAATATCACTAGGGATCAGTAGGTTTTTAACAAAAGCCATTGCCCTTGTTTAATATTGTAGTGGAGAACTAGGAGCCTGCAATTAAGTCATAGATTTAAATGTATTAACAATCCCTTTCTTAGGAAAGAAAGATATGTATTGTGCCTTAATCCCATTACCATAGCTGCTACTAAATGTTATTGTACCTCTCACGTAAATTTTTAGTACTTATGGACATTTATAGAATGTTGGAAAGTGGGAAATAACCACAAGAAAATTTAGGTGCAAAAGTATATCTGACAAAGCAATTGTGCTCTATGAGAAAAACATCCAAAACCCATGGATCTCACAAATCAAATGCTTTTCAGTGACTTAAAATTATATCACAATGGGCATGCATCAATGGTTGATTTATGCATTTCTCAGAAGTATGAAGAAGGCAAAAGATTGTTAATTAATCAGCTTCCTAAAATATTTTTGGATTAAGTACATCTTGATATGATTTGGAAAGACGTTTCTTATGTTATTAGCAAAACGTAAAGCTCAAAACCACTTACAGTATTAGTTACATTTTACTAGTGTGAGGATCCTCAGAATACATTCTTACGTTGTACACAAAAATACCTTGATGGGCCATACAGAAGGCAGAATCCGAAATACATAACTCCAGTTCATTCATTTCTTCTATATGCTGAGAGACAATAACAAAGCATCTTACCTCCTCTGAACTTGAGGTGTTATTCTCATTAAGAAACTAACAGGAAATTCAGGGCTTTTTTTGTCATAGAACGCCCCTTTTTTGGATGGAACCTTGTAGGGTAGGCAAGGCAGGTTGTATGACGTGTGTGAGTTCCGGCACCTTTTTTTTTTTTTTTTTTTTACAAAAAAAGCACTGAGGAAATTTAATTCCAAAGTAGTATTAAAAACAATCTTGGGATAAGCTGATAACTGCTTTGTCTGTATTGTTCCAAAATAAAAACTAGGTTTTGATTACTTTGAAGCCAGTGCCAAGGAGAATATCAACGTGAGGCAAGTCTTTGAACGTCTTGTGGACATCATTTGTGAGAAGATGTCAGAGAGCATGGAATCAGAAGCTTCAAAGGCTACTGCTGGGAAGAATGTGCGGCTCATATATCAGCCACCTCCACTGCAGCAGAAGTGCTCCTGTTAGTGCCTCAAAAATCAGTAGGAAAATTTTCTCTTGATGCAGGAAAATTTTCTCCTCACTTACTGTCTTTAGAAAGGGATGTCTCTGTGCTGGTGGAACTACTGTAAGTACATTTGTTCTATGTCAACAAAAACATATTCTGTGCCATGAATAAAATAAAAAGTGGCTGTAAGTGCTAGCATTCCATTGAGAATTTATCTTAAGGTTTAATATTTTATAGTGAATTATGCTTGGTGTTTCTAATAATTTTATTAACAATTGAGCCAAACAACATGAATTCAAAAACACTTCTGAATCTGCTCATCAGAAGCCACTGCTAAGACTGAAGTATGTTTAAATAAATAGCATTTAGCTGTAATGAAGACATACGTTAGATCAGTGATTCTCAACCTTTCTAATGCCGTGACCCCATAATACAGTTCCCCATGTTGTGGTGACCCCCAAGTGGGTGTGGCCACCAATAAGAGGGAGTAGGACAGCTAGGGAAAAGGGAAAAAAATGGCAGACAGCATGGTTTGGTGACCCCCGTGAAATGGTCATTCGACCCCAAATGGGGTCCCGACCCACAGGTTGAGAACCACTGCGTTAGATGCATGTTGATAAAAGGGAATTAAGACAGAAGCAAGTAACAGAATTATTAGCACGCGCAGTAATAATTTTGAGATGCTGCGTTGCTCAGTTTCTTTCATTTTATTTTTTGGTAGTCTTTCCAACCTATCGCACACTCAAATAACCCAAATATTTCTTGTTATTTGGTAATAAGTCTCACAAACTCAGTGGTAATTAAGAGATGCAAAACGTTTTGCTATAACTAAGGTTGCAATGCTTTCTTCACCATTATCAGAATAAATTCAAACTTTAATGAGGCTTACTCTGGTAAGATTGTACATATAATTTACATAAACACATACAATATTCATTTCATTTCAGCCATTGTATGGAAAGTAAGTAAAAATAATCAGTAACTGTGATTTTTTTTCTCATTTTGGTATTATAACAAAAAGATTTATTTTCTTGTATATTTATGATATATTACAAGATACTGACTTAAAGTGCTTGTAGTGTATTTGTTGTTCTTGATAAGTTTCTGACAAAATAAAATATTATTTGGTAACTACAGGTTATTTTATTAATTTAGGTTGCTTATGAGTATAAACAATCTATCCAAATACAATAGGAGGTTCTTTCAAATGTACGGCTATGTTTCAGAGTAATTTCCTTTCTAAAACTACTAGGCAGAATAAAAAAAAGAAATTCAGGCAATGTTAATTATATTACAGTTTATGTAGCATGTTAGGCTGTGAGTCATGTTGAATTCTGCAGATGGCTATCATGCTAACACCAAGGGAGAACTTATTTTCCAAGTATCGCATATGAAAGAGAAACTTGCTGGATCAATCTCAATCCCTAAGGTAAAGAATTTGATTTATTATAAATTCTGCCCTCTACTGATCCAAAAATGGAACAGAACAGAACAAAACAGAGCTAGAAGGGACCTTGGAAGTCTTATAGTCTAGCCCCCTGCTAGATATGATAAATGACACTGAAAAATGGGGAAAATGCCTCTTGGTGTAAATTAGAACTAGGCAGGGAAAACATGCATAATATAATTTCTAGCATTTGTTGCAGCCCCTTCAACTAGTGGTGACAATTTTCCTGTGTAGCAAACAAAGCTGCTTATGTTTTTATCTGCCTCTTTGCACTGTTTTGCAGTTGTTTTTTTGAGATTCTTTGTACTCATCAAATCAGGTCTCATTATCTTTTGAGTTATGCTGGTGATGCAGACATCACCTTTGTGGCATTTTCTCCAAATACATATATCTCTTAATTCGGTGTTAACAAAAATCTGAGATTTTCAGATTCAGAAGAAAAATACACTGCTTGAAGCGACTTAACTATATTATGGACAAGAAAAACTTTACTACGAAGCCTAATATAATAAATAGAAATATTAGAAATATGAAATATTATATTTAATACATTTCAAGTTTACCTTTTGCTTCCCCACCCAGCATTCCATGTTCAAAACACAATAAAGATAAAATGAAATACAACAAATATCAGCATGAACGTTTTTATAACACAATTGGGTCAGTTGAAAAGAAATTTCCATGAAATTAAAGCAACAATTCTATTAGCAGTATCCCAGAAGTAACTCTTGAGTCAGACTCAACTTCTGATAAATTCATGGCCATTTCCATGCAGTTTCCTTCACAGCAATAGGAAAAAGCTCATCACTTCTGGGATACTTTTTTATTTCCTGGTGTAACCTACAGATTGGGTGGTCTCCCAATTTAAGGCATAACCAGAAATCTGCTAAGGTTACAAAAGTACTACCTCCTTAGGCTACTGGGAGTAAATCTCATTACATTCAGTTCTATATATAGTAGACAAAAAAATGATCATAGGTCAAGGTGGGGAGAAAAATGATTTATCACCTTCTTTATATATTGGAAGATTAGATTACAGTCAAGTCTGAACACACCAAGTATCAAGAATATTCTTCTTTGCAAAACAACTAATTTAAATGGAGAAAGTTAAGGAGTGTTTAAATCCCCACCACAGTTTTACAATAGGATGGCTGTAACTGATTGAAGATGGCTTAGGTTTATTTAAATATTTTTTTCATAGGTATTGGTTGCAACAGATTTTAATAAAGGTAGAGAATGTCTACTCTTTTAAAGTAATGATGTTATTAAGGCCAATTAAGCATTAGGTGTTGATTCTTAAATGTTAACTCCCTAACTCTTTTGAGTCAGATGATCTACGCAGGGGTGGGCGGGGGGGGGGCAAGAGCCTCAGCGAGCTGCATCTGAATACAGGTAGTCCTTGACTTCTGACCAAAATTTCTGTTGTTAAGCAAGACATTTGTTAAGTGAGTTTTGCCCCATTTTACAACCTTTCTTTCCCTAGTTGTTAAGTGAATCACTGCAGTTGATAAGTTAGTAACTCGATTCTTAAGTGAATCTGGCTTCTCCATTGACTTTGCTTGTCAGGTCGCAAAAGGTGATCCCATGACCCCAGGACACTGCAACCATCATAAATAGCATCTGAGTTTTAATCCCATGATCATGAGGATGCTGCAACAGTCATATGGAAAACGACCATAAGTCACCCTTTTCAAGTCACCCTGTTTTAACTTCAACCACTAAACCAACTGTTGTAAGTTAAGGACTACGTGTACTCCAATTGTGTACACTGTTTTTAAATTTATGTATACCAAACTTCTTGTATGAAAATTTAACAGAGGACTTTTATCCACTCCCCACCGCCGTACTTCTTTTTCTCCAACTTTACACTATATGAGAGGCAACATCAGGTGCTCACTTGCGGGTGGGATTAGACAAGACACTTCTTGGCTATCTCAAACTAGGGCCCCGTCCGTCTCTGCCCCATCCATTACATCTGCCAACATGCCACTTTGTTTGCAAATACATTACTTCTACAGGTAGTCCTTGACTTATGACCACAACTCAGCCCAGCATTTGTGCTGCTACGTGAAACATTTGTTAAGTGAATTTTGCCTCATTTTACAACCTTTCTTGCCACAGTTGAGTGAATCACTGCAGTTGTTAAATTAGTAACACTGTTAAGTGAATCTGGCTTCTCCATTGACTTTGCTTGTCAGATGGTTGCAAAAGTGGATCACATGATCCTGGGACACTGCACCCATTGTAAGTATGCATCAGTTGCCAAGAGTCTGAATTTTGATCATGGGACAATGGGGGTGGTGCAATGGTCCAAAGGGTGAAAAATGGTCCTAAGTCACTTTTTCAATGCCATTGTAACTTTGAATGGTCACTAAATGAACTGTTGTAAGTCAAGGACTAACTGTTCTTTACCCAGTATAACCACCTAGGGGGAAAAAATCTAGGAAAAAATTCCTTTCCTAGAGAGTTAGAGATCTACAGGCTTCCAAATATGGAAGGATCCTTAATTCCCACCAGCCCCAACAAATGAGTGCGGAAAGCCGAGAGTTGCTGTCCGACAGTATCAAAATAAATCTGAGTTGTTGATCTATGTCGCAGAATAACCAAAACCACTTTTTTCCTACGAACTGCTACGAACAAGAAATCTCATGTCTTGGTCGAACTTAACGACGGACGTCACACATTTTACACAGAAAGCAACATTCCGTTCTGAGCGCCTCGGCCTCAACCGACAGTAAACGGCAACGGGTTTGCTCTGCTCCCGCCTCCTCCGCCGCTATGTATCTATCAGAGAAGCGATTTGCCGAAGGGCCTCCGGATTTGTTGGCGGGATCACATGGGCAAGAACCTGGGCTCTGATTGGATAACAGCCGGTGTGTTCAGTCCTTAGCACCGGCCTGTGATCTTGCAGGCTGGAGCGGCCCGGCTGGGTTTTGGCCCGCGGCGGATGCGGAAGGTGATAGCTGCTGTATCGCGGAGTTGCTCGGGAATAAGTCCGCTGCGAATAGGGCGAGCCTTCCACTGTCGGGATCGTGCCGGCCTGAGCGGCCATCTAGCCGGGCCCGGAAAGATCTTCGCCTTCAGGCCCATCGTGCGTGTCTCCTCCGCAGTTATCTTGACAGCCATGCCGGGTAGAACCAAGGCCTCGTCTGCCTGCGGCCCTGAGCAGCCTGAGGACTTGGAGGGCAGCCGTGGGGCCAAAGCCGGCGCTGTCCAGGAAGAAGCTGATGCGGAGAGCGGAGACGCCACCGCCGCCTGTGAGCCTTGCCCCAACTTGGGCGATCCCGAGATTGTCAAGTCCCCCAGTGATCCCAAACAGTACAGGTACTCTTTGAGATGCCCACGGTAGAGCAGGCTGCCAAACACTCTGTGTGTGTTTGTATGTGTGTATGTCGGATTTGTGGAATGAATTTGCCTACTCGCTTTAAAAGCTTTTTCTAACCGGAGGGTCATCCAGAAGAATTGCACCATAACTTCTTCCATAGTCATCATGGAAGTACGGATGGTTAGTCTGATATATTTCGAGGGATCTAGAAGGTGCCCAACCTTCTAGATCCCTTCTTTGTTCAGAGGTAAGTTGCAGATAAGGCAGTGAGACTTCATGTTTTGTTTGTGAGCAATCTCTGAGTACAGATAGTCCTTGTCTTACGACCAAAATTGAGCCCAAAATTTCTGTTGCTAAGTGAGACATTTGTTAAGTGAGTTTGCCCCATCTTACGACCTTTCTTGCCACAGTTGTTAAGTGAATCCCTGCAGTTGTTAAGTTAGTAACACTGTTGTTAGGTGAATCTGGCTTCCCCATGGATTTTGTCAGAAGGTCACAAAAGGTGATCACATGACCCTGGGACATTTCTAATGTCATAAATATGAGTCAGTTGCCAAACATCTGAATTTTGATCACCTGACCATGGGGATGCTGCAACGGTTGTAAGTCTGAAAAATGGTCATGTGTTACTTTTTTCAGTGTTGTAACTTCAAATGGTCACTAAATGAACTGTTGTAAGTCGAAGAATATTTGTATCTGGTCAGATGCTAGATAGGACTAATGTTGGTTCAATCCAATCCAATATGTGGATTCTTGAATTAGGACCACTCAGGATAATTTACCAACCATGGATTTAGATTTGTCCACAGAGGTTCAGAGCCATGTTTGGGCATAAAACTCACTGTTTAGTATTTAGTTGTTAAATTCAAGAAAAATTCTGCATCTTTAATCTGAGATTAAAATGATATATAACTCAAAAGTGTACTTTGGTATGAGGTTTTTCAAGAAAGTGTGGACATATAAATAATTCCTGAAAGTGTGCATTTGAGATGAAAGGAGGACTCGCTGTTAGAAGTGGATCTTATTTGAGATAAGTATCTATTTTTCATTCTTACCTCAAGCACATCATAGAGTACCAACAATCTGAACTGTTTTCTGGAGGAGTGTATGCTAATAGTGGAAGGGGTGAGTCACATTGCCCATTCTGGAATTCATTATAATGTAAGATGTATTTAAAAAAAACAAATGAATATTTTAAAAGGTCTTGTTTGGTCCAATAGTTCATTAAAGAGACCCTGCAAAGACATAGCGTGCCAGGAATAACACATTTAGTTTTCATTCAAAGGCATTGAAAAGAATGTCTAGTCCAGACATGTCAAAGACAAGGTCTGGGGGCCGGATGCGGCCCACAAAGTGGTTTCATGTGGCCCGCGAAGCCATCCTGGAAACACTGAGGGAACAGCCCCTGCTGCCTTGGCCCTGGCCCAGGCCAGCTGGGAGCCAATGTACAATTTTGTGGTGGCCATCTATGCTGAAACTCATTCAGTTTTAGCTCCACAAGGTCGTCTAGAAACAGCGAGGGACCAGCCCCTGCCGTGTCAGCGCCGCCCTCTGGGTGCATGCTGGGGAGGTATCACCCTTTGTGAGGAATGAAGAAATGGACCATGCCTTGGCGCTTGCCCCGGTCCCACCCCCTTCTGCCAGAGACCCTCAGATCTGTCCCACTCCTGCCCAGGCACCCTTGACGCGAACGATATAGAGCTGGCCATGCCCACCCAGTACGCCACACCCACTCCATCCACACCCACACAGTAGGCTGCACCCACCCTGGCCATACACACCTGCCCCCCCCGGAGGGCAACCGCAATGCTGATGCAGCCCTCAGTGAAATTGAGTTTGACACCCCTAGTCTAGTTGTATGTCTGTTTAACTTTCTAGATACATCAGATTAAAAAATGGATTATGTGCCTTGCTGATTTCGGACTTGCATAACCCAGATGGTAGCCCTTGTGTGGTATCTTCAGAGGGAGAAGATGAGGGTGACTCTGAAGAAGAAACTGATGATGATGATGATTCTGGAGCAGAAATAGAAGATGATCAAGAAGGCTATGATGATGAATGTGGTGATTATGATGAAGATTTAGATCCTGATAGTGAATTAGAAGAGCTAACAGATAAAGAAGAAACTCGGAAAAGAAATTGTACAGAAAAGCAGGTATGTATAATTAATTTGGATTGGATAATGATTATAGTTATAAACGGCTTTAGGCATTGATATAATTTACAGGTAGTGTGAATTTAGTGTGAATTTCAATAATGTGGTCTATGATTTAGTGTGAATTATATATTGATGCTAGGTTGCCTTTAATGAAACCCAAAATTTAGTGAATATGAGGCTGGTGTGCACTGTTGAGGCTACTGCATCTCCAAGTGTGGTTGTGGTTTTAGATACTGCTAATCTTCATGTTTGCAAAATGGAGAGAAGAAAGATTGTCAGGAAAACAGCACAATTTGATATAATTGAATAACATGAAAATGATCATAGCAGAGTTAAAATAGAGTGAGATGTTGGAATGTCTGAATTTATGAAAGATTTTTTTTAATTTTTATTTTGTTTTCTGTAACTATTCTGACTTTTTAAACTATACGTTTAAATTGTAAGTATATTCTTTTTATCCTACTGTAATATTTCATTAAAATGCGGTGCATATAAAAAATTACATTTCAGACTTTTCATTGCTTATTTCTATCAAAGTGGAACCAATTACCATATTTTCTATCAGAATATCTCTTTGAATAGTGCAAATTTGAATAATGCCACCATTTCATAGGATTCATTAACCACACTAATTGAGATTTAACTGTATATTAATAATAAAATAAGGGAATGAAACAGAGTAGCCATGTGCAACTTCCTAACCCAGAAACCTTTCAGTTCAGTTGTGAGACCATTACTTAGTATGTTCCATGCCCAGATTTAGAAGACTTCAACATTTTAGGCACTTTAGCTCCCCCCACCCCTTGTTTACCTAGTCATGCATAAAAATGAACTAAGGTAAGGAACATGGGTATACATGCTTTGTATTTCGGATTAAGAACTGTTAGGCAGATGCAGCAGTAATTCTTCTGCTTTACTGGAAAGTCTAATATGTTGAAGATCTTTAATGATCTTTCTGATAAATATATCAATAACTTCTATAAGAAGCATTACAGGAGACACATCTTGCTTGTAAAATCATAAATCCCTACTTTGACATAGCTCTATGGAGCCAAACTCCAGCATTCTTTATTTTGCATACCACTGAAAGTGAAAAAAAGATCTTTAAAGAATCTTTTTTTAATGAAGGAATTAACGTTTTATAATGCAGCATGTGATGTTTTTCTAAATATTTCTCTGTATTTCTCTTCTTTCTTCAGTCTGCAGCTGCACTTTGTATTGGTGTCGGCAGTTTCTCTGATCCTGATGAACTACCTGGGCTGGCACATTTTCTGGAGCATAGTATGTTTTAAATGTCACCTTTACCTATTTTTAGCCTGAAGTCCGTGCTATATAGTTTTCCATTTGGGTGATTTGAGTTTATCAGATTGATGCAAAACTAGATATAGAATCTTGCTTAAATCTTAATTATCTATGAAATAGTCTTTAAAATCATTTCCAGTAAATTTGTATTAAAGCAGTTACGTGGTGGCTGGTCTCAGAATTCTGCTTTATCAAGTATAGTACAGTTAATGCTAACTTTAATTTTTGTTTCAGTGTGTTTAATCCTTGGAAGTAGAGACTGTTATTGTTTTTTTTTTTTTTATAGATTATTCTTAGGCAATACAGGGAGAGCCTATAGAAGCATTGTGTTGATGTGCATATGAATGCACAAAACAACCAAGGATCTACTGCATAACTGATTATTTACAAGCAGTTCTCTATTTACAGCCATTTGTTCAGTGATTGTTCAAAATGATGACAGTGTTGAACATGGACTTACAACTGGTTCATGAAGTTGCATGGTCATGTGGTCTTAGTGCTTGGGTTCCCAGGTTGCAGTTTTGACTTCACAATGAGCCGCAGTCACTGTGAAGTCATTGATCGCCACTTGTGACCTTCTCTGCCAGCTTCCCATAAGCAAAGTCAATGCGGAAGCTTGCAAGGAAGATCACAAGTTGCTCCCGCCATTTTTTATTCAGAGGAGTCCAGTTGTGGAATTCAAGATCCCAGGGATCTTGTTCTCTGTAGCATTCCATTGCTTGCCCCACACTCTGTAGTGCAGTGGTTCTCAACCTGTGGGTCGGGACCCCATTTGGGGTCGAACGACCATTTCACGGGGGTCGCCAAACAAGGCTGTCCGCCATTTTTTCCCCCTTTTCTTTGGCCACGCCCCTGGCACCCGGTGATGTATAAGTGGTTGGGGGTCACCACAACATGGGGAACTGTATTATGGGGTCACGGCATTAGAAAGGTTGAGAACCACTGCTGTAGTGCATCCCATCCACAGAGCCTGCCTGTGGGCTGTACTGACCTGCTGATGCTCCACAGCGCCCTCCTGAGGCAACCCCCTTTTCCATGCCTGGGACTGCTGCCTCCTCCCATAAAGGACCCATGCAGTCCTGGAGTTATGACAGCAACAGGACCTTCTGGGATTACCATTCCTGAGCAATGCCGTCATGTGGCATCACACTTTATTGCTTAGTGATGGAAACGAGAGAAAAGAAGAGTAATGTCTTGTGGTATTGATATGTTTCCGCTATTCAGGTGAATAACTTCCTTCCTATTTTTGATTCTGTCCTAGTGGTTTTTATGGGTAGTTCAAAGTATCCAGATGAGAATGGATTTGATGCATTTCTGAAGAAACATGGTGGGAGTGATAATGCATCAACAGACTGTGAACGAACCATCTTCCAATTTGATGTACAGAGAAAATATTTCAAGGAAGCTCTTGATAGGTAATTCAGCTGTGAAATGTAGTGAAATGACACTATATTTCAATTAAAGTATTTAATATTATGTATTTTAAGTTTAGTTCACTATATTATTTTACTTTTACTTAAAGCTTTCTGTAGAGCAGAGATGGACAACTTAAAAGAGAAGGGAGCTATACATGTCAGGGCAGTGACACGAAAACTATTTATGCACATTAACAAGAAAGAGTGCTTTGTTTAAGGGCTACACTACATTTTCTGTGCCCATTTAATTTCAAAATGGTGAGATCTGTGTCACTGAATTTTGCAGTTAGGTTGAGAGAAATCTTGGGAGACCTCAAAAAATATTTTGAGATAGGAAGACAGTTGTCCTGAAGAGTGGAATCTTGTGGATCATTCAGTGTCAACTTTTACAGGGAAGATAATTAATTGTAAACATTAAAATGTAAATGTAAATAGGAATTCCAAAGCCTGGGGCT
The DNA here is from genome assembly GCF_016545835.1 of Crotalus tigris. Taxonomy (NCBI): domain Eukaryota; kingdom Metazoa; phylum Chordata; class Lepidosauria; order Squamata; family Viperidae; genus Crotalus; species Crotalus tigris. The sequence goes on from NW_024100081.1 coordinate 4,562,021, forward strand.
TTTGTTAGAGCAGGGGTTCCCAACCGGGGGCGTGAGACGATGTTCCAGGTGGTGTGAAAACTTGAGTTTTCAAAATTATAGTCTATATGTATAATTTGTTGCTGTTATTTCGAACTTTTCTAAGGGGTGCAAGAATATATCAGAAGCGTTCTAGGGGTGCGGGGTATAAAAAAGTTTGGGAACCGCTATGTTAGAGTTTACACAGTTGGGGCAATTCATACTGAAGCATAAAAAACTGAGATTTCTTAAGGTGTACATGGAATTCATGGGAAAGAAAATTAACCATGTCAAAACTGGTCATATGACCATTTAAAAACACGTCATTATTGCTCTTAATTTTATGTCAAACTCAGCATTTCTGCTTACAGTTATTTTCTGCTTCAGGTGGGCCCAGTTTTTCATCCACCCTTTAATGATCCGGGATGCAATTGATCGGGAAGTTGAAGCTGTGGATAGTGGTAAGAGTTCTGAATGATCTTTCAATTTCATATTTTGTTTTTTGTGTTTTATTTTTGTTTTTAAAAACTACCTTGTTTGGCCTGCAGATAGTAGTAGCATCCCTCCATCTATGCAGGAATGCTCTTACTAACTGAACAGCAGGTAGTCCTCAGATTATAACAGCAGTGGAAGCAGAAATTCCATTGCTAAATAGAGCAACATTATATGACTGCCTAACATAGCAACGGCAGTCCTGGTGGACCCAGTTACTCTTGTAATGTGGGGATCATGAGGGTCACTCAATGGGAAGTGGCAGATGTCTCAGGCAAGCAGAAGGGTAGGTGCCATTGGTAGGTATGGAGCGTGGATGGGGGCACGGAGTACTGAGGCAGGTGTTCTGGAACATGTATAAGTACTGCAGAGGGGTGGGGAATGGGGGGCTGTGGACAGGCACTTCAGAGTACAGGTGGGCCAAAAAGCAGCCGGAGCGATTTCCAAATTCCTACTGGCTTCCCCATTCACTTTGCTTGTGGGAAACTGGCAGGGAACATATTCTTATAGCGAAGGCTGCTGTTGTAGACTGGGATTGTCTTGAAATCTGAAAGCTTTGTTTTTTTTAAAACAACAGAATATCAGCTTGCAAGACCCTCTGATGCAAACAGACGAGAGATGTTATTTGGCAGTCTCGCTAAATCTGATCATCCTATGAAGAAGTTTTTCTGGGGTAAGTGTATCTGTTGTGACTGTTGGTATCGAGTTGATTTCAGATCTAAGAGTCTTTGCTGTTGAATCCACCAGTGAAATAGACTCATCCTTCTCCATTTGCTTCTAATTAGTTTAGTAATCGGCAGAGGTCAGGGGGCAATTCAGAGCAGATTTAGGGATGCATGGGCCACATGAACAAAAAGAAAGAAATATGTGCTAGGCTGAAGCCAGCCAGATTTAATATATACATTTATGGAAAGTTCAGTAGTGCAGAAATTAATCTGTATGATAATCAAGTAATATTGTGATTTCTGTTCCTAATTATGCCTTGATCAGTGTACCAGGAATGGTTTAGCATAGCTGATGTTACAGTACTAAGTTTATAAAATAACTGAATTAAATTCCTGCTACTGCATTTTGGAGGGGAAAAGCAAATATATCAGTTTACTTTTTACTGATCTGATTCATTCTTTCATTTCAATTTGATTTGAGTTTGGCACTGCCCGACTCCAAACTGACTCTTAGAAGCTTAAGTATCAGTGGTAATTAGTAAATTATGTTATAGAATTAAACAAGGATATCTGGAAAAGGGAAGAAGCAGCTGATGGGAAAATACATCACATAACAGGTGTATGGTGGTTGCTAGAGTCCATTCAGCTGGGAGTGAGGTTAAGTTTCACTTTATAACCTTCTCTAAAGCAATTGCATTACTGGAGAAAAGCAATAAGTTATGTTGGCAAGTGAAATTTTTAGTATGCAAAGGATTAATAACTAGATTTGGAGGTTCATTAGCATTACATTCATTAGCAAAGAAATCAGTGTAAAGAGTACAAAAATGAAATGCAAAATACTGAATGAGTTTAGTATACAGGTGATAACGGCACGTACAACAGCATGGTCAATATAATGTAATACTGTGAGATAACAATGCACCTTGTTTCAGTCGTCCTGAAACAGAGAAGCAGAGAAACAGCTCCAAAGCATGATGTTGCCACCCCCATGCTTCACAGTAGGTATGGTGTTCTTTGGATGCAACTCAGCATTCTCTCTGCTCCAAACACGACGAGTTGTGTTTCTACCAAACAGTTCTATTTTGGTTTCATCTGACCATAGGACATTCTCCCAATCCTCTTCTGGATCATCCAAATGCTCTCTAGCAAACTTCAGATGGGCCCTGACATGTACTGGCTTAAGCAGGAGGACACGTCTGGCACTGCAGGATCTGAGTCGGCGGCGTAGTGTGTTACTGATGGTTGCCTTTGTTACGTTGGTCCCAGCTCTCTGCAGGTCATTCACTAGGTCCCCCCGTGTCGTTCTGGGATTTTTGCTCACCGTTCTTGTGATCATGTTGACCCCACGGGGTGAGATCTTGCGTGGAGCCCCAGATCGAGGGAGATTATCAGTGGTCTTGTATGTCTTCCATTTTCTAATTATTGCTCCCACAGTTGATTTCTTCACACCAAGCTGCTTTCCTATTGCAGATTCAGTCTTCCCAGCCTGGTGCAGGACTATAATTTTGTTTCTGGTGTCCTTTGACAGCTCTTTGGTCTTCACCATAGTGGAGTTTGGAGTGTGACTGTTTGAGGTTGTGGACAGGTGTCTTTTATACTGATAACAAGTTCAAACAGGTGCCATTAATACAGGTAATAAGTGGAGGACAGAGAAGCCTCTTAAAGAAGAAGTTACAGGTCTGTGAGAGCCAGAAATCTTGCTTGTTTGTAGGTGACCACATACTTATTTTCCACCATAATTTGCAAATAAATTCTTTCCAAATCAGACAATGAGATTGTCTAGATTTGTTTTATCATTTTGTCTCTCATAGTTGAGGTCTACCTATGATGACAATTACAGGCCTCTCTCATCTTTTTAAGTGGGAGAACTTGCACAATTGGTGGCTGACTAAATACTTTTTTGCCCCACTGTATTTGCATTCTTCATAATTTGTTTCAGCTAGTTAAGGATTTAGGGAGACATCAAGGAGGGCTACAGATGCAGAAGAAAGGAAAATGAAATATTTTGGAGGAAAAGGAAGAGAAAACTCTTGTTATTTCACATTTCTTTCTGGCAGATGATACAGGATGGTGTGGCCTGGCTGAGGGAGGCTCAGATACACGCCAAACTAGACAAAATAAAACTAATTCCGTGAAAGCAGAGTCTTTACTCAGTACTTTTTGCTGTGACAGCTGTGCTTTTCTTGACAACTTGGCAGATATAGTGCCATTTTTCATTTGAAAATTAATCCGTAGGATCGTTACTAGACATGGTGACAGCCACTAAGTTGGGTGGCAGGAAATTGTGATTAAATAAATTCACGATGGGCAAGTTCATTGAGAGCTATTTGCCTTTAATAGTCAATACTATTGGAGGAGCCCATGCCTCCAGATTCCTGTTACAGTGAAATATGTGTCTCATATTTGTGAGCCCCAAAGAAGTACTGTATCTGGCTGGCCACAGTGAAAAAAAAAAAACCCACACCATTAAACTAATATAGTCCTTGGCATGATCCAGCAGGACTATTTTTATGCGTATACTTCCATGTGTTGAAATCCAGGTTGTTATGTTATTTTGTGCCTGCGGAGGAAAAGAGCGTTAGTTCTTTTGATCAGTATAAAAGTTTCAAGCAGAGATTTCATAACTGTGAGCAGTTCTTTATTTTGAACTTCATTTACAGGTAATGCGGATACACTGAAACATGAGCCAAAAGAAAATGGGATTGATACCTATACCAGGCTGAAGGAATTCTGGCAGCGATATTATTCAGCGCACTACATGACTTTAGTTGTGCAGTCAAAAGGTAAGCGCTGTAAGAGGTAGTTTTAAAAAATACTGTCAATGTTGTTGCTTCAGTTCTCTGGAGCAGTTCCACAGGAAGTTCCAAGGAAATTCAGCCTGTAGGCTTTATAACATTGGCACCTCTGCATTGGCTGCTTGAACAACACATTCTCACCTTTCTCCTCTTTTCCTGATGATATGCTGCTTGTTTTCCCTGAGTTATGTGCCAACACTTTTTTTTCTCCCTCAATAGAAATCTTGGATACTCTGGAAACATGGGTGACTGAAATCTTCTCAGAGATCCCAAATAAGTAAGATACATTTTCCTATTGTTTGTAATAAGCAGGATATTAAATTGGGTGTACCATTCCGCAACTAATATGATATTAGATATTTGATTTATTCACTTCTGGTTTTTAGTTTCTCATCCTTTTCTCTGCACTTACCAATTGCTGGTTTATAGTCTTTTTCCTTTGCAATTGCTTCAAGTTAACAGTAAGGAGAAAAAAAGAATCTGATCTAAGTCAGAGTTGTCGGGTTTCCACATATAACTCAAATCAACCGGAGAGGACACTTTATACAACATATAGGCAAATTCTGTTCACATATTTTATTTCTTTAGAAAAAAAAACCATATAGTTGCCCCACTCGTGACTGGGCAGCTTATAGAAATAAAATCCCAAATACAAGTTCAATAACCCTCCTCCCTCCAAGGGACAGCAGTCAAACCAACCAGTTGGTAGACTCCATGTCACCCTGGGTTCCCCCAGACCATGTCTTCGGGGCCTTTTGAAAGAGTGTCAAGTTAGGAGCCAATCGTTATTTCCACCGGGATGATGTTCCACAGGTGCCACAATGGAGAAGACCTTCCTTCTTGGTCCCACTAGATGGACTTTCTTAAGAGAGGGAACCCATTACTCTGCCTGACTGCTCTGGAGGATCAGGTAGATCAGAGGTAGTCAACCATTGCTCTTTTATGACTCGTGGACTTCAATTCCCAGAATTCCTGAGCCAGCTTAGTTGAAGTCCACGAGTCATAAAAGAGCCCAGGTTGCCAACCTTGAGGTAGATGGAGCTGGAAAAATACAGTCCTTCAGATAACTTGCCCCCAGGCCCTGCAGGGCTTTAAAAGTGAGAACCAGCACCTTGCATTTCACCCATAGGCAAATCTGCAATCAGGGCAATTCCCACAATATTTAAATTGTAAAGATTAGATCCTGTTTTTATTCAAGGATAAAGCTTGGGTAGCCATCTTGGCCAAGCTTGCATACATTTCTGAAGGAGATGGGCGGTTCAGAAATGGGAAATATAAATAAAATAAGTAAATACATGTCGCTCGGCGTAGCGAGTTTGGTTTTTACCTATTTGTATGCTGTCTAGACCATCTTGTCTTTTTGACGTGTACAAGCTAAATTCCAAGTGCAAGTCTGGTTAAGATAGGACAGAATGGGACAGTCCTAAAGAAATTGTGTGCTATTTTTATAAATAGGGGCAGAACCTTGAATCCAGAAGCCCTTACTCATAGCTATAGGCTGTGTGTGTGTTGTCATAGTTACAAATATATTCTGCTGAACAAACAGCAACATTGATAATTCGTTAGATTAAGGATTTGATATGTGGAATTGAATAATCCCTTAACAACCAGTGTTAAAAAATATGTAAGGCCTGATCTCATAAAGTGATTTGATTTGTGATGATCCTTGCTAGATTAGGTAAGATGTGTGTGCACATATATGTAAATATGTGTGTTCTTTGTTTTCAAGTGATTTATCCAGACCAATATTTGGCCATCTGACAGACCCTTTTGACACTCCAGATTTTCCTAAACTTTACAGAGGTGAGTGATGTAGCTGGGTAACTCCCACAATGCTGTCTACTGTGAATCCACATTGGTTTTAAAATTCCTAGATTTAAAATGAATGCTGGTTTTTTGTTTTGCATATGGAAATCTTGAGGAAATCTGGAATTATCCTGACTTTATTTATTTATAAAGAAAGTTTTTTTTATTTTTAGTGGTTCCAATCCGAAAAACTCACTCTTTAAACATCACTTGGGCTCTTCCTCCACAAGAACAGTATTACAGGTAAATTTTAATTCTTATTCTCTCCTGCCCCGCCCCCTCCCTCTCCTGTTCCATGGATAATACAGTGGAATTGGATTAGGTAAATGTATTAAAAGTCTAGTATGGCATATGCAAGCTGATAATTTAATTTTGATAATTGCATTATATATGTTGAAATGCTGTTCTACTTATGGCAAACAAGGAAGGTGACCTTTGTAAAGAATTATTCTCCAGTTCTCTATTTTGGGTTTATTTTGTTATAATGATTAGAAACTGGAATTTTCAAATTACAGTTAATGTTAACGTTTCACTTTGTAGGGTGAAGCCACTTCACTATATTTCTTGGCTTGTTGGACATGAAGGCAAAGGCAGCATTCTTTCATATCTTAGAAAAAAGTATGTATCCTAGTGAAAACTGTTGGTATTTGCCATGATAAATGATGAAAACAAGGAATCCAACTTGCTAAATTGAAAAGCTATATACATTGTTACCTTATTTCTGTAGTATACATTGTTGAGCATCCTGCCACTTTACTGACTGACCAAGTTAAAGACAGTCATAAACTATGCTGAGGTTGAAGAAGAAGATTGCTTGAAAGCTGTAAGCATAAATCTCTAGTAGGGTAATTTGAATGGTGCCATCTGGATTCTAGCCCTTGGCCTGATGCTTTCAAGGTAGCATCTCAGCGCAGGAAAAAGCATGAGGCATTCCATCTTGACTCCTCCAACAAAAAGGTGTTGAAGTAGCTCCACCAAACATTTATGAAAACCACTAGAAAGCAAGAAAACAACCAGTTTGTTTCAGAGTGAAGCTTCTAATGCAGTGCCAAGATCGGATGCTGTTCTGTGGAATTACAGTAAAGAAGGAAGACTTCTCCACCCCATCTTCGAGGCTTCCCTTAGGCTTGCCTTGACTTGTCAAACAAGCAAAGAAGAATTGCAGACAGTAAAACTGGTCTTAGCCTGAATGACAACACCCAGATAAGGGACCCAAAGGCATTTGGGAGGTCTGGAACATTTAGAATATTTAGTGTTGGGAATGCTCACATGAAAAAGCTCTTCATTAGGGTTGGGAGAACTTTTTCATTCACAAAATAGCTGTCAGTAACCAACCAACCGTTTTTCAAAAGACAAGCTGGTGATATTAAAAGAACACAATGTGCCCGAGAAAATGAAATCAAAATAAACACAGAGAGTTGAGTCCGTAATTATAGACAATATATTTGTCTCTTAAATTGAGGGGGGGGGAGCCCTAAAAAGCACATGGCACAAAAGAACCTCCAAACTAAGCACAATAGCCCAAATAGTCTAGCCCAAATTATACCCCCATTTGCTTAAACCTGGGATGGGCAACTAAGGCAACTTTACGATCGGTGGATTTTAACTCCCAGAATTCCTGAGCCAACCATAATGGTTCAGGAATTCTGGGAATTGAACTCCACCAGTTGTAAAGATGCCATAGTTGCCTGCCCCTGGCTTTAAACCAAGCCAGATAGGAGATGGGATCAGAATAGGTAACTATAGCGAACTAAAACAGAAATAAATTAAAAAATACCCACTTACCCAGAGCACAGGCGATTCCACTTTTTTACATATATTACATATTTCAAGGCTGAGCCAAGGTCATTGCCTCTATGAGAAGTTCATTTGTTGAATATTTTTACATTTTCCTCTAGCAGCACAGATAATCAGTGCTACAAATCATCGGTGGTACGCTGGAAACATATATTAATTTTTTAAATAATGTGCGGTTCTTAATTTTTGTAACAGTATGGTAAATGCTTTTTCCAGATTCTGGGCACTCGCATTGTATGGAGGAAACGGTGAGACCGGATTTGAGCAAAACTCCACCTACTCTGTCTTCAGTATTTGTGTGACCCTAACTGATGAAGGTTACAAGCATTTCTATGAGGTAAATTTGAATTGCAGTTTAGAGCGCTTATTCTTTTAACTTATTGCAGAACTTGAAAATTTTGAACTTTCCTTCTTCAGGTTGCTCATGTTGTATTCCAGTATTTGAAAATGTTGCAGCAAGCAGGACCTGATCAAAGGTAACGAAAGATCTCTGACTTTAATCAAGAAAAGTTGGTGCTATTGGGGGTTTTTCCTTCTTTTTTCTATATTTCGTGTATTAGAGCTGACATAGTACATAGCTATTAAAATCATATAGAGCAGGGCTTTTCAACCTTTTCACCCATTGTAACACTTTTAGGATATGGCAATATCCGAGTACCATCAGTCGCCTAGCAAGATGTCAAAAAAAAACCAAAAAAGAAAGGAAAAAAATGATAAAGTACAGGTAGTCCTCGACTTACAACAGTTCACTTAGTGACTGTTCGAAGTTACAATGGCACTGAAAAAAGTGCCCAGCAAGACACCTGCCTGCTCGCCTGGTGGCGCTCTTCTTCCTGTTCGAGGTTTTCATTGTTGTGGGCATTTCTATTGAGGATTGGCAGCGGGGGTGGGGTGGGGGTGTTTGATTTTTATTCCTTCCCATCTGCTGGGTGGTTGCAGCAGGTTTTGGTCACTTCACATGACCTTGGGACACTGTGACTGTCATAAATATGAATCAGTTGCCAAGCATCTGAATGTAAATCACAAGACCCTGGAGATGCTGCAACATTCCAGTTGATCGGCGCTTCTGGGCTCAGCAGAAGCACCAGGATTAGCGCTGAGCTCCAGCTGGAGCCTGGCACTGATCCTGGTGCTTCCACTGGGCCCTGACAGTCCTGAAAAAGCACTGATCCTGGCGCTTCCGCTGAGCCCTGACAGCCCTGCAGCTCCAGCCATCTCTCACTCAGGCTTGTGCGGTGCTGCCACCGGTCAAGCTCATTCCCCTCCCCCACTACCACTTTTCTAGGATGGTCACGTACCACTTGCCAGGTACCAATGTACCACAGGTGGTACCCGTACCACTGGTTGAAAAGCCCTGATATAGAGAAACTGGAAGTTCAGAGGAGTGAAAATACTTGCTTTCCCAAGGTACTATTCCTTTCTCCAACTGTTCTCCAGTTCACTCACTGGCTGTGTTGGTTAAAGATGAATATAATTCAAAAACCTGAACAGCAAAAGATTAGAAAAAAATGACCGAATACAGTTATTACTTACAAACACTCTTTGAATAACTTTTTCTTAGATACACCATTCTTGAGAAGAAAAATATTAACAAAAAATTATTTTACACAGGTCTACCTGTCTAAAATCAATTGGAAGTAGTTTCATAACAGATGCATAGTAAAAGTTTATTTTCTAAATTTCTGAAGTGGGAAGGCAGTCACATTCTGACCTCAGAGGCTGTAAGGGGAGGACGCATATTCCGACCCTTGAATTAGCCAGAACAAAGTCAGACATGTTCTACCCTTGTTGATAAATGACAAAAGCTCCCCTTTTTGGCATGGTAGCCGAGTATTTGAACGTTAGTTTATGTTTTCACTCTGAAATCTTTATTTCTGGAAATAGTGTATATGCTTAACAAAAATGATTGTTATATTGAAGAATACACTGCTTTTGATCCACAGAATATGGGAAGAGATTCAAAAGATTGAAGCTAATGAATTCCATTACCAAGAACAGGTATTGAGACGATCAGATTTATGTCATGCAAAATATTAACACCTTTCTTCTGATTATTTGGTGGTGGTATTTTCTCTTTTCTCATTGCATATTTTTAAATTTTTTTTAAATTTCCTTTTTTGCTTTTCCACTCAAGATTAACACTTAACATTCCATGACTCCTAAACATAACACTGTTTCATTCAGATGTTTGTTGTCATCTCTTAGAATTGTTGGGGATGGGGGGGGTGGGGATAAATATTTCGATGCCTTCACAAATTTTGGGTTCTCCTTCTTCTATTGATACTGTCTTACCTACACCAGGCAGTCTTAGAAATGACATAACTGATTAGAATGCTAGTGATTTGAATTACATTTTGCTGATACGTCTTAAGAACTTGGAGTTCATTTCACTGGTAACTAAATTTGATGCTTCGTTCAAAGCAACTGTGAAAGTCAGCATCCAAACTGTAGGGAAAATGGTGGCCCACATTAATCTCCAAAGTTAGCTTGAGTGGAAAAAAAATGTTTGAAAGATCATATCATGAAGCAAAATTATTTGTTTTTCAGACTGATCCAGTTGAATATGTAGAAAGTCTTTGTGAAAATATGCAGCTCTTCCCGAAGGAGGATATTTTGACAGGAGACCAACTTCTCTTTGAATATAAGCCAGAGGTAGGGGAAAAATTTAAAGCTCTTAGTTAATTTGTAAGATAACTCTGACTTGTACGATAGAAAAATCGTCTTTTACCATGAGTTCCTGTTTCGAAAGGTAAATGTTATTACCGCAGGATTTACCATTCTTTTTTCAAAGTGAAGAAGTGAAATGCGGCTCTGGAATTTTGTATAGCAGAGAGACATTTCATTTGAATCTTGTTGTTTTTTTTTACAGATAATTGCTAAAGCACTTAATCAACTGATTCCCAGTCAAGCCAATCTTATTTTACTATCCGCCTCCCATGAAGGCCAGTGTCACCTAAAGGAGAAATGGTTTGGGACACAATACAGTGTTGAAGGTACAAGAATATTCAAACTATCTAGATTTCAGGAACTAAAGTTCAGAGTATAAAAATCTTTGAGTTTGATTTCATATAAACTGTGATGTAGTTGAAGGGGTTTTTTTGTTTATGTATTTCTGGCTTTTTCCTCTAGTTTATTTTGTTGCCTTTCTCTTGTCTTTTATCATAGCAGTACAAAACTAGAGGTAACGCAAAGAGAAAGATTACCAGAAAGTAGCCTAACTACTCTTACACTAATTATTTTCTCATCCATAAGTGATTTTGACATCGAAAATTACAGTTAAACCATGGATTAATACAATGGCCAAACAAAACGCACTCACCTAATTCCTATCTCATGCTGAGTCGTAATAAGGCTGTTGATAATTGGAATTTTTTGTAACCTTTGGTTGATGAATTCTAGATAAGGTAAAAATGGATTGGATACAGATTTATATATGGTTAGAATGGATCCATTTAATCAAAATGACTTAAGCTAGCTGTAACTGCTTAATTCTTGATCCGTCTGATGGAATTTCTGTCATGGTTCACTAAAGAATTATTTGGGTTTATGAGCTATGTATAAATTTGGCTAGATGCCTGTTTCAATGTCCTCCATTATTTGTGAAAATTTAATATGTGTTACGAGAGAAGAATCAGAACAGTGTGCCTTATCTGTGCATATCACTACAACTAGGTCTATCATTTTTCTCAGGTGTGGTTTTACCAAGCTATTTGTAATATTAATATTTACAGATGTTGATCAATACTGGAGTGATATATGGGCCAGTGACTTCAAATTAAATCCTGACTTACACTTGCCAGAAGAAAATAGATATATTGGTGAGTAAAACATGAATTCCTACTAAATAGCCTAAAATATAATCATTCTGTGTAGGCTATTATTCTTTTGCCATTGTAAAAGAAAGATGCCTGTAAGTGGAACAGATTTAGTCAGTTGGATTTTGGCCATGTTGAACCCAAAAGAATTAGGGGAAATGAGGGGAATCTATAATGTTAGTTGTTACAGAAGTGTTCATGTCATTTGGTTGCTTAGTTATAAACAGGTTTAAGCATTTTATTTTAGTAGATGGTACTCATTTGTTGATATAAAAATGATCTTTTCATCATTTCAGCAACTGATTTTGCTTTGAATGATCCTGATTGCCCTCAGACAGAATATCCAGTCAATATAAAGAGTTCCCAGCAAGGTTGTTTGTGGTACAAGAAGGATGACAAATTCAAAATCCCTAAAGGTAACCATTTTGTGGTGTCTTTGAATAAAACTCCTAATGAACCTCCACCTATGGCTTAGGCAGCACTTATTCCTGTTGATTTCTCACGTGGCAACTGTTGTTTTACTCCAGATATATCCCTGTGCAATGTTGTCTGGCATTAAACCCATATCAATGTTTCACTTTGCATATGTGTCACTTCTGTTGAGTTGTACTACCTCTATGAGTGGGTTTTAGAATTTAAATGCATGGAAGGGCATTTAAAAATAATGTTACAAATACTTTTCCTAACAAAAAATTGGTTTTCTGTTGAAAAAGAATCCTCACGTTTTGGCTTTTAAATTTCACCCATGAAACCTATAATTGAGCATCATCAGATGGAAATTTTATCTTAAGCAATACATTGATATATAATGTATTGCTTAAGACAAAACCAGTGGTTTCTATTCCCTTTGTATGTTGCAGCTTAGTTATTTTCAGTTTCTACAATGAAGATAACACAACGTGAACTGTCATTTCAACATTGTCTTTTGGTTTGAGATACATTCTTGACTCTAATAACTTTACTCTGGATGTTAGTACTGGAATGTCAAGCTCAGTATTTGACCACTGATTTGTGGACCACCAGACAGATAGTCCTTGACTTGGAAGCACATTTGACCTCCAAATTTCCATTGCTAAGCAAGGCAGTTGTTAAATGAGTTTTGCCTCATTTTGCAACCTTTTTTTACCACAGTGGCTAAGTGAATCATGCACTTCTTAAGTGAATCATGTGGTTGTTAAATAATCTGGCTTTCCCCCCATTGACTTTGCTTGTTGGAAGGTTACAAAATGATAATCACATGACTCCGGGAAGGTTACAAAATGGTAATCACATGACTCCGGGACAGTGCAACCATCATAAATACATGACAGTTGCCAAGCACCCAAATTTCTGACCATAGGGATGCTGTAATGATCATAAGTAGGAAAACCAGTCATAAGTCACTTTTTTTTAGTGTCATTGTAACTTTGAACGGTCACTAAACAAATGGCTATTAAGTCGAGGACTCCCTGTATATATGCCTTTTTGTTTGCTAGACGTGCTGCCTTAATCTTCCTATTAGATATAGAACTGTTTCCCTTCTCTGTTAAAAACAAAAAACTCCAGGATTTTTAATACAGCTTTGTCAGAATCCCCTACTACTTTATTTGCTCCAGCTCCTACTTCTTGGAGAGATTTTCATTCTGTGAGATCCAGTGGCCAGAGTGTTAAATGGTCTGATTTATGTGTAATAATTTTTCATGATGAATGATACGGCTGCGAGCATGAACATGTAGCCTATAGGACTGGAAAACACGGCCTCTCTAGAAAGGACAGTGGATCTAATCAACATGGATGTCAAGCTGTTCTTTTTATAAAGGAATCATAAGGTCTAGAAGAGATACATAGTCTTGATTAAAATTCTGCATTGTTTGCCACTGCTTATTGTAACTTTTTTTTCAGCTTACATCCGTTTCCATCTGATCTCACCACTGATACAGCAATCTGCTGAGAAGTAAGATTTATAGGTTTTGGTCAATTCCTTGATTTGTTTTATTGTTTTGCTGTAGAAATATTTTAAATGAGCTTTAAGTTAGGGAATCGGTGTTCTGAATTACAGAGCCTCTTGCTGCTGTTGTAGCTCAAAGTGCTGTTTGAAAATAGGTAGTACAGTACTGGAAGCTATAAGATAGGTTTAACTTAGTTTTACAAGCTAAAGAACCTTGACCTAAACAACTCATTCTACATTGATCCTCCTCCTCAACCTCAATGTATTAAGAGCAGCTCCTAGATCCTAAAAAAATCTGAACCCCTGGTTTAAGAAATAGATTTGGAGTATGTGCTATTACTAGTAACTTCATGGAGGATAACAAGTACTGATAGTTGATAGTAGGAGCATTCATGCTGTTATACATTTTTATAGCTAGATGAAATATGTAGTAAAATAGCAATTGATGAAACATTGCAGTTATAACTAACTTATTAAATTAGGAGAATCTTAATTAAAAGGCCCATGACATAAGATATTAGCCTCTCTGCGTTCAAAATAACAGGTGAGAATTAGTTTATTATACTGAGCAACTTCAAGTCACAAAAAACAAGCATTTTAGTGTTTTTTAATCTTCAAATGATCCAATTCCAAGTATGACAGGAGGGTCATATCCGCAATGTAACATTTCAAATGATGTATAAAACAAATGTTGACTGTACTGGTTGATGTATTCTATAGCAAAGCTTTTCAACCTTTTCAGAGATTGTACCACTTTTAGGACATGACAATATTTGAATGCCACCGATGCTTAGCAAGGTGTCAAAAACTTGATAACTAAAAAAAAGGGGGGGGATTTGGGGTTTTACTGATTAGATTCATTTGTTATTGAAATGGCTAGTTTATAATATTACGGAAAAGTAAAAAATTGAGGTTCAATGTTAATACTTCCTTCTACTGCAACATAGGAAGCCTGTTCTTTTTCCCTTCTCCCCTCACTTTCCTCCCCTTTTCCTCCCCACTGTGTCCTACTATTTGCTTTTGTATTTTTGTATTTTATTCTATAATCTAATAAAATATTACAAACTGTAGAAAAAAAGAAAAAAGTACCAGTTTTAATTTCTTCAGTGGCTGTTCCTTTGCTGAATCACTTTCCCTTTGCACTGACAAATGTATGATGAATTTATCCATGTTTATTAATATGCACCACTACCAGCTAGCTCAGGGGTTTTCAAACTTGGCACATTTAAGACTTGTGGACTTCAACTGCCAGAATTCCTCAGCCATCATGGCTGATTGAGGAATTCTGGGAGTTGAAGTCCACAGGTTTAAAGTTGCTGAGTTTGTAGACCCCTGAGCTAGCTGGTCGGCCCTTCTTCCTCTCTCCCTTCTGAGCATTTTCCACAGTGTTGTAAGAATAGAGCTCCTACCCCAATTCCTTCCCTGTACCCTTAAAGACATAGGAATCAAGTGCAAAGCAAAAAAGGCTCACAAAATAAGGAAACACATAAACTCTGTTTTTTTTTCCTTTAAGCTGCCTCAGGCATGTCACGTGTCACAATGTTGCAATCTGAGATTGAAAGGCTCTGACAATTGCAAAAAGCTTTAGCTTTAAATTAAGCCTGTTTACCTTCAAAGAAAACTTTCTAAAAGCCATAGACAGACTCAATTAAAGGGGGTAAAACTAATTACATTTGTTTAAAGGGATTAAACCTTTCCCTGTTGTCTTTTTTTCTTTTCCCGCCCAAACCACCTCCTTTTATAGCCTCTCCTCTTCTCCCCCCCCCTCTTTTCTTCAGTTTATCTCCAACTACGAAGTGCTTCCGGAAGCGCCAATCAGCTGGAGCAATCAGCTGGAGCCCTGCCGGCTCCTGGGGCTTCTGTGGAGCCCAGACAGTCCTACAGCTGCAGCTGCCTCTCCCTCAGGCTTGGGGCGCTTCGGCTCATTCCCCTCCCCACTACACTTCTCTAGGACAGTCGCGTACCACCTGCCACGTGGCAAAGTACCAAAGGTGGTACACGTACCACCGGTTGAAAACCCGTTCTATAGTTCTGCTTCTGTAAATACGTTGATTTTTGTCATAAAACCTTTGCTGTTTTTGAAAGGATGTGTAATTCCAAACAGTTTCACAAAGACACATTCTCAAATTTTTACCTTTGTCTCCCATTGTCTCAACTTAATGTGGTCAGTGTGGTGCTCTTTGATACCTTTGTGAACATCCTTGCACACAACCTTGCTGAACCTGCATATGAAGCTGATGTTGCTCAGTTGGAATATAAGCTGGTAGCTGGAGAACATGGATTGATCATTCGTGTGAAAGGCTTCAATCATAAGCTACCTGTAAGTATTGATCTATTTTGACCTTGAATTCTTTCTGAAAAAGTCCTTTTTAGGAAGTGTCATAATGTATTGGTTTATTGTTGTTGTTGTAGTTGCTGTTTCAGCTCATCATTGACCACTTAGCTGATTTCAGTTTTACGCCAGAAGTTTTCGAGATGATAACTGAGCAGTTGAAGAAAACTTACTTCAACATCCTGATCAAGCCAGAAACTCTGGCCAAGTAAGTATCTAGAGTATGTGAGCCAGAAAGAGTTCAGTCATTGCACTATGCAAGAGGGTGGTATCTTTGATTTTGGTTCATTGTCTAATCCATCTTTAAAGGAGTCTAGTCACTGGAATTTCTGATTCATGGCTTCTGGCTTAGTAGAACAAACACTGCAGAAACTTGGCAGCAAAAATAACATTTATCATTGAAAACTCCTCCCTGATTCCACCCCTTAGAAACCAAAAGAGGGCCAAAAATGTTGGCCACATCCATTCCAGTGAAATATTTTGGCACATAGGGTATAAAGTGTTAATAAGAACAAGGAAGGGATGAAAGATTGCATGTTTATAAGACAAGATGATTGGGCCTCGCAATACTTATGAGAATAATTGGGAGGTGATCTCCATATTGATTACTACAATAAGCAGCTTGAGTGCTCAATTTACCTTGAGTGACCGCTGTGTTGCTCTAGAAAACCCCAGATAAGAAAAAACTTTCTTGTGCAAGATTTATTAAACTTTTGACTATATAAAAATTGTATCAAGGACTAAATTGAAGTTCAAGAAACAAGACTGGTTCTTGCTTGAGGGTGTTTAGGTGCCTCTTGTCTTTTATGAGCAGATTACTTTGAAATTTGCCTATATTTCTCCTTACCCTTCATTTATAGAAACAGATTAGATCTCCCACCCCTTTATGCCTAATATTGAAGAATGATTTTCTTCCCTTAATCATTCCTATCCTCAAATTGTTTAAAAATCCACATATTTAGTTATACTCAGTTATGTGGGGAAGGAGGTGTCCCTTAAAAACAAATGCATGTTAAATTCAAATAAATGTAATGTACCCATATACACACATGGTCCCCTGATTATGGAGTTGGTTTTGTACTTGGAATGATGTTGTCCCTGAATAATAAAGAGGAAAGGGAAGAAAGAACCAAGTTTGGGTAAATGCAAATATATTTATTTTGGGACCCAAATGTAGCTTACAGGTGATGCTTTAAAGCCAACATACTTTTAGTGAACTTGTAATGATCAGTATTTCTCCTGTGGCACAGAGATATACGTCTCTTAATCCTGGAACATTGTCGATGGTCTATGATGGATAAATATGAGGCCCTTATGAAGGGGCTCTCAGTAGATTCTCTGCTGTTGTTTGTGAAGGCTTTCAAATCTCAGCTCTTTGCAGAGGGCCTTGTCCAGGGAAACTTCACGAGCTCTGTGAGTATTTCAACAGTTTAACTTGCATCGTCTTCTGTGATTTTCCTTGCTTAACCTTTGACTGTGAAACTGTATGATAGAAATATCTGGCAGTTCTGACTTTCATGCCAATTTTATCTCGTTTGCTGTTTTAGTACCAAACCTTGTCAAACAGAGTCCATTAACAAACTAGTTTCAATATAAATCAAATAAGTAAATATTAAGTCCGAATATGGTGAGTGAACGTGCAGCTGAAAAACAAAAGCACTTTTCTATGTAAATAATGCAAAATAGTGGAACATAACACCTAGTCCTAGGCATTAATTTTAGCTGTGTCTGGACTGTTTTACAATTCCAAAGGCATTTATGTAGGGGCTTTTTTTTTCCAACCAGAGAGAATGTGACTTTGGTGCCTCATAAAATATTTGTTGTCTGGCCTGTGACAAAAAGTTGTTCTTGAAGCTATCAGTTTAAGTTGTCACTTGGTTTTGATCGTGTTAGATTAAAATTGCCTTTGTAATAACAATAATAATAATAGTAAAGTTGGAAGGGACCTTGGGGGTCATCTAGTCCAACCCCCTGCTCAGGCAGGAAACCCTACACCATTTCGGACAAATGGCTGTCCAGTCTCTTCTTAAAAACTTCCAGTGTTGGAGCATTCACCGCTTCTGGAGGCAGGTTGTTCCACTGATTAATTGTTCTCACTGTCAGGAAGTTTCTCCGTAGTTCTAGGTTGCTTCTCTCCTTGATTAATATTAATATCCTTAATATTGAAGGCAATGATCATGTGGTATGTGGTCCAAAGTGAATTATAATTATAGATGTGAATATACAGGATGGGAGAAGGTTCTTTGCAGAGAAAGGTATTTTTTATAGCACTTAGACTTATATACTGCCCCATAGTGCTTTACAGCACTATCTGAGCGGTTTTCAAATGTCAGCATATTGCCCCCAACAATCTGACTCCTCATTTTACCAACCTCGGAAGGGTGCCAGGCTGAATCAACCTTGAGCTGGTCAGTCAGGACCCTTGGCATTGGGCAGAGTTAGCCTGCAATACTGCATTCTAATCACTGCGCCACCACAGCTCCTATGTAGATAATACAATAATGCCCACTGTTACCAATTGTTTTATTTCTAATCACAATGTTAACATCTCTCTTTTATTTCAGGAATCAAAAGAATTTTTGGATTACGTTATTGAGTAAGTATTTTCATCTTTATATTGAGAATGATAAGTTCATGAATAGCTGCCAACATTTTGAGTATGAGAGTTAGAAATTGGAGCTATTATTAGATTTAAATTAATTGAATTAAGGAATATTTGAATTAGTCAATTGATCAGTAACCTATGAATTCTAATTTGTGCATACATATAAAAGAGCCTTTCTGAACCCATTATTATATTATTTGTTAAATGAAGCACTGTGTTGAACAGGATAATCCTCAATACAGCCTTATCCAACTTCGGAGGTTCCCAGGCTGTATAAGCCTTTAACAATTCTAGTTCAACACTTTGCTCTAACGTAGAGTTGCTCTTCTTTAAAAGAAGTGAAAGGCGTGTTGTAAAACAAGCTTATCTTGCAACATTTTGAAAAAGGTGACCAATTCATTTATTTAACTAATTATATATTCTCCTCCTTCACTGGAGTTTTCATTGTTAGAATGTGTTTTTAATCCTGTTAAATTGAGTTAATAAATAAGACAAAGGGCAAGTTGCAACTGACATTTTTCAACTTTCTAGGAAAGTGCACTTCCTGCCTCTAGTGCATCCATGTCCAGTTCAGTTCCGAGTGATGGATTTACCATGTGCCCATTTACTGTGCAAAGTGAAGACACTTAATAAAGGGGATGCCAATTCCGAAGTGACCGTCTACTATCAGGTACTATGATGTAAAGAATGGGCACATTAACTGTTTTGTGATGCATTTGTTGTTTAGTGCATTTCATGTATAACTTGAACTACTGTTGTAGCTTCATAGTTATATAGGGACTATTAGCTATATGGCTATCTGTGAATAGATGGGTATTCTTTCAGACGAATGTTGTAATTTTTATAGAAGGAGCTGGATTTATGTTGTTTTTCTGCATTGAGATCCTCCTCCTTCTCTCTCCCCCATTTTCCCTATATTTTAGCCGAGTACCTCTGGTGCACTATGCCATGTCATTTGTTCAATTTTGGTGTACCATTTTAAATAAAACCCAAATTTTAATTTATTCACACAATGTTGGCTTACAGCAATAAATTTTCCTGTCTTGCTTGTAACTGAAATAACCTATCCTGGACATATTTAAATTTGTTTGTTTTTCAACCAATCAGAAAAGTAGAGAAAAGTAGCTGTAGAGAAAACTAGGCTGATTTTTTTTTTCCCCCTGCAAAGCTCTTTTTTCCTGATGGAATGTTCATAAATGAGATCTCCCCATCATCATCTGATGTGATATACAGAGCAGAAAGTATGTTGTCTTTTGTTCTGTAGCTTGAGGATCCCACAAGCACACACGTATACACATCTTTTTTTTTCATACAAAAGGTATGTATTTCTTACAAAGAAAGACATCAGTAATTCAATAGCCATTTCAAAAACTTAACAGTTGGAAGAAATAATCACACAGTCAGATATCTGAAGTTTGGTATGGCACAACTATTATTATTATCTCTTAATTAACACACATTTCCAGTATTGCTGGTTTTGGAATGTTTCAAGCAATCTTCAATTTACAAAGCAACTAAAAGCTTTCAATTTTTCCCCTAATCCTTTCTTTCTATGTTGGACTGTGGTGCCCATCACCTCCTATTCTACTACCATACTACAACACTCTTTAATTAGGTTCAAATGATGACTGGAAGGCCAGAGTAGTATTTTATTAAGTATCTGTTGAATACTGCACGAACCAGTGCTTTTTGAAAGGTTATTGTAATTGCAGAACAAAATTGAAAAATGGTGACTTCCTGCATTATTTCCTTTGTTTCTTTTGCAGTCCGGAGCCAGGAATTTAAGAGAATATTCTCTCATGGAATTGCTTGTGGTAAGCTTGGATTATTTTCTAAAAACAGAACTACATAAATCTTGATGGTCAGCTCATATTAGTATCTAGTGTGCAACATACACCATAGAAGATCATAGTTAGGAGTCTATGGTGAAACTGTAATAAGGCTAATGATAAAAAATATTCTGGAAAATAACTTATGTTTAAGGATGTAATTTCTGTTTTTATGTACTGGAGTTAAAGTGTTTAAAATTTTGTTTTTGGGATGTATGTATAATTGTTTGATATTCACTTAAATTTTATGTTTTTTGTTGTTTTTAACACTGTATTTAGCTCTGTGAAGTAGGGGGGAGGGGGTTGGGAGGGGGGAGTATTTTATTGTAAAATTTTATAAACTTTCAATAAAAAAAAATATTCTGGAAAGACATATAGTGAAAGGATGATTGGTACAAATACTACATGAGATATAATAGTGGTGGCGAACCTATGGCATGGGTGCCAGAGGTGGCACTTAGAGTCATCTCTGTGGGCAAGCGTGCCGTTGCCCCAATCCTAGGCCTTCAGCTGGGTTTTATAAAACCTTTTCACTTTAGGGCTCCGCCGCCGTGTACAAAAAAAAAAAAAAGATTCAATCAATCAGTCAATTTCAACTTCTCACGGGAAAAAAAAGATCTTGCAAAGTTGGAATTGATTGATTGAACTTTTTAGTCCCACCCAGTCTGCTGTTACCACCACAGCCACGCCCAGCCAATGGGCCACACCCAGCCAATGGGCCACACCCACCTGGCACCCAACGATGCATAAGTGGGTTTTGGGTTGCAGTTTGGGCACTCAGTCTCTAAAAGATTCACCATCACTGACATATAGAAATCACTCTTGTTTTTGAATCCTCCATCTTGCACATAATTATTAATGCACAGTATAATATCCTTTTTGACTACATTCACACAGTAAAGAGCATGTATATAATTGTTCCCTATAGCAAAGCAAAAATTTGTAACTTACCCACTATATGTATAGTCCAACTGTTACCGAGATTCTGAAACTATCACAGTATTATTAATGCATAGTTGAGATACTCAGGAATGGAAAGACAACTCAGAAACCAAAAAGCAATCATCAGGCATGTTTTTGGGGGGGTTTCCCCCCGCAACAATGCAATTTGGCTGAAGTCAACTTTTTACAGGCAGAATCACTGTAATTCTTAAGAGTATTACATTACTTGCTTTCTGTCTTGTATCTGGGACATGCACAGACTTCTCTGCCCACAATATTCTGTGTAGATTTTAGCTTTTATTTATATCAGATGTGGTTTAATCTCAGTAAGCCTGTTAAAGTGACAGGTTAATTAAAGCATGTTTTAAATTGTTTCCTTGTTAAAAAAATGTCTTAAGAGATATACCAGGTATATTGAATTGAAATACTATTGACTTTCAGATGTATATGGAAGAGCCTTGTTTTGATTTTCTTCGAACCAAGCAAACCTTAGGGTAAGGTTCTATTTACTGCCATATTCGATGAATGAATTAGCCCATTTTCATTTAAGCCAGATGATAGAGCTTTTGCTTTTCTTGAGTTCATCCAGTACTAAGTGTTCTTCTATTCCATCCCCCCCCCCAAAAGTATATCTTATTTTTAAGCATGAGTCTGCTCCCTGTAATCTTTTAACTGGAAACATCTTTGCCCAATACTTGAGCTTTCATTAATCTAGCAAAATTGTAAAAAAGTATTTGAAGTTTTGTTCTTTAGCAAAAAAAATTGCTCCCTCAAAAACCCTTCTCCACTGATTGTTAAAACAGGTTGCATTTCCTATGTGAAATAATTTTCAGTTGACAGATGTTCAGGTAGAATTCAGAGCTATTTTTAGGACATATTAATGCCACTATTTACAATTATTTAGCCTAGTTGTCAGTTTTCTTGCAGTTTTAAGAGTGAATTTGTGCAATTCCTCTCTCCTTTCATTTTTAGATATCATGTCTATGCAACTTGTAGGAATACATCTGGGATTCTTGGATTCTCTGTTACTGTAGCCACACAGGCAACCAAATACAAGTGAGTAGGGCATTTGAGAATTTCACTTTAATTTTTCTCTTAGCCCTGTAAACTCAAAGGTTTTTTAGATTTGATATTTTGTGAAAAATATCCTCAGATTAGGAAGCGTTAACTTTTTTTCTGGATTTGCGCAGTCACCTGATTCTTGAGATGGGCAGCAGATAAATTTGATTTTACATAAATATACATCTCATAGTTCAGGCGACTCTACGCGCACACACACACACACACACACACACACACATTCACTCACTCACCTTTATCACTTGTATATGAGGATGCTAAACAAATTTAACCCTTGAAAAAGCAATGTTAATGACTGTGCACCACAAAACAGCAAGATTTAACCTAATGTAATTTTTGGGTGTTTGGGTGGTGTAAATTACCATACAGAGTCATAAGAATACAGCCAATGTCTTAACCTTAAATAAAAAAAATGCTTTGAAATATTTCAGTAAGATGTTAGCAGACTACATCCATGGAGTACAAAATACCCTCCTATTGTTCCCACTTGGCTTTCACTTGATTTGCCCGTCATGCAGTTGTACTCAGTTTCACCTTGCTGTTTCCCAATACTTAATAGTAGAAAATTCAAGAACATGAAATTCAGCTAGATGCATAATATTAGGCAGAATACATATTTGTGTTTTATTTCTCAGTTCTGAACTAGTGGATAAGAAGATAGAAGAATTTTTTTCATGTTTTGAAGAAAAACTCAAAAATATGACTGAAGAGTCTTTCAAGACTCAGGTAACAGCCATTACCTCCTCTTTAGTACTTTTCTAGAAATCTTTTCCAATAAATGCTTGATCAACAGTTTTGGTTGTCCATCAAAACAGTAAAATAGTTTTTCTGATGCTTATTCAAATAAAGTTTATGAAGTCTAGAATTACATAAGGGCAGTACTGGAGTTATGCTATCACAGTCCTATGGGGCTGAAGAAATAATGAAAATTTATTATTTACCATTTAATTATGCAGGAACCCTTTTATCTGATTAATTCAAAAGGACTATTTATAGATCTAAAAGTAGAATCTGAACTCAGTTATACTTGAACTATAACTTAAGACTACCAGAAATCAATTTCCCAACTTTTTGATACCTGTTTTTAATAAAGATTAACATTTCCAGAGATATAGGAGAAACAGAAGATCTAGATAGCATAAATTGATTTCGTTGGATCACATATACTTGATAAAAGCTCAGAGCATTAAAACGCTACCTTTCAAAATACTGGACAAATCTCTGATAGGGATGCTTTAATGCTATTTTGAAAAAAAAAATGATGCCTTCTTCTCTATGCTAGGTCACAGCTCTCATTAAATTAAAAGAATGTGAAGATTCTCATCTTGGTGAAGAAGTGGATAGGAACTGGACAGAAGTAGTGACTCAGCAGTATCTCTTTGACAGACTAGTTCGGGAGGTAATGCTTAAAAATATTCCCATGTGGATCAGATTTAAAAATCTTTGTATGCTGTTTCCAAGTTTAGTTCTAACACTAGCATAAGTTAAGGAGCTGTTTGGTTTAATGATTAGGGCACCAGGCTAGAAACTGGGAGACGAGTTCAAGTCCTGCCTTAACCATGAAAGCTGGCTGGGTGACTTTGGGCCAGTCACTCTTTTTCAGCTCATCCTACCTTACAGAGTTGTTGTTGGGAGGAAAATAGAAGGAAAATGTGTTGGATACGTTCACCGCCTTGAGTTATTTACAAAAATAATAAAGGCAGGATACAAATAAATAAAACAAGTTAAATTAAGTCAGGATTGAGAATTCTAGAAATTCTTTTGTATGTACAGATAGTCCTCAACTTACACTCACAATTAGGGTCAGAACTTGCATTGCTAACTTATGCAGTTGTTAAATGAGTTGCATCAATTGTTACCACTTTTTTTGCCATGGTCTTTAAGCAAATCATGCAGTTGTTAAGCAAATCCAGCTCTTCATTGCCTTTTGCTTATTGGAAGCTGGTTGGGAAGGTTGCAGACGATGGTCACATGACCCTGGGATGCTATAACCATGGCAAATGCATGTCAGTTGCCAAGCACCCAAATTTTGATCACATGACCACTGGGATGCAGCCACAATGTGAGCACCAGTTTAAGTCACTCTTTTCAGCACCTTTGTGACTGTGGACAGTTACTAAATGAATGACCTTAAGTATAGGTCAATTACTACATTACTTAAACATATGCTAATTTTTTAAAACTATTTTTTTCTGTTTTAGATTGACGCTCTAAAATCTCTTTCGCAGTCAGAATTAGTTGACTGGTTTCAAATGCACAGACACAAAGAAAGGAAAGTGCTCAGCGTACATGTGAGTATTTATGACAAATGTATAAGTAGCTTATATTAAATTGAATGAATATCAAGGCTTAAGTCTTAGCTATGTTGCTTGCCTTGAGAGAGAGAGATGTAAAAATAATTCAAGGCAGCCAACATATCTAATTACGACTACTCTAATATCATGCCCATATTTATAGGCAAGACAGAATAATAGTGCTAGAAATAATATAAAATATGCTATTGTACTTAGAATGAATATAAAATGATTTGTGTGCAGCACATTCTGGCTTTGAACATGGGGCTAGAAAATTGGTCCTTCTGAAAGATGATTTTCACATAGCTGTAGTTCAGTGGTTCTCAACCTGTGGGTCGGGACCCCATTTGGGGTCGAACGACCATTTCACGGGGGTCGCCAAACAACGCAGTCCGCCATTTTTTTCCCCCTTTTCCTTAGCTGTGCTACTCCCTTGTATTCTATTGGCTTTTGAAAGCCAATAGAATAGACTCTCTTGAATAGAGTCTAATTCTATTGGCTTTCAAAAGCAAATAGGAATTGTCCAGGCTGTCTCTGCCCTGCTGAGCCCGCCAAAAGTCCCATTCTGCAAACGGTGCTGCACCAGTTGAATAGTCCTCGACTTACGACCGGTTGAGTAGTCCTCAACTTACAACCGGTTGGGGGGTCGCAGCATTAAAAAGGTTGAGAACCACTGCTCTAGTTAATAGAGTTCAAAATAAGACTCCTGAAATTTAAGCGTTAATCTGTTGCTTAATCAGGCATAAAGTAATGTTTTAGCCCTTTCTGCAGTAAAAGAAACTGTTGCATTTACTGTAGCATTTATCTCCTATTTTGTGTTTTAAAATTACAGGTGGTTGGATTTGGTGTACATGAAGGTGATGCGGAAGTTCCTTGTGTTTCAAATATTCACAGCCCATCAAGCAATGAAATACCTCAGCTAACATTCTTGGACCCTTCTTCTTTGACTGACATCACTTGCATTAAGAACATCAAAGTGTATACATCAGCTCTCAATGTTCTCCCATACCATAAGATATTAAAATAATTCATCTCGGGTTGCGATAATGTGTAGTACAAGTTAAATACTCTGAAGGAATGCTTTCCTTCTAAGACTCCAATTTACCAGGCTTTATGGAAAATAGTTGACTACTCCTCACAATCTAATGTACATATTTCAAGCGTGTCTTTTAACCAGCAAAGCATACATAAGAGCATTTTTTTGTGAAAATATATATTACAATGGAAGTATAGAAAGATAGAATTGTTCATAAAATTAAATGGTCCCCCATTGGCAATTATTATTATTCTGGGTTTTTTCTGCCTGGAATGCTGCTGCTGCTTCCTTAACAGGTGTGGGTAAAAAAGACTAAAGATTATCTCAGAAGTAAAATATTACCTGCTAACCAGAAAATGCTATTAGATTACTTAAAACTGAATGTGCCTATATTGCAACAATTTAGAGACAAAATATTTCTGGCTTCAAAAGAAAAAATATTAAGAATATACCTAGGACTCATCTCCATCAGATAGTTCAGAATGAGTGCTCTTAAAATAACGTGTGCAATAAATTATTGAAATCTTAAGTTTTTGGGGTTTTTTGTGAGATCGTTAAGGTAAAAACATTTGAGGACTATGTTAAATCAGTTCTTTTTAAGTTGAGTTTGCTCCTTGAAGAAGAAAAAGAAAAGATTGGGATTACGGTTTTTGTAATCCTACAAAAGCAAAACTGCAGAAGTTGAATGTTCCATTGCACTTCAAATGCATATTTTAAGGCAGAAATCATTTATCTACACTGATTGTATGGAATATGGCATATAAGTAGTACTGCTAGTGTTCATATTATTTTACGTTTCAAGAACTTAAAAAGTAGAAATAAGGCAAATACAAGCTGTTCCTCCTGTACTGCAGTCTTAGTCCTTTGCTTTTGAAACGAGGGGGGGGGAAGGGAGAAAAAATGGTAAATCAGGACATATTTATCGATTCTATACATCCAAATTATACAACGATAATAGAATAGTATTAAATATTCTGGGACGTTACATATAAATTAAAAGCATACTAGTATATAACTTTCTCGGTTAAACAAACTGAAATGTTAGACAATTTCCCTCTTGACAGGCTTATAGCCCATGCTCTTAACTAACTTACAGGAGAAGTGAAGCAACATGTGGTTCTCCAACTGTTTAAGTAATGCAACTCCAGATATCTCTGGCAGTAATGGTTAACGCTTGGGTATGCAGGAAGTTTGAAAGGTGACTTCTAGAATGTGCCTATATTGCAACAATTTAGAGAAAGGTAATTTCTAGAAGGCCAAATTACAATCTGGAATTTTCTGGGTTTTTTAAGGAGGTCATAAAACTGATCACCTATGCCTATTCTAATCAAAATAACGCAAGGACTAAGGCAGCTTTAATACAAAGTGTGAAAATTGTCCAGCAATTATAGAGTTCATCTGAATTCTCTAGAAAATATACATAAAAGGAAATAGTTTTTTTTCCTATTTGATCAGAACGGCTCCTAAAATGGCCATTTTAATTGAAGGATCATCTTTTTATTTTTAAACTTTTAGCTAAGCTTGGTTATCATGGGGCTAAGGAAAAGAAGAGCAGACCATTAAAGCCAGACCACAGAACTTAAAGCTATCACCAGAATCTGAATAAAATAGCGCAGACCTCAATGTGATCACTTGTTTGTGTCTGGACACAAGTCCTTAAGATAAAACAGATGTGCAGTAAATAGGAACAACTGGTCACTTAGTCTCCATTCTGTGTTATTCAGGATATAAATTAGTACATGATACGGCCAACTGAATTTTCCAAATTAGTATCTCTACTGAACAGGATCGGCTTGTCCTGAACATCTTTATAGCAAAGTGTTTTGGACTGCAAATGATTTCCTCTAAAATAAAACAATACATACATTTGAAAATCCATTTTTATGAAGCATTATAGATGCAAAAATCAAATGGTAATCTATAATTACATTTCTGTTTCTAAAAATTCAAAGAGGTTTTTTTTTTTTGGGAAACAAATGCCATATTTTTCTACTACCATTATTATTATTTATTAAATGCGATCTTGAGTTTTCTAAACCGGCAAAAAAAGGTCCTCGTATTTCCACAGAAATTAAAAGGTTCTAAATAAAGGAAGCCATGTGTATGTATGGTGTAAATGCCAGAATCCTGTATAAGAGGTACGTGCCTCTTTGCACCTTTTACAGCAATGCTTAGTATGTACTGTATGCCTAGCTTGAGCCTTGGTTTCATTCTCCTAGAACAGTGTTTCCCAAACTTGACAATTTTAAGGCATGTGGACTTCAACTCCCAGAATTCCACAGCCAGCATTGCTGGCTGTGGAATTCTGGGAGTTGAAGTCCACATGCCTTAAAATTGTCAAGTTTGGGAAACACTGTCCTAGAAGCATAGGAGAACAGACAGGAAAGACTAATATAAATTACTGCTACACAGTCAGGGCTCTTCCTGTTTTAATTGTTCACTGCATGAGAAAGTCCAGTATCCCTGAGATAGGAACTGTAACTGAAGGAGACAGGCTCTCCAAAAGAAGAGTCCTTGAACATTACAATTAGTGCCAGTAAGTCAAGGCTTGAACTTCACAGGCTTGGCCTGCTTAGTATTTACTGGCAGAAAGTCGCTTGAGTAGTGGTTCATCATAAACCCAGTATTCTCCATCTTCATGGAACAGCTGTAAAAGAAAAATATTCATTAGCAATTTCATAGGAGCAAAAGGATTTACACGAGAAATGATTTCCGAATGTAAACTTACCCTTGTTTCCCATGGAATCTCTTTCTCTTTTCTGGCTTTGGCTTCAGCTCTTTGTCTTTCCTCAAGCCTATGCTTAGCATCAGTGGCTGCATCAATGTCTCTGATCTTTAAATTGTAGGTTACATCTTTCCATAGGCTTAAAAAAAAGATAGGAAAATATTCAAGTCTGCTTCAAGTTGCAAAAAAACAACAATAATCTAGAAAGACATGTTTGGAAGGAAGGAAACCATCAAGTGATTCCATTCTATATGTAGGGTTAAGCCTGGTCAAACTGATTTGAAACAAGAAAATGTTATAATTGGTCCAGTACTGTGATTAGACCACTCTGGATCTGAATGAGGTTTGTCACTACCATAGACATCCCTGGCTCCAATTAGAATGGTTTGAAGTTGGGTTATGGAACCTAATGGATTTCTAAAAACACCTGGTGGATGTCCTAATAATTTGTCAGGCAGTTTCATCAAATATCTGCTTGAACTCTAAAATATAGAGATGACCAGAAAGTGTGATGAGATGGTCACCCTGGGTGACCACTCTGCTCACTGAGTTGCCCTCTATTTTACTGAGGAGCTCCAGAAGATGAGGTAGTAGAAAAAAACCTGGAATGTCAATAGAGGAAGTTCAGAAATGAATTTGACATAAGGGTTCACGTTTGAGCCTTATATATACAACAAGCGTGGCAAATAATTCTTTTATCTTCCACGCTTATTGTAGTAGTGGAGTGTGCCATGGGAGCCACATTTAGGGTGATTTACACCTTTTGGGGATGTGCAATTCAAAAAGTTTGTGAGATGTTTGTGCAACACTTTGCTGATAAACTTGCTCAGATTCACTCAGGTCCTGATTCTGTATGGTCTGAGAGGTAGGATAATAACTTGTGGGGTAACCTGTGATTTTTCTTGGCTTATCAGTTCTGCAAAAGTGGAATTGGGTGATCAGTACAGTATGAGCTTTTCTACCTATCTGTACTAGTTCTATACCCAAGATGGAGGATAGGGGTATACGGTAGTTACAATTGGGACCAGAATTTATGTTGCTAAGCAAGGCAGTTTTGCATGATTTTACTTTTTTGCCATGTTGGTTAAGTGAATCATGATCAAATCCACCTTCTTAGTTGGAAGCCAGCTTGGAAGATCACAAGTGGTGATTACATGATCTTAGGACACTAACTGTTGTAAATACATGCCTGTTACCAAGCACCCAAATTTTGTCATGTGACTATGGGAATACTGCAACAATCGTAAGTACAAGGACCAGTCAAGTCAATTTTTGGTGCCAGTGTAATTTTCAAAAATCCTTAAACAAATGGTTTAAGGCAGATTTACATACTTTTTGCCCAAATTGTACTGTTATAATTGAACAAAGCAATTTAATTTTCTTTGTTTTAAGTTTTCACATATGTATTTGAACTGATAACCTATTTAAAATAGGCAGCATACAAAAA
Source organism: Crotalus tigris (assembly GCF_016545835.1). NCBI lineage: Eukaryota > Metazoa > Chordata > Lepidosauria > Squamata > Viperidae > Crotalus > Crotalus tigris. The sequence goes on from NW_024100081.1 coordinate 4,591,605, forward strand.
ACTATAACAAATAAATTATCCCACGTTCATTAAGATTATTTACAATTACTTCTTGAGTTTGAGAATATTTTTTGAAGCTATTATTATAACAAACCAAGAAAAGTATATTAACACTGACCAGCGGGATTCATATTCTTCTTGATCTTCTACTTTTCTTACTTTCTTCTTAATGATAGGCAATTTCTTGGTATCTATAAAGACTACATTTTCCTAAAGAAAGAAAATCTTTATTAGGCTTTTACATTATTCAGCTTAAATCTGATTTTCATTGACATTTATTAGTATTTCTCATATCTTATATATTTATATATAAGACAAACAGAATGCAATTCAATATCTGCTCTCCAATAATGCAACTGATTTCATAAAAATTATGTTAATCATAGAACAGATAGCCATCAGTTATTCATACCCTGAAAACAGCTTAATCTTGCATACCCTTATGTAGCTAGTCCTTGGTTAACAAGTGCTCGTTCAGTGACTGTTTAAAGTTGCATTGTGCTGAACAAGTGGTACAACCTGTCCTTAAAGTTCTGGCTGTCCCACCACCCCTGTGGTCGCAATTGTGAGCCAGGCAGTTGGCAATCCAGGGACTTGTACTTAACAACAGTTGCAGCATTCCACAGTCACATGAATGTCATTTGCAACCTTCTCTGCCAGCTTCCCACAAGCAAAATCAATGGGGAAACTGGAAGGTTGCAAGATGCTCTTGTAACTCACAGTCTTACAGCTTCCCACCCCCCAAGGAGCTTGGCTATGAAAGGATTTTATACTCCATAGTGCTTGTGCACACCTGCTGCGGCTATTTTTTCCCCTTGCCCCCTTCCCCCCCAGCATGCTTGCAAGCCCTGCGTCTTCCTGCTGGCTTCCTCATTGACTGCTTGTTGGAATCAGGCGGAGATTTTTGATTCCCACTTAATGACAGCATCAGGGATTGCCATCGCTAAGCAATGTAGTCACATGACATTATACTTTATGATCTTACTGCCTAGTGATGGAAATTCTGGTCCTAATTACCCTAGTTAAGCAATGACTACCCATCTAGTCTTTGGAGCTGAATGATTAACTGGTAAATTAAATTAATGACATCCTTGGATTGAATCAAACTTTTCATATGGAATACAAAAGAGAAAATGCAACAAAACATTTTAATCTATTAATTAACAAAAAAAAACTAAAAAAAACAAAACAAGATACTTTACCCCTGTTGCATGTTTTGCATACATGATACCGTTCCATTCTCCTTCAATTGAGCAGAAGGATTTTTTATCATTAGGTGAACTAAAAAACAGAAGGAAGTATTAAAATCAGGGGCCAGCCACTCACTTGTCAATTTAGTTCAATCCTTCGCTCAGGATGGCACATCAGAACTTTTTCAAGTCAAGCTTGACTCCTATTGATTTTACTGACACAACCCTATAATTTTCTGGGAGGTTTTTTCAACACCCCTGTCTATCCTATTAGTACTGCCTAATATTCTCTCATCCAATATTAACCACCCCAGCCCTGCTAAGTGTCCAAACCCAGAAAAGTTCAGAAAAGGTTTGGTTAGGTGGTTAGGTGCTACTACTTGCTGAGAGGATCTGTCAAAATCCTTAAAACTGCTTTCCCTAAACTGGTCCCCTGCAGTGGACTGAATGTAATTATTATTTCCAACTAATAATACTGTAAGGTACAATACAGTAAAATCACGAAATGTTTGGAAGAGTTAGCAGTAAAAGGAAACCAGGCCCTCTAAGTATACAGTGGCTGGACACTATCAAAACTGACATCAGCCAGAGCATAGAAAAACTGAAGAAATAGTGCAAGATCGGAAGATGTGGAGAGACTGCCCATAGAATCATGAAGGGTTGGTTGAGTGGATAACATGGCTATACTAACACATTTTGTGGGCACCACATTAGGGAATATTAAAAGTAGTCTCCAGCAGTTCTATTATATTTTTATATCAGAATTTTGAAATGAGTGCTATTTTTAATATATATATATATATACATATACTTACAATATTTCTGCTGTTACTTTGTGCTTCTTCCCCCCATAGAAAGGTTTTGTGTGGAATATTATGTTAGCATTAAAGCCTGTCTTAGAGCAGCTAATGTTGCACTCTCCTCCCAGCTCTATCCATGGCACTGTGAGAATAGATCTGTCAAGAAAACCAATTCAGATTTTTCAACAACTAGGAAGACAAACAATTTATCATTTATAAAATCACTGAAAACTAGAATTACTTGCCTTGCATAGCCATTGGGAAAGGTTAAAATGTAATGTTCATCATAATCTAAGCACGATACACACCCTGTAAAAAGCAACAGTATGGGATCATATCAATTTTTTTTAAAGAGAGAAAGGAAAACAAAGATTAAAGTAAGGTGAACAAAAATAACCTATCAGATTATATTTCTACAGCCCAGTCATTCCCCCACCGCATTATCAAAAGCAGAATGGCTATATTTAGCTCTGAAAAGAGGCAAATGTTTTTATTTTACTTGACCACAATTTAAGCCCCATACTCCCCAAGCCAAAAATTTCAGCCTTTCCTTTTCCAGTAATGACAGTCTCATGCCCCCCACCCCAAGGTTATTAAAAAAAAGAACAGCCAAGTTTGCCATCCCTGGACTAGAGCAATGACCAAACGAATTGCTACTTTGGAAATCCTAGTTGAAAGTGATTTTTAACAAAATGGTACCATCAGAATGAAAAAAAAGTTAACTTATGATTTTATTGCTTTTCATATTTAAGTGTGGAAGTGTTTTACACAAACCACAATATTTTTCTTCAAAATGTAGTCCTTTAACTTATTAAATATCCCTGCTAAAATTACATCTGCCAGAGCACTTCAACAAAGGCCAACAAAATCAGGTAATAAAAATCAAGCTATGCGATAACTGTCAGTTATTTTTTTCAGTACTATCATCAAAGATTTTTTCTGGTAATACATGGATGTTCTACAAATAATTATTACGTCTGATTAAAAATCTTCAGCAGAATTTTAAGCAAGCAGGAAATGAACAATATGCTGGCACATACTACTTTGATGGCTCCCTGTGGTTTGTACTTGATTATAATAATCAGAAACTTCTTATTCTGAGAGAAGACGCTAAACTGAAAATAGACCGAACTGACCACAGACAATTAACTGCATCTGTTAGCAGTCAATGATAATGAGCAAAGCAATGAGAATTCTGATTTATCCTTTTATAGGAAACACTGCAAGAGAATACTAAACTATTTGCTCCCAGTTAATGTCAAATAAGCAATGTTAGTAGTTCTCATTGCTCATTAAGACTAAATTTGGTAAGAATCAACCATGACAATCTAATATGTGACAGCAACTTATAGGTCTCCAGATGCTACTGGACTGCAATTCCCATCAATCTCATCACTGTGTCAAGA